>NC_091294.1:71523498-71808498 GCF_038502225.1 Cherax quadricarinatus | reverse complement strand
TAAAGACATGGGAGAGAGCCTGGGCCTATTTTTAAACCCCACCACATGTGAAATAGTTTCTACCAATCGACAGATGGCCCAGAATATTAGTATTGTTTTACCAGGAGCACGAGCCATTGATCCAGCCAACAGCACTCTCCTTGGTGCTCCTCTTGGGTCCAATGCCATCGATCTGATCCTAGAAGAAAAAGTCTCAGACCTCAGGACGGTAGAATGCAGAGTGAAAGACATCGATACACATGATGCCTTTTACTTTCTCACCAGGTCCCTGTCAATCCCAAAACTTACCTACTTCCCGAGATGCTCCTCAGCCTTCAGCAGTTCGAAACTCAAGAAATATGACTCTCTCCATAAGACCATGCTAGAAAGTGTATTGAATCTTTCCCTTGAAGATGGACAGTGGTTGCAAGCCTCACTACCGGTCAGGTTTGGGGGGTTGGGAGTACGCAGATCCTCCCAGATTACTTTACCAGCTTTCCGATCCTCTTCCATAGCATCAAACGAGTTAATAAGACAAATTCTTCCTGATAACTTCAGTGACTCAGCAGGAATACAGGACCCTAACTATGCCAGTGCTATCACTGAATGGGAGATTCTTGCTGCTCCAGCACCAAAACCTAGTGCAGCACTGGTTTACAAACAGTCAAGCTAGGATGGCCTCAATGCTGAAAAGGTGTCTGCCAACATGCATATTGCTGTAACATCAGACAGGGAGACTGCCCGTCTCCAGGCTGTGAGTGCACATCACTCCGGGAACTTCCTCTAAACAGTTCCCATTTCGGCAATGGGAACACGCTTCGACCCTAAAACCCTCCGTATTGCAGTGACTCTCCGCCTCGCTGCCCCAATTCACATGGAATATACGTGTATTTACGGATATGCTAAAACCATCCAATATGACCTACATGGTCTTAACTGTTCCAAAACCAAGGGCTGGCATGCCTAACACAATGAAGTCAAAGACATTATAAAGAGAACTCTTGCTACATCTGGATGCCCAGCCGAGAGAGATTCCCGATCACCAGCAGCCAACAATACCCACAACCCAGCAATCCGCCCCGACGGGATCACCATCTATCCTTGGAAGAATGGCAAGCTCTTAGCATGGGACTATACTTGTGTGTCCACACTGGCTGACACCTATATCCATCACAGTGTCGGGTGACAGGGAGGAGCTGCTGACCACAGGGAGGAGTACAAGATCAGCAAGTACAGGGACATTAGCCAAAAGTATCAATTTGTCCCAGTGGGATCAGAGACCTTGGAATCATGGGGAAAAAATGCCACACGTTTCCTTAAAGAACTGGGTTCCAGACTCATCGACAACACCAGGGACCCAAGGACAGCTACTTTCATGTTCCAGTGCCTCAGCATGGCCATCAAGAGGGGAAATGCTTGCTGCATACTGGGCTCGCGTCCGGCTTTAAAGGAGCTGGAGGAAATTCATAATCTTTGATATATTGTACCAATGTGTTCATGCTTGTCTTTTCTGTCAATGTATTCTGTCCATTAATAAAGTTCATCTATAATATAGAATATAGGGGGTGGTAGGAGAAGAAAATATTCAAACAGCTCCGGGGAGAACCTTGAGTTTTCCCTGAGGTACGTTTATTGTCTTCTCTGAGGATGATGAGGGTCCCCAATAAAGTTCTAGAGGTAGTACCTCCCTATATTTAATATATATATATATATATATATATATATATATATATATATATATATATATATATATATATATATATATATATATATATATATATATATATATATGTCGTGCCGAATATGTAAAACTGGTCAATTAGCAAGAACTCATTTAAAATTAAGTCCTTTCCATAATTTTCCCTTATACGTTTAAATATATATTTTTTTCATTAATGTTTATGTAATTTTTTTTTAATTTTGCACCAAAAGAAACTTAGAAAACTTACCTAACCTTGTTATAACAAGAGCAATTTATTTTAGCCTAACCCAACTAAATATATTTTAGATTTGTTTACAGTAATTTAATACTAAACAAACACAATGAAATATATTTTTTTCGTTTGGTTCAGAATGATTTTGGCGAAATTATTGCATACACAAATTTTCACTTGTCCTATATGGCAAGATGAACGTTGCTATTTAAGCCAAGATCGCAAGTTCTGCCTATTCGGCACGACACACACACACACACACACACACACATATATACATATATATATATATATATATATATATATATATATATATATATATATATATATATATATATATATATATATATATATATATATATATATATATATATATATATATATATATATATATATATATTTACATATTTATTTATTTATTTATAGTTCCGAATAGGTAAAACTTTCGATTTGGGCTTAAATGGCAGTGCACTTCTTGCTGAATAAGGCAAGAGAAAATTTGTGAATGCAATAATTTCGCAAAAAATCATTCTGAACCTAACGGAAAAAAACATATTTCATTGTGTTTGTTTCTAATTAAATTACTGTAATCTTATCTTGTAGGGGTGAGGAAGAGCCAGTTGTGAGTGTGGGGTAAGTTTGTGAGGTAGTGGGTAGAATGAAAGGGGGTAAGGCAGCTGGGATTAGTAGGATAAAGATAGATATGTTAAAAGCAGGTGGGGATATAGTTTGGGAGTGGTTGGTGCTATTATTTAATAAATGTGGAAGAGGGTAAGGTACCTAGGGACTGGCAGAGAGCATGCATAGTTCCTTTGTATAAAGGCAAAGGGGACAAAAGAGAGTGCAAAAATTTTCGGGGAATAAGTCTGCTGAGTATACCTAATAAAGTGTATGATAGAGTTATTATTGAAAGAATTAAGAGTAAGATGGAGAGTAGGACAGCAGATGAACAAGGAGGCTTTGGGAAGGGTAGGGGGTCTGTGGAGCAAGTATTTACAGTGAAGCATATAGGTAAGCAGTATTTAGATAAAGGTAAAGAGGTTTTTGTAGTATCTATGGATTTGGAAAAGGCGTGTGAGAGGCTAGATAGGGGGGCAAATTGCAGATGTTGCAAATGAATGGAATAGGAGGTAGGTTACTGAAAGCAGTGAAGAGTTTTTACAAGGTTAGTGAGGCTCAGGTTAGAGTATGTAGGAAAGGGGGAGATTATTTCCCAGTAAAAGTAGGCATTGACAAGGATGTGTGATGTCACCGTGTTTGTTCAATATATTTATAGATGGGGTTGTAAGAGTAGTGAATACTTGGGTGTTGGCAAGAGGAGTGGGGTTAAAAGATAAAGAATCTAACACAAAGTGGCAGTTGTCACAGTTGCTCTTTGCTGATGACACTGTGCTTTTGAGAAATTCTGAAGAGAAGTTGCAGAGGTTGGTGGATGAGTTTGGTAGGGTATGTAAAAGAAGGAAATTCAAAGTGAATATAGGAAAAAGTAAGGTGATGAGGATAACAAAAAAATTAGTAACGAAAGATTGGATATCAAATTGGAGGGAGAGAGTATGGAGGAAGTGAATGTATTCAGATATTTGAGAGTGGACGTGTCAGCGGATGGGTCTATGAAAGATGAGGTGAGTCATAGAATTCACGAGGAGAAAAAGGTGAGTGGTGCACTTAGGAGTCTGTGGAGACAAAGAACTTTGTCCATGGAAGCAAAGAGGGGAATGTATAAGAGTATAGTTATACCAACACTCTTATATGGGTGTGAAGCATGGGTGATGAATGTTGCAACAAGTAGAAGGCTGGAGGCAGTGGAGATGTCATGTCTGAGGGCAATGTGTGGTGTGAATGAAATGCAAAGAATTCGTAGTTTGGAAACTAGGAGGAGGTGTGTGATTGTCAAAACTATTATCCACAGTGCTGAGGAGGGGTTGTTGAGGTGGTTGGGACATATAGAGGGGATGGAACGAAATAGAATGACTTCGAGAGTGTATAAATCTGTAGTGGAGGGAAGGCGGGGTAGGGGTCAGCCTAGGAAAGGTTGGAGGGAGGGGGTAAAGGAGGTTTTGTGTGCGAGGGGCTTGGACCTTCAGCAAGCATACATGAGCATGTGAGATAGGAGTGAATGGAAACAAATAGTTTTCAGGACTTGACGTGCTGTTGGAGTGTGAGCAAAGGAACATTTATGAAGGGATTCAGGGAAACCGGCAGGCCGGACTTGAGTCCTGGAGATGGGAAGTACAGTGCCTGCACTCTGAAGGAGGGGTGTTAATGTTGCAGTTTTATAAACTGTAGTGTAAGCATTCCTCTGGCAAGACAGTGATGGAGTTAATAATGGCGAAAGTTTTTGTTTTTCGGGGTCACCCTACACACACACACACACACACACACACACACACACACACACACACACATATATATATATATATATATATATATATATATATATATATATAGATATATGAACACTGATCTCTGGCTGAAGGAGACTCGAACCTGCGAACCTTGGAACAAGGTACGCAGTGCTTTACCAATCTACTCACACTGGACAATACCTTGGAGTCCAGCTTGTGTATATTTCGCCTGCTCTTGCGAATTCCTTGTATATATATGTATATATATATATATATGAGAGAGTGGGTGAGATGTTATCAACAAATTTTGTTGAAAATAAGAAAAAGTTTTGGAGTGAGATTAACAAGTTAAGAAAGCCTAGAGAACAAATGGATTTGTCAGTTAAAAATAGGAGAGGAGAGTTATTAAATGGAGAGTTAGAGGTATTGGGAAGATGGAGGGAATATTTTGAGGAATTGTTAAATGTTGATGAAGATAGGGAAGCTGTGATTTCGTGTATAGGACAAGGAGGAATAACATCTTGTAGGAGTGAGGAAGAGCCAGTTGTGAGTGTGGGGGAAGTTCGTGAGGCAGTAGGTAAAATGAAAGGGGGTAAGGCAGCTGGGATTGATGGCATAAAGATAGAAATGTTAAAAGCAGGTGGGGATATAGTTTTGGAGTGGTTGGTGCAATTATTTAATAAATGTATGGAAGAGGGTAAGGTACCTAGGGATTGGCAGAGAGCATGCAGAGTTCCTTTGTATAAAGGCAAAGGGGGATAAAAGAGAGTGCAAAAATTATAGGGGGATAAGTCTGCTGAGTATACCTGGTAAAGTGTATGGTAGAGTTATTATTGAAAGAATTAAGAGCAAGACGGAGAATAGGATAGCAGATGAACAAGGAGGCTTTAGGAAAGGTAAGAGGTGTGTGGACCAGGTGTTTACAGTGAAACATATAAGTGAACAGTATTTAGATAAGGCTAAAGAGGTCTTTGTGGCATTTATGGATTTGGAGAAGGGTGGATAGGGGGGCAATGTGGCAGATGTTGCAAGTGTATGGTGTAGGAGGTAGGTTACTGAAAGCAGTGAAAAGTTTTTACGAGGATAGTGAGGCTGAAGTTAGAGTATGTAGGAAAGAGGGAAATTTTTTCCCAGTAAAAGTAGGCCTTAGACAAGGATGTGTGATGTCACCGTGGTTGTTTAATATATTTATAGATGGGGTTGTAAGAGAAGTAAATGCGAGGGTCTTGGCAAGAGGCGTGGAGTTAAAAGATAAAGAATCACACACAAAGTGGAAGTTGTCACAGCTGCTCTTTGCTGATGACACTGTGCTCTTGGGAGATTCTGAAGAGAAGTTGCAGAGATTGGTGGATGAATTTGGTAGGGTGTGCAAAAGAAGAAAATTAAAGGTGAATACAGGAAAGAGTAAGGTTATGAGGATAACAAAAAGATTAGGTGATGAAAGATTGAATATCAGATTGGAGGGAGAGAGTATGGAGGAGGTGAATGTATTCAGATATTTGGGAGTGGACGTGTCAGCGGATGGGTCTATGAAAGATGAGGTGAATCATAAAATTGATGAGGGGAAAAGAGTGAGTGGTGCACTTAGGAGTCTGTGGAGACAAAGAACTTTGTCCTTGGAGGCAAAGAGGGGAATGTATGAGAGTATAGTTTTACCAACGCTCTTATATGGGTGTGAGGCATGGGTGATGAATGTTGCAGCGAGGAGAAGGCTGGAGGCAGTGGAGATGTCATGTCTGAGGGCAATGTGTGGTGTGAATATAATGCAGAGAATTCGTAGTTTGGAAGTTAGGAGGAGGTGCGGGATTACCAAAACTGTTGTCCAGAGGGCTGAGGAAGGGTTGTTGAGGTGGTTCGGACATGTAGAGAGAATGGAGCGAAACAGAATGACTTCAAGAGTGTATCAGTCTGTAGTGGAAGGAAGGCGGGGTAGGGGTCGGCCTAGGAAAGGTTGGAGAGAGGGGGTAAAGGAGGTTTTGTGTGCGAGGGGCTTGGACTTCCAGCAGGCATGCGTGAGCGTGTTTGATAGGAGTGAATGGAGACAAATGTTTTTTAATACTTGACGTGCTGTTGGAGTGTGAGCAAATAACATTTATGAAGGGGTTCAGGGAAACCGGCAGGCCGGACTTGAGTCCTGGAGATGGGAAGTACAGTGCCTGCACTCTGAAGGAGGGGTGTTAATGTTGCAGTTTAAAAACTGTAGTGTAAAGCACCCTTCTGGCAAGACAGTGATGGAGTGAATGATGGTGAAAGTTTTTCTTTTTCTTTTTCGGGCCACCCTGCCTTGGTGGGAATCGGCCAGTGTGATAATAAAAATATATATAACATTGTATCAATCGCATCTGCTAGAAAAATGACAGGATTGATAATGAGAACCTTCAAAACTAGGGAGGCTAAGCCCATGATGACACTCTTCAGGTCACTTGTTCTTTCTAGGCTGGAATATTGCTGCACACTAACAGCACCTTTCAAGGCAGGTGAAATTGCCGACCTAGAAAATGTACAGAGAACCTTCATGGCGCGCATAACGGAGATAAAACACCTCAATTACTGGGAGCGCTTGAGGTTCCTAAACCTGTATTCCCTGGAACGCAGGAGGGAGAGATACATGATTATATACACCTGGAAAATCCTAGAAGGACTAGTACCAAACTTGCACACGAAAATCACTCACTACGAGAGCAAAAGACTTGGCAGACGATGCACCATCCCCCCAATGAAAAGCAGGGGTGTCACTAGCACGTTAAGAGACCATACAATAAGTGTCAGGGGCCCGAGACTGTTCAACTGCCTCCCAGCACACATAAGGGGGATTACCAACAGACCCCTGGCAGTCTTCAAGCTGGCACTGGACAAGCACCTAAAGTCAGTTCCTGATCAGCCGGGCTGTGGCTCGTACGTTGGTTTGCGTGTAGCCAGCAGCAACAGCCTGGTTGATCAGGCGCTGATCCACCAGGAGGCCTGGTCACAGACCGGGCCGCGGGGGCGTTGACCCCCGAAACTCTCTCCAGGTAAACTCCAGGTATATATATATATATATATATATATATATATATATATATATATATATATATATATATATATATATATATATATATATATATATATATATATATATATATAATGTGTGTTAGACAATACATGAGAAAAAAATTGTTGAAAAACTCAGCACGGTCCAGTGTCAACAACAGCGGCAGCTTGAAGCAAGTAGCAGACATTCCTGAAAAAATAATCAGCAATTTAGTGAAGAAAATATTATTGATTCTGACTGGTTAATGACTGACGGATTATTCTAGTTGGATGTTCTTAGTTGGATGATCTTAACTGAAGAATCCTAGCTTAATAACCCTAGTTGGATGACCCTACCTGGAAGATCTTAGCTGGAATTCCTTACATAGATGAATCTAGCTGGAATACCTTAACTGCATAACCTTAGGTGGAAGACCCTATCTAGATGACCCGAACTATGAAACTCTAGCCGAATTATCTTAACTAGAAGTGCAAAGCTCGATGATCATGGCTTACACAAAAGACTCGGCAGATGATGTAACATTCCCCCAATTAAAGCAGGGGCTCCACTAGCACGATAAGAGACGACACAGTAAGTGTCAGGGGCACAAGACTGTTCAGCTGCCTCCCAGCATACATAAAGGGGGTTACCAATAGACCCCTGGCTGTCTTCAAGAAGGCTCTGGACAGTCACCTAAAGTCAGTACCTGACCAGCCAGGGTGTGGTTGGTACGTCGGGTTGCGTGCGGCCAACAGTAACAGCCTGGTTGATAAGGCCCTGATCCACCATGAGGCCTGGTCACAGACCGGGCCTCGGGGGCGTTGACATCCGAAACCCTCTCCAGGTAAACTCATTTGTTGCACATTGTCAGAAAATTTAACATCCTTTCTACACTTGACTTACTACTTCAAGCAGGTAAATTCTGCCAGATAAACAGAGCAAGAAATCGACAGCATTCTTGACCCTCATCGATCATTAACAGTTCTGTAGAATGCCCGTCGTTTATTGCAGAAGTTCCATTACATTCTGTATTCTCATTATCATGATGTTAAACCACGGAACGGGTGGGATTTGAGTCCATGGCGAGGGAGTGAGTCGTAAAACTCCAAGCCAGTGTGTAAGCCACTGGACCAGCTGGCTACATTAAGATTCATCCAGCTAGGTATGTTTATACACCATAGGGAGGTTAGCATGGGCCACCACTGTGACCACAAATGTAAGTGCTTGCAGATGAATCTCCCACAAGAGTGGCCGTGGGAGATTTATCTATCTCTAGTCCCCTCATAGCTGCCATCATGACTCGCGAAATCGTAATAACACAATTGCAAGCAGACCACGAAACGGGTGAAACTTGAACTCATGGCTAGGAATTTTACAACTAACTCGCCATGAGTTCAAACACCTCCCATTCCTTGGTTGACTTGCAATCGTGTTATTACAATAACCAGAGCGGGGCTCTGGTGGCCTGGTGGTTAACGCTCTCGCTTCACACGGTGAGGGCCTGGGTTCGATTCCCAGCCAGAGTAGAAACATTGGACGTGTTTCTTTCCACCTGTTGTCTATGTTCCCCATCAGTAAAATGGGTACCTGGGTGTTAGTCGACTGGTGTGGGTCGCATCCTGGGACACTGACCTAAGGAGGCCTGGTCACAGACCGGGCCGCGGGGGCGTTGACCCCCGGAACTCTCTCCAGATAAACTCCAGATATTCATGGTATCCCAGGAGGATCTCATTGTAATGTTTTAAAACATACGTATACATCTGGAAACACTGGAGAGGTTACTAAGTTAGACTGAGGCTAAACTTACGATAAAGTTGTCCAAATGTTAATGCCTTAAGAATTTAATCAGGCTTTTGATTTAATGAACCAAGACTGTATTATGTCAGGTAAGTCGAAAATTGTTGTGATTCAGAAATTTATCTCGTTTCTTAGCCGCTTTCTTTTTTATCATTGGTTCATTGCTAACTTTCACCTATCGCAACTTCACTTTGAATGGACTAGTGACCAAAAGAAAACATTTTTAAAATTTAAGAGTAGATTAATGATTTCAGAGCTGTTTTTAGACATGACTCGAGGACAAGTGTGATAAAATATAATTCACTAATTAAATCCCTAGGCTACGGTCTCGACGATTTGTCGGGAATAAGAATCACGATAATAACCTTCACACGTGGGCGTAAAATTTGTAGCTTGTCAATGAAAACTCCTTCCTAGGGTTGTGATAGGATTCATGAAGATTGGGTAAGGATTGTTTACAACACTTTTGTGCTAGATGCAAACAACGCATTTTTTTTGTTTGTAAACATTCTAAAATCTAGTTTGCCATCTTTGGCCGGAAGTATTTCAGTTAAGCTTGTTCGACACTGTGATCTTTTCTTGGAAAATTATTGATCAGTATCATGGCCGCAGGTACTAAGGCACTAGAGATAACTACTTGGTGAACGATACAACAAGGATTCACTAGTCTGGCATCTCAGCACAGCAGCACCTGGTTAATTACAGTCATTCACAAGTACTGGCGGTTCTATCTGCAGGTTATCATCCCCTTTAGTCAACAACCTGATGACAGGTGACCACATCGGCTCTCATTATTGGACTCTCTCTTGATCCTAAGCAGAGAAGATTGGTTAGTACTAACAGAAGTGATATACCACGACAGCGCCTAGGCAACGTTTTGTTTACGAACATTCAGAATTCCGGGGTTGAAATTATTTAAAGGAAGAGATATGTTGTATTGAAAGGCTATTTGCAAAAAGCAGGAGATTTATGTGACTCCTGGTGGGATACTTGTCATGTGGGTTTCGAAAACGTGGATAGGGTAAAAATACTCACGTAGGCTGGTAGTACGTATAATATAACGGAAAGTGTGGAGAGCGCCAACAGCCGTCCTGTCTCTCTCTGCTGCCTAACTATGACTGACCCATGAGTGCTTATGGGCGAGGGGGTGTTTGAAATCCTGCTATGGTCAGCAGCAATATGAATACAGTCAGTGATTCACGCAGAGACAGTTGGTAGTGAGTCATCTACTGGTACACTGGTTACTGGTAACTGGTTACTAGGAACTGGTACTACTACTGAGAGCTCGGCGATGCTAAAGTATGTCGTCCCGACATACAACTAATACAAACTAGAGACGGCAGGTGTATGGCTTGGGCTGATTCTATACAATGTCAAAGTACACAACAATTGAACATTATAACATACATAAGTAGAATATTGGAATGGAAGCTTACGTAACTGAAACTGTAATGAAACTGTAATGCAATACAAGGTATAATATAGCACAACTCATCGAATGAAACTCAACGTTGAGATTACACAATAGAAGTGGTAAAAAAAAAATTTGATCGATCGATCTGTATTCATGTGATCTACGGATTCTGAGGAAGGAATATATACAAAGAAAGAAGTGTTTAACAGAAAGGCAGATTCGGTGCACTCAAATCTAGACTGTTAACTCTCAGAATTCGGAGAGAACGTGAACACAAAAAAAAATTCTTGAATACTGATAAGTTGATACTGTAATTATTCATCTATACAGGTTATTTACATTTAACCCTAACTCTGCTAGGGTGAGATTGATATATGCAGAATGGGTGTCATCTCTGGGAGGATCAAACTCTGTTGCACTGGCTAACTCATGCTGTATTTGAGGCAAATCTGAATTGGTAGTTGCAAATGATACTTGAGGATTTCTCAATACCTGTCGTGTACGTAGGGAATAACGACATTCAGGTTGATCGTCTGACTGAATATCAGAGGAAGAGAGTACAGGATCAGGAGGATTTTCAGAGTCTGTCACATTAATCTGGGTTGGAACATCATTATCATCACATACTAACTTCATATGATCTAAATGCGATTCTTTATACTGACCAGTACTAATTTCTCTAACCTTATACTTATTACCAGTGATATGTTCAACTACTCGATAAGGACCAACAAACTTTTGATCAAGCTTAGGCATTGCAGACGTTTTGTTAAAGTTAGTCAGCATAATTCTCGAACCTACTTTGATTTTGGATGGCTTTGCTCGAGTGTTTGCGACTCTTGTAAATTCTGCTGTTGATTTATGAAGTGTTTCACGGATTCTTCTAAAGACACTTTGAGCTAAACTGGTACGAGTTGCTATGAAATCATCAGGGTTGTAATTTGGTTTCGGATTAGAATATAGCAACTCATAAGGCAAACGTTTATCTACACCGTACAATGCATAATGTGGAGTGTCACCTATAGAAACATTGTAAGCAGAATTTATAGCACACTGCACATCAGGTATAACTTCATCCCAAGTTTCACTGTTGGGATTGATAGTGGCTCTCAAGACATCAAGTACTTTCTTATTGGTTCGTTCCGCTATCCCACCGCTGCCACCATTTGTCATGTGGGTTTCGAAAACGTGGATAGGGTAAAAATACTCACGTAGGCTGGTAGTACGTATAATATAACGGAAAGTGTGGAAAGCGCCAACAGCCGTCCTGTCTCTCTCTGCTGCCTAACTATGACTGACCCATGAGTGCTTATGGGCGAGGGGGTGTTTGAAATCCTGCTATGGTCAGCAGCAATATGAATACAGTCAGTGATTCACACAGAGACGGTTGGTAGTGAGTCATCTACTGGTACACTGGTTACTGGTAACTGGTTACTAGGAACTGGTACTACTACTGAGATACTGGTATATTAATTTCTCAGGCACAACTACTACTTCTTACTCAGGAACCAAGATCGTTTTCTCGGCTTTGTAAGAATTCTGCTAATATTAGCTGTTGGTTGTTGCTTGCCACTAGTTTCTTGCGACGAAATGGTACCAGTGTTAGTTTGTTGGGCATTAGTGGCCAGAGTGAACCCTTGAGCGTGGTCGGTGATTTTGAGAACAGCTGCTTACGTTAACATCAGTACATGAACAAGCAGTAATCCAAAAGGGAGACACTACCATTAGTGTATCAACAAAATGAATCACACGGTTGGAGGGACCAGAATCCCCCAGAAGAACATCAACATGCGCTGATCCCCTATGACCAGAAAACCACCAATATGCCATCAAGCAGTTACCCACAATTCAATAGCACTGAACTACCACCAGTATACCAGCTAGCAGTAACACAAGTTAGGAAGAACAAAACACCAGACCAACAAGTGTTTACCCGCAGAGAACAGACCACCAACAAGCATCTGACTCACATGTACAAGACCACCATTAAAAGACACCAAACTACTAAAAGCAGTGACATCTGCTTGATGACGACTACACTGTTCCGCAGCCACTGCCAGAAAGTTCTTGGAGTTGTCGATACAACAGTAACCGCACATGGGCTGTAAGGGATTGGAGGTATAAGTATAATTACGCCTAGGGGGTGTTGTGTCAGTATCTCATTGAATAACTGAATACTGACTGGATCCTTATACTCACCAGGTTTATGTAAGCTACTAGATCGTACCTTGGTTCTCAACTGCGCAGTCAAGTGAACTACAATACGTCGTAGTAGACTTACCTGGGTATGTGTATCGGACCCGTATGTTTACTTGGATATCGTTGTCTTGATTGAAGAATTGTGTCTTTGAGTGTACACGTCGTCCAGTCTGGAAATTCGCAACACTTGCTGTTACACTGTTCATCAAAATTTGTCTATGGTTCACAGTCATATCACAAAAGAAGCTGATCACACTTCTCTGTAATTGTTCTGCTGTGTTCTTTGAGATTATTTTATTAACAAAACGAGCGATCGCTATTGTCTTTGTTATTACAGTGTAACGCAGTTGTCTCGACTAAGTCTGAAAGGAATCCACCCCACAGCGCCCCTCGCTGGCCTGACTTGCCCTCATATAAAGGATTTAACTCACACTGGTTGTAACACTGGCCTCTTGCAAGGAGGTGACGTGACCTGTGACTAGTACACGCTGGTTAAGCATCTGCTTGCAATTACTTGATGTGGAAGTAAGCAAGATGTCATTGCCCCTTCTGAGAGGGCTGGGCCCCTCAGGGCTGAAAAGGGCTGAAGGGGGGGGCCGATACCTCCCTCCTGGAGAAATTTTCTCCACAACATCCAAAGATCAGAGCATCACCGCAATATTAAGAGACAGTGACACCGTGGTAGAGGCCGCCACTAACTTACACTTAAATAGTGTCCAACAAGAATCAGACCACTACCAGTATATTGACAAGCAGTGACACATGAAGTTGAAGCCCCAATTTCATTTGTAAGCAATAATGACCATAGTCTTTACTTAACCAGGACCAACAACAAGAACAAGAAGTTTATCATGGTGACAGGTTGTGTTGTCTGGCTGGTGGCGGAGTGAAGCAGTATTTATACCCAGCCGGTAGGTTATTATCTTGGGACAAACCTTATCTCCGCTTTCCTCTTCATATTATCTCACTTCTGACACACATACACTCCCATTATCACCTCCCTGCGCCCTGCCTGTAGCATGACATATGTTCTACTCCCAGGTCTGGTATGAGAGAATATATATCTGTTATTGATAAACATTTTTCTCAGTTCGTGTATTCTAAAGACCTTGAATCATCACACATCCCTGAATTATACAAGTGTAAACACCTGTCAACATACAAAAGAAAATGTACAGTGCATGATAATATTACTACATATGAGTGGCATGCTTACTATTTTCACGAATTTCTTTTTTTAATATTAACTACACATTACAGAGACTGCAAATGAGAAATATAATATAATAGTACAATTACCTATTCAGATTTTGCTACCAAAAGCGTCTAGCTTATTATATACTCTATATCCATCCTGTGAAGGGAGCACAAAACCACCTGGATAAACAAAACAGCTAGAGCCTAGGGTAGAAAGGGTTAACATTAGAACATCTGGGTATATTTATAAATTAATATTTATCTGTTTCAAGTAAATTTATAATACCAGATCTATTTTTCTGGCTTCTCATTTCGCTAATATGTAGACAGTCAAGTAGAGTGTTCATCAGTGACTACAAAGTTAACTGTGTACTGTTTGTGTAGTTTGATCATTGTTTGTTGTTATTCCAGTCAACAGTAAGTGTAACTATACCTAAGTCTGGCTGCCACAACAGTCAACACTTTGTTATGAATGCAAGTAACACGGTTAATGTACTTATCTATCAACTACATTACTATGACACTCAGATTCATCATTTACTTTATTCATAGTATTATTAATAATGACACTGATAGACTAAAGTTGCGTATATTGTAATTTTAACAAATAATTCAGTTTGTATTGCTGAAAGGTAATTGTTAATTTTTATGCCAAGTTCCACAAGGTTGTTAAAATCCTCATCTAAGGAAGTAGTAACAAAAATTATTGCAGCCTTGTAAGTTATCTCTTGTTTCATTCCATCATATATACATCGTGCCGAATATATATATATATATATATATATATATATATATATATATATATATATATATATATATATATATATATATATATATATATATATATATATATATATATATACATATATATATATATATATATATATATATATATATATATATATATATATATATATATATATATATATATATATATATATATATATATATATATATATATTTATATATATATATATATATATTCTAAATAGCTCTTGTTCTTTTTTATTTCTTCTATTGTCCATGGGGAAGTGGAAAAGAATCTTTCCTCCGTAAGCCATGCGTGTCGTATGAGGCGACTAAAATGCCGGGAGCAATGGGCTAGTAACCCCTTCTCCTGTATACATTTACTAAAAAAGAGAAGAAGAAAAACTTTATAAAACTGGGTTGTTTAAATGTGCGTGGATGTAGTGCGGATGACAAGAAACAGATGATTGCTGATGTTATGAATGAAAAGAAGTTGGATGTCCTGGCTCTAAGCGAAACAAAGCTGAAGGGGGTAGGAGAGTTTCAGTGGGGGGAAATAAATGGGATTAAATCTGGAGTATCTGAGAGAGTTAGAGCAAAGGAAGGGGTAGCAGTAATGTTAAATGATCAGTTATGGAAGGAGAAAAGAGAATATGAATGTGTAAATTCGAGAATTATGTGGATTAAAGTAAAGGTTGGATGCGAGAAGTGGGTCATAATAAGCGTGTATGCACCTGGAGAAGAGAGGAATGCAGAGGAGAGAGAGAGATTTTGGGAGATGTTAAGTGAATGTATAGGAGCCTTTGAACCAAGTGAGAGAGTAATTGTGGTAGGGGACCTGAATGCTAAAGTAGGAGAAACTTTTAGAGAGGGTGTGGTAGGTAAGTTTGGGGTGCCAGGTGTAAATGATAATGGGAGCCCTTTGATTGAACTTTGTATAGAAAGGGGTTTAGTTATAGGTAATACATATTTTAAGAAAAAGAGGATAAATAAGTATACACGATATGATGTAGGGCGAAATGACAGTAGTTTGTTGGATTATGTATTAGTAGATAAAAGACTGTTGAGTAGACTTCAGGATGTACATGTTTATAGAGGGGCCACAGATATATCAGATCACTTTCTAGTTGTAGCTACACTGAGAGTAAAAGGTAGATGGGATACAAGGAGAATAGAAGCATCAGGGAAGAGAGAGGTGAAGGTTTATAAACTAAAAGAGGAGGCAGTTAGGGTAAGATATAAACAGCTATTGGAGGATAGATGGGCTAATGAGAGCATAGGCAATGGGGTCGAAGAGGAATGGGGTAGGTTTAAAAATGTAGTGTTAGAGTGTTCAGCAGAAGTTTGTGGTTACAGGAAAGTGGGTGCAGGAGGGAAGAGGAGCGATTGGTGGAATGATGATGTAAAGAGAGTAGTAAGGGAGAAAAAGTTAGCATATGAGAAGTTTTTACAAAGTAGAAGTGATGCAAGGAGGGAAGAGTATATGGAGAAAAAGAGAGAGGTTAAGAGAGTGGTGAAGCAATGTAAAAAGAGAGCAAATGAGAGAGTGGGTGAGCTGTTATCAACAAATTTTGTTGAAAATAAGAAAAAGTTTTGGAGTGAGATTAACAAGTTAAGGAAGCCTAGAGAACAAATGGATTTGTCAGTTAAAAATAGGAGAGGAGAGTTATTAAATGGAGAGTTAGAGGTATTGGGAAGATGGAGGGAATATTTTGAGGAATTGTTAAATGTTGATGAAGATAGGGAAGCTGTGATTTCGTGTATAGGGCAAGGAGGAATAACATCTTGTAGGAGTGAGGAAGAGCCAGTTGTGAGTGTGGGGGAAGTTCGTGAGGCAGTAGGTAAAATGAAAGGGGGTAAGGCAGCCGGGATTGATGGGATAAAGATAGAAATGTTAAAAGCAGGTGGGGATATAGTTTTGGAGTGGTTGGTGCAATTATTTAATAATTGAACTGGTAGACTGACAACAGAATTTCATAAAAACGACAGACAACAACGGTTTTATGAACACGACTGTCAGCATCAACAATAAATGGAAAAAAGGTGATTTTTAGTGTATATAATAGACTCTAGAGGTGATGGAGGAGTGAGTGTTTTGTTTATCAAGAGTTTATATTTTTTTTTAGGGTGAGAGAGGCACGATACCTTGAAATGGTTGGTATGTCACATCTAATGATTATAATTATAACCATAAGTTTTTTAAAAGGGGGGGGGAGACCGGTAAGCCAGGGAAAGGTCTCGATCAGATGACCAAAAGCTCCAGCTGTGGGTTATCATATAACCAAGACTTGAGTCAGGAAACACTTGTCCTGTTTCCTGACAAACTTAACCTAACCTTGATATGGTTATGTTTGTGCTTACAATGCTTGGAAATTTTTTAATGTCTCTCTTGATACTGTTTATTTATTTTCTGCACTTGCCAGCAACAGCAAAAAATAAAATGGAATACTGAAAAAAATAAAAAAAAACACTGATGATTACATTTAAAGAGCGTTAGGATGAGAAATTAGTACAGATTACATGTCGATGGTTAGAGTGAAGGAGAATTAGGGTGAAGGAAGTTAGTAACGATTAGTGTGTAGAATTATAGATAAAGGGGAATATAGTGTTTAACTAGATGTTAGAAAACATTGTATGAGAAGAATCAGATGAGGAAATATGCGATGAGTATTCAGGACGAGATTAATGAGACCCAAACGATTGAACTGAATACAGAGAGACAATCAGCTTACTAAAACTGAATACAGAGAGACCATCAACTTACTGAAGGTCTGTGTTATATTCCTCACATGCACTCTTTGGGTCCTTTACTCCTTCATCTTAAGTACGAAATTATTACTGAAGAATGCATACATCCAATTAATGTGACGTTAGTAAGATTCACTTGTTTTATTCTGAGACGCTGGATCTTTCCAGAGACACATTCTGAGACCCTGGACCTTTCCAGAGACACATTTTGAGACCCTGGACCTTTCCAGAGACACATTTTGAGACCCTGGACCTTTCCAGGGACACATTCTGAGACCCTGGACCTTTCCATGGACACATTCTGAGACACTGGACCTTTCCAGGGACACATTCTGAGACTCTGGACCTTTTCAGGGACACATTCTGAGATCCTGGACCTTTCAGGGATATATTCTGTGACCCTGAACCTTTCCAGGGACACATTCTGAGACCCTGGACCTTTCCAGGGACACATTCTGAGACCCTGAACCTTTCCAGGGACACATTCTGAGACCCTGGACCTTTCCAGGGACACAGGCAGTAGTAGTAAATCCTTGAACAACGTTAAGGCTAGCTAGGAGACCGATTGTAGCTGGAGGTGTTCCCCTGAAATAGAAGTAGCAGCAGTATTAGTAGTAGTAGTTGTAGTAGTGGTAGTAGTAGTAGTAGCAGTAGTAGTAGCAGTAGTAGTAGTAGTAGTAGTAGTAGTAGTAGTAGTAGTAGTAGTAGTAGTAGTACTGGTAGTACTAGAAGCAGCATACCGTTGCCTCGTATATGACGGATGAGAGAGGCATATACTTCCCAATCATTCAACTAAGTCACCATCCAGACTCTTACAGAGGCTACGCAAATTCTCCCACGTTCCGTAGTTCACGTAGTCAGTTTATATGCACCGTCCCGCCACCTCCTGGAAAGGTGATACACAACCAGCATCTGTATAATAAAGGAAGAGAATGATGGTGAAGAAGACACGTATTAATCAAATACCTGCGTGTTACACTCGGCTGGTAAGTACTCATCAATATTAAACAGATACTAGCTTGCATGTGTTTACACACACACACACACACACATATTATATATATATATATATATATATATATATATATATATATATATATATATATATATATATATATATATATATATATATATATATATATATATATATACTATATATATATATATATATATATATATATATATATATATATATATATATATATATATATATATATATGTATGTATATATATATATATATATATATATATATGCAAAACAACAACTGTGAAAGAATAGAGAAATTCCAAGCGCTTTCGTGACTACTCACATTATCAAGGAACTATGAAAGTAAAGCATCAAAGGAAGGTATATAAGGGGTCTAGCCAACACCTCACTATCAGATCCGACAACAATTAAAAACCTGACACGCGACTCATAAGAAAACAGGCCTGCCGGCCCAACTAGACAGGTCCTTCACACAACCCACCAACAAATTATTCTACCCAAGAAATAAGAAGTTTTAAAAATTATTATTTGTCCAGTGTATTATTAAATTCTTCCCAAATTCTATTAATAATACACTGGACAAATAATAATTTTTAAAATTTCTTATTTCTTGGGTAGAATAGTTTGTTGGTGGGTTGTGTGAAGGACCTGTCTAGTTGGGCCGGCAGGCCTGCTTTCTTATGAGGCGCGCGTCAGGTGTTTAATTGTTGTCGGATCTGATAGTGAGGTGTTGGCTAGACCCCTTATATACCTTCCTTTGATGCTTTACTTTCATAGTTCCTTGATAATGTGAGTAGTCACGAAATCGCTTGGAATTTCTCTATTCTTTCACAGTTGTTGTTTTGCATATATATATATATATATATATATATATATATATATATATATATATATATATATATATATATATATATATATATATATATATATATATATATATATATATATATATATATACATATATATATATATATATATATATATATATATATATATATATATATATATATATATATATATATATATATATATATATATATATATATATATATATATATAGAAGGGATATCTTGCTTCTCCTACTTACACTTTGGTCACACTTCACAGACACGCACATGCATATATATATACATACATCTAGGTTTTTCTCCTTTTTCTAAATAGCTCTTGTTCTTTTTTATTTCTTCTATTGTCCATGGGGAAGTGGAAAAGAATCTTTCCTCCGTAAGCCATGCGTGTCGTATGAGGCGACTAAAATGCCGGGAGCAATGGGCTAGTAACCCCTTCTCCTGTATACATTTACTAAAAAAGAGAAGAAGAAAAACTTTATAAAACTGGGATGCTTAAATGTGCGTGGATGTAGTGCGGATGACAAGAAACAGATGATTGCTGATGTTATGAATGAAAAGAAGTTGGATGTCCTGGCTCTAAGCGAAACAAAGCTGAAGGGGGTAGGAGAGTTTCAGTGGGGGGAAATAAATGGGATTAAATCTGGAGTATCTGAGAGAGTTAGAGCAAAGGAAGGTGTAGCAGTAATGTTAAATGATCAGTTATGGAAGGAGAAAAGAGAATATGAATGTGTAAATTCAAGAATTATGTGGATTAAAGTAAAGGTTGGATGCGAGAAGTGGGTCATAATAAGCGTGTATGCACCTGGAGAAGAGAGGAATGCAGAGGAGAGAGAGAGATTTTGGGAGATGTTAAGTGAATGTATAGGAGCCTTTGAACCAAGTGAGAGAGTAATTGTGGTAGGGGACCTGAATGCTAAAGTAGGAGAAACTTTTAGAGAGGGTGTGGTAGGTAAGTTTGGGGTGCCAGGTATAAATGATAATGGGAGCCCTTTGATTGAACTTTGTATAGAAAGGGGTTTAGTTATAGGTAATACATATTTTAAGAAAAAGAGGATAAATAAGTATACACGATATGATGTAGGGCGAAATGACAGTAGTTTGTTGGATTATGTATTGGTAGATAAAAGACTGTTGAGTAGACTTCAGGATGTACATGTTTATAGAGGGGCCACAGATATATCAGATCACTTTCTAGTTGTAGCTACACTGAGAGTAAAAGGTAGATGGGATACAAGGAGAATAGAAGCATCAGGGAAGAGAGAGGTGAAGGTTTATAAACTAAAAGAGGAGGCAGTTAGGGTAAGATATAAACAGCTATTGGAGGATAGATGGGCTAATGAGAGCATAGGCAATGGGGTCGAAGAGGTATGGGGTAGGCTTAAAAATGTAGTGTTAGAGTGTTCAGCAGAAGTTTGTGGTTACAGGAAAGTGGGTGCAGGAGGGAAGAGGAGCGATTGGTGGAATGATGATGTAAAGAGAGTAGTAAGGGAGAAAAAGTTAGCATATGAGAAGTTTTTACAAAGTAGAAGTGATGCAAGGAGGGAAGAGTATATGGAGAAAAAGAGAGAGGTTAAGAGAGTGGTGAAGCAATGTAAAAAGAGAGCAAATGAGAGAGTGGGTGAGATGTTATCAACAAATTTTGTTGAAAATAAGAAAAAGTTTTGGAGTGAGATTAACAAGTTAAGAAAGCCTAGAGAACAAATGGATTTGTCAGTTAAAAATAGGAGAGGAGAGTTATTAAATGGAGAGTTAGAGGTATTGGGAAGATGGAGGGAATATTTTGAGGAATTGTTAAATGTTGATGAAGATAGGGAAGCTGTGATTTCGTGTATAGGGCAAGGAGGAATAACATCTTGTAGGAGTGAGGAAGAGCCAGTTGTGAGTGTGGGGGAAGTTCGTGAGGCAGTAGGTAAAATGAAAGGGGGTAAGGCAGCCGGGATTGATGGGATAAAGATAGAAATGTTAAAAGCAGGTGGGGATATAGTTTTGGAGTGGTTGGTGCAATTATTTAATAAATGTATGGAAGAGGGTAAGGTACCTAGGGATTGGCAGAGAGCATGCATAGTTCCTTTGTATAAAGGCAAAGGGGATAAAAGAGAGTGCAAAAATTATAGGGGGATAAGTCTGTTGAGTGTACCTGGTAAAGTGTATGGTAGAGTTATAATTGAAAGAATTAAGAGTAAGACGGAGAATAGGATAGCAGATGAACAAGGAGGCTTTAGGAAAGGTAGGGGGTGTGTGGACCAGGTGTTTACAGTGAAACATATAAGTGAACAGTATTTAGATAAGGCTAAAGAGGTCTTTGTGGCATTTATGGATTTGGAAAAGGCGTATGACAGGGTGGATAGGGGGGCAATGTGGCAGATGTTGCAAGTGTATGGTGTAGGAGGTAGGTTACTGAAAGCAGTGAAGAGTTTTTACGAGGATAGTGAGGCTCAAGTTAGAGTATGTAGGAAAGAGGGAAATTTTTTCCCAGTAAAAGTAGGCCTTAGACAAGGATGTGTGATGTCACCGTGGTTGTTTAATATATTTATAGATGGGGTTGTAAGAGAAGTAAATGCGAGGGTCTTGGCAAGAGGCGTGGAGTTAAAAGATAAAGAATCACACACAAAGTGGGAGTTGTCACAGCTGCTCTTTGCTGATGACACTGTGCTCTTGGGAGATTCTGAAGAGAAGTTGCAGAGATTGGTGGATGAATTTGGTAGGGTGTGCAAAAGAAGAAAATTAAAGGTGAATACAGGAAAGAGTAAGGTTATGAGGATAACAAAAAGATTAGATGATGAAAGATTGAATATCAGATTGGAGGGAGAGAGTATGGAGGAGGTGAACGTATTCAGATATTTGGGAGTGGACGTGTCAGCGGATGGGTCTATGAAAGATGAGGTGAATCATAGAATTGATGAGGGAAAAAGAGTTAGTGGTGCACTTAGGAGTCTGTGGAGACAAAGAACTTTGTCCTTGGAGGCAAAGAGGGGAATGTATGAGAGTATAGTTTTACCAACGCTCTTATATGGGTGTGAAGCGTGGGTGATGAATGTTGCAGCGAGGAGAAGGCTGGAGGCAGTTGAGATGTCATGTCTGAGGGCAATGTGTGGTGTGAATATAATGCAGAGAATTCGTAGTTTGGAAGTTAGGAGGAGGTGCGGGATTACCAAAACTGTTGTCCAGAGGGCTGAGGAAGGGTTGTTGAGGTGGTTCGGACATGTAGAGAGAATGGAGCGAAACAGAATGACTTCAAGAGTGTATCAGTCTGTAGTGGAAGGAAGGCGGGGTAGGGGTCGGCCTAGGAATGGTTGGAGGGAGGGGGTAAAGGAGGTTTTGTGTGCGAGGGGCTTTAACTTCCAGCAGGCATGCGTGAGCGTGTTTGATAGGAGTGAATGGAGACAAATGGTTTTTAATACTTGACGTGCTGTTGGAGTGTGAGCAAAGTAACATTTATGAAGGGATTCAGGGAAACCGGCAGGCCGGACTTGAGTCCTGGAGATGGGAAGTACAGTGCCTGCACTCTGAAGGAGGGGTGTTAATGTTGCAGTTTAAAAACTGTAGTGTAAAGCACCCTTCTGGCAAGACAGTGATGGAGTGAATGATGGTGAAAGTTTTTCTTTTTCGGGCCACCCTGCCTTGGTGGGAATCGGCCAGTGTGATAATAAAAAAAAAATATATATATATATATATATGTATATGTATATATGTATATATATTTATATATATATATATATATATATATATATATATATATATATATATATATATATATATATATATATATATATATATATATATATATATATATATATATATATATATATTGAAACGTTTGCCAACGCTTTCAACTTATTCAGAAGGGATGCTGCTCTCCAACCAGTTTCTAGAAACTTCCCTTTATCCCTTCATAGAATCGTGTTATAGTGTGACTTCTAAAGTATTGTTTGGGAACCATGAAATTGACTCGTGTGAGGGCGTGCAACAAGGGGACCCTCTCGCCTCCTTTTTATTCTGTTTGGTCATCAAGGAAGTCACAGAAGCGCTCTCCAGTAAGCTCAATATCTGGTTCTTGGATGATGGTACCCTAGCTGGCACAACAGAATCTCTCCTAGAGGACATCAGTAAAATTAAAGACATGGGAGAGAGCCTGGGCCTATCTTTAAACCCCACCAAATGTGAAATAGTTTCTACCAATCGACAGATGATCCAGAATATTAGTGTTGTTTTACCACGAGCACGAGCCATTGATCCAGCCAACAGCACTCTCCTTGGTGCTCCTCTTGGGTCCAATGCCATCGATCTGATCCTAGAAAAAAAAAGTCTCAGACCTCAGGACGGTAGAATGCAGAGTGAAAGACATCGATACACATGATGCCTTTTACTTTCTCACCAGGTCCCTGTCAATCCCAAAACTTACCTACTTCCCGAGATGCTCCTCAGCCTTCAGCAGTCCGAAACTCAAGGAATATGACTCTCTCCATAAGACCATGCTAGAAAGTGTATTGAATCTTTCCCTTGAAGATGGACAGTGGTTGCAAGCCTCACTACCGGTCAGGTTTGGGGGGTTGGGAGTACGCAGATCCTCCCAGATTACTTTACCAGCTTTCCGATCCTCTTCCATAGCATCAAACGAGTTAATAAGACAAATTCTTCCTGATAACTTCAGTGACTCAGCAGGAATACAGGACCCTAACTATGACCGCGGGTTCAATCCCGGCCGGGGGTATGGACTGAATGGGAGATTCTTGCTGCTCCAGCACCAAAACCTAGTGCAGCACTGGCTTACAAATAGTCAAGCTAGGATGGCCTCATTGCTGAAAAGGTGTCTGCCAACATGCATATTGCTGTAACATCAGACAGGGAGACCGCCGGTCTCCAGGCTGTGAGTGCACATCACTCCGGGAACTTCCTCTAAACAGTTCCCATTTCGGCAATGGGAACACGCTTCGACCCTAAAACCCTCCGTATTGAAGTGACTCTCCGCCTCGCTGCCCCAATTCACATGGAATATACGTGTATTTACGGATATGCTAAAACCATCCAATATGATCTACATGGTCTTAACTGTTCCAAAACCAAGGGCTGGCATGCCTAACACAATGAAGTCAAAGATATTATAAAGAGAACTCTTGCTACATCTGGATGCCCAGCCGAGAGAGATTCCCGATCACCAGCAGCCAACAATACCCACAACCCAGCAATCCGCCCCGACGGGATCACCATCTATCCTTGGAAGAATGGCAAGCTCTTAGCATGGGACTATACCTGTGTGTCCACACTGGCTGACACCTATATCCATCACAGCGTCGGGCAGGGAGGAGCTGCTGACCACAGGGAGGAGTAAAAGATCAGCAAGTACAGGGACATAAGCCAAAAGCATCAATTTGTCCCAGTGGGATCAGAGACCTTGGAATCATGGGGAAAAAATGCCACACGTTTCCTTAAAGAACTGGGTTCCAGACTCATCGACACCACCAGGGACCCAAGGACAGCTACTTTCATGTTCCAGTGCCTCAGCATGGCCATCAAGAGGGGAAATGCTTGCTGCATACTGGGCTCGCGTCCGGCTTTAAAGGAGCTGGAGGAAATTCATAATCTTTGATATATTGTACCAATGTATTCATGCTTGTCTTTTCTGTCAATGTATTCTGTCCATTAATAAAGTTCATCTATAATATAGAATATAGGGGGTGGTAGGAGAAGAAAATATTCAAACAGCTCCGGGGAGAACCTTGAGTTTTCCCTGAGGTACGTTTATTGTCTTCTCTGAGGATGAGGGTCCCCAGTAAAGTTCTAGAGGTAGTACCTCCCTATATTTAATATATATATATATATATATATATATATATATATATATATATATATATATATATATATATATATATATATATATATATATATATATATATATATATATATATATATATATATATATATATATATATATATATATATATATATATGTCGTGCCGAATATGTAAAACTGGTCAATTAGCAAGAACTCATTTAAAATTAAGTCATTTCCAAAATTTTCCCTTATACGTTTAAATATATATTTTTTTCATTAATGTTTATGTAATTTTTTTTTAAATTGCACCAAAAGAAACTTAGAAAACTTACCTAACCTTGTTATAACAAGAGCAATTTATTTTAGCCTAATCCAACTAAATATATTTTAGATTTGTTTACAGTAATTTAATGCTAAACAAACACAATGAAATATATTTTTTTCGTTAGGTTCAGAATGATTTTGGCGAAATTATTGCATACACAAATTTTCACTTGTCCTATATGACAAGATGAGCGTTGCTATTTAAGCCAAGATCGCAAGTTCTGCCTATTCGGCACGACATATATATATATATATATATATATATATATATATATATATATATATATATATATATATATATATATATATATATATATATATATATATATATATGTATATATATATATATATATATATATATATATATATATATATATATATATATATATATATATATATATATATATATATATATATATATATATATATATATATATACATATATATATATATATATATATATATATATATATATATATATATATATATATATATATATATATATATTTATTTATTTATTTATAGTTCCGAATAGGTAAAACTTTCGATTTGGGCTTAAATGGCAGTGCACTTCTTGCTGAATAAGGCAAGAGAAAATTTGTGAATGCAATAATTTCGCAAAAAATCATTCTGAACCAAACGAACAAAAACATATTTCATTGTGTTTGTTTATATTTAAATTGCTGTAATCTTATCTTGTAGGGGTGAGGAAGAGCCAGTTGTGAGTGTGGGGTAAGTTTGTGAGGTAGTGGGTAGAATGAAAGGGGGTAAGGCAGCTGGGATTAGTAGGATAAAGATAGAAATGTTAAAAGCAGGTGGGAATATAGTTTGGGAGTGGTTGGTGCTATTATTTAATAAATGTATGGAAGAGGGTACCTAGGGACTGGCAGAGAGCATGCATAGTTCCTTTGTATAAAGGCAAAGGGGACAAAAGAGAGTGCAAAAATTTTCGGGGAATAAGTCTGCTGAGTATACCTAATAAAGTGTATGGTAGAGTTATTATTGAAAGAATTAAGAGTAAGATGGAGAGTAGGACAGCAGATGAACAAGGAGGCTTTAGGAAGGGTAGGGGGTCTGTGGAGCAAGTATTTACAGTGAAACATATAGGTAAGCAGTATTTAGATAAAGGTAAAGAGGTTTTTGTAGTATCTATGGATTTGGAAAAGGCGTGTGAGAGGCTAGATAGGGGGACAAATTGCAGATGTTGCAAATAAATGGAATAGGAGGTAGGTTACTGAAAGCAGTGAAGAGTTTTTACGAGGATAGTGAGGCTCAGGTTAGAGTATGTAGGAAAGGGGGAGATTATTTCCCAGTAAAAGTAGGCATTGACAAGGATGTGTGATGTCACCGTGTTTGTTCAATATATTTATAGATGGGGTTGTAAGAGAAGTGAATACTTGGGTGTTGGCAAGAGGAGTGGGGTTAAAAGATAAAGAATCTAACACAAAGTGGGAGTTGTCACAGTTGCTCTTTGCTGATGACACTGTGCTTTTGAGAAATTCTGAAGAGAAGTTGCAGAGGTTGGTGGATGAGTTTGGTAGGGTATGTAAAAGAAGGAAATTCAAAGTGAATATAGGAAAAAGTAAGGTGATGAGGATAACAAAAAAATTAGTAACGAAAGATTGGATATCAAATTGGAGGGAGAGAGTATGGAGGAAGTGAATGTATTCAGATATTTGAGAGTGGACGTGTCAGCGGATGGGTCTATGAAAGATGAGGTGAGTCATAGAATTCACGAGGAGAAAAAGGTGAGTGGTGCACTTAGGAGTCTGTGGAGACAAAGAACTTTGTCCATGGAAGCAAAGAGGGGAATGTATAAGAGTATAATTATACCAACAGTCTTATATGGGTGTGAAGCATGGGTGATGAATGTTGCAACAAGTAGAAGGCTGGAGGCAGTGGAGATGTCATGTCTGAGGGCAATGTGTGGTGTGAATGAAATGCAAAGAATTCGTAGTTTGGAAACTAGGAGGAGGTGTGGGATTGTCAAAACTATTATCCACAGTGCTGAGGAGGGGTTGTTGAGGTGGTTCGGACATATGGAGGGGATGGAACGAAATAAAATGACTTCGAGAGTGTATAAATCTGTAGTGGAGGGAAGGCGGGGTAGGGGTCAGCCTAGGAAAGGTTGGAGGGAGGGGGTAAAGGAGGTTTTGTGTGCGAGGGGCTTGGATCTTCAGCAAGCATACATGAGCATGTGAGATAGGAGTGAATGGAAACAAATAGTTTTCAGGACTTGACGTGCTGTTGGAGTGTGAGCAAAGGAACATTTATGAAGGGATTCAGGGAAACCGGCAGGCCGGACTTGAGTCCTGGAGATGGGAAGTACAGTGCCTGCACTCTGAAGGAGGGGTGTTAATGTTGCAGTTTTATAAACTGTAGTGTAAGCATTCCTCTGGCAAGACAGTGATGGAGTTAATAATGGCGAAAGTTTTTGTTTTTCGGGGTCACCCTACACATACACACACACACACACACACACATCTTAATAAGGAATCATTCAGGACCCTGTACACCGTGTACGTTAGGCCCATATTGGAGTATGTGGCACCAGTTTGGAACCCACACCTAGCCAAGCACGTGAAGAAACTAGAGAAAGTGCAAAGGTTTGCAACAAGACTAGTCCCAGAGCTAAGAGGTATGTCCTACGAGGAGAGGTTAAGGGAAATCAACCTGACGACACTGGAGGACAGGAGAGATAGGGGGGACATGATAACGACATACAAAATACTGAGAGGAATTGACAAGGTGGACAAAGACAGGATGTTCCAGAGATTGGACACAGTAACAAGGGGACACAGTTGGAAGCTGAAGACACAGATGAATCACAGGGATGTTAGGAAGTATTTCTTCAGCCACAGAGTAGTCAGTAAGTGGAATAGTTTGGGAAGCGATGTAGTGGAGGCAGGATCCATATATAGCTTTAAGCAGAGGTATGATAAAGCTCACGGCTCAGGGAGAGTGACCTAGTAGCGATCAGTGAAGAGGCGGGGCCAGGAGCTCGGACTCGACCCCCGCAACCTCAACTAGGTGAGTAACTAGGTGAGTACACACACACACACAGACACACACACATATATATATATATATATATATATATATATATATATATATATATATATATATATATATATATATATATATATATATATATATATATATATATATGAACACTGATCTCTGGCTGAAGGAGACTCGAACCTGCGAACCTTGGAACAAGGTACGCAGTGCTTTACCAATCTACCCACACTGGGCAATACCTTGGAGTCCAGCTTGTGTATATTTCGCCTGCTCTTGCGAATTCCTTGTATATATATGTATATATATATATATATATATATATATATATATATATATATATATATATATATATATATATATATATGAGAGAGTGGGTGAGATGTTATCAACAAATTTTGTTGAAAATAAGAAAAAGTTTTGGAGTGAGATTAACAAGTTGAGGAAGCCTAGAGAACAAATGGATTTGTCAGTTAAAAATAGGAGAGGAGAGTTATTAAATGGAGAGTTAGAGGTATTGGGAAGATGGAGGGAATATTTTGAGGAATTGTTAAATGTTGATGAAGATAGGGAAGCTGTGATTTCGTGTATAGGGCAAGGAGGAATAACATCTTGTAGGAGTGAGGAAGAGCCAGTTGTGAGTGTGGGGGAAGTTCGTGAGGCAGTAGGTAAAATGAAAGGGGGTAAGGCAGCTGGGATTAATGGGATAAAGATAGAAATGTTAAAAGCAGGTGGGGATATAGTTTTGGAGTGGTTGGTGCTATTATTTAATAAATGTATGGAAGAGGGTAAGGTACCTAGGGATTGGCAGAAAGCATGCATAGTTCCTTTGTATAAAGGCAAAGGGGATAAAAGAGAGTGCAAAAATTATAGGGGGATAAGTCTGTTGAGTATACCTGGTAAAGTGTATGGTAGAGTTATTATTGAAAGAATTAAGAGTAAGACGGAGAATAGGATAGCAGATGAACAAGGAGGCTTTAGGAAAGGTAGGGGATGTGTGGACCAGGTGTTTACAGTGAAACATATAAGTGAACAGTATTTAGATAAGGCTAAAGAGGTCTTTGTGGCATTTATGGATTTGGAAAAGGGTGGATAGGGGGGCAATGTGGCAGATGTTGCAAGTGTAGGAGGTAGGTTACTGAAAGCAGTGAAGAGTTTTTACGAGGATAGTGAGGCTCAAGTTAGAGTATGTAGGAAAGAGGGAAATTTTTTCCCAGTAAAAGTAGGCCTTAGACAAGGATGTGTGATGTCACCGTGGTTGTTTAATATATTTATAGATGGGGTTGTAAGAGAAGTAAATGCGAGGGTCTTGGCAAGAGGCGTGGAGTTAAAAGATAAAGAATCACACACAAAGTGGGAGTTGTCACAGCTGCTCTTTGCTGATGACACTGTGCTCTTGGGAGATTCTGAAGAGAAGTTGCAGAGATTGGTGGATGAATTTGGTAGGGTGTGCAAAAGAAGAAAATTAAAGGTGAATACAGGAAAGAGTAAGGTTATGAGGATAACAAAAATATTAGGTGATGAAAGATTGAATATCAGATTGGAGGGAGAGAGTATGGAGGAGGTGAATGTATTCAGATATTTGGGAGTGGACGTGTCAGTGGATGGGTCTATGAAAGATGAGGTGAATCATAGAATTGATGAGGGGAAAAGAGTGAGTGGTGCACTTAGGAGTCTGTGGAGACAAAGAACTTTGTCCTTGGAGGCAAAGAGGGGAATGTATGAGAGTATAGTTTTACCAACGCTCTTATATGGGTGTGAGGCATGGGTGATGAATGTTGCAGCGAGGAGAAGGCTGGAGGCAGTGGAGATGTCATGTCTGAGGGCAATGTGTGGTGTGAATATAATGCAGAGAATTCGTAGTTTGGAAGTTAGGAGGAGGTGCGGGATTACCAAAACTGTTGTCCAGAGGGCTGAGGAAGGGTTGTTGAGGTGGTTCGGACATGTAGAGAGAATGGAGCGAAACAGAATGACTTCAAGAGTGTATCAGTCTGTAGTGGAAGGAAGGCGGGGTAGGGGTCGGCCTAGGAAAGGTTGGAGAGAGGGGGTAAAGGAGGTTTTGTGTGCGAGGGGCTTGGACCTTCAGCAGGCATGCGTGAGCGTGTTTGATAGGAGTGAATGGAGACAAATGTTTTATAATACTTGACGTGCTGTTGGAGTGTGAGCAAAGTAACATTTATGAAGGGGTTCAGGGAAACCGGCAGGCCGGACTTGAGTCCTGGAGATGGGAAGTACAGTGCCTGCACTCTGAAGGAGGGGTGTTAATGTTGCAGTTTAAAAACTGTAGTGTAAAGCACCCTTCTGGCAAGACAGTGATGGAGTGAATGATGGTGAAAGTTTTTCTTTTTCGGGCCACCCTGCCTTGGTGGGAATCGGCCAGTGTGAAGCAAGTAGCAGACATTCCTGAAAAAATAATCAGCAATTTAGTGAAGAAAATATTATTGATTCTGACTGGTTAATGACTGACGGATTATCCTAGTTGGATGTTCTTAGCTGGATGATCTTAACTGAAGAATCCTAGCTTAATAGCCCTAGTTGGATGACCCTACCTGGAAGATCTTAGCTGGAATTCCTTATATAGATGAATCTAGCTGGAATACCTTAACTGCATAACCTTAGGTGGAAGACCCTATCTAGATGACCCTAACTATGAAACTCTAGCCGAATTATCTTAACTAGAAGTGCAAAGCTCGATGATCATGGCTTATACAAAAGACTCGGCAGATGATGTAACATTCCCCCAGTTAAAGCAGGGGCTCCACTAGCACGATAAGAGACGACACAGTAAGTGTCAGGGGCACAAGACTGTTCAGCTGCCTCCCAGCATACATAAAGGGGGTTACCAATAGACCCCTGGCTGTCTTCAAGAAGGCTCTTGACAGTCACCTAAAGTCAGTACCTGACCAGCCAGGGTGTGGTTGGTACGTCGGGTTGCGTGCGGCCAACAGTAACAGCCTGGTTGATCAGGCCCTGATCCACCATGAGGCCTGGTCACAGACCGGGCCTCGGGGGCGTCGACACCCGAAACCCTCTCCAGGTAAACTCATTTGTTGCACATTGTCAGAAAATTTAACATCCTTTCTACACTTGACTTACTACTTCAAGCAGGTAAATTCTGCCAGATAAACAGAGCAAGAAATCGACAGCATTCTTGACCCTCATCGATCATTAACAGTTCTGTAGAATGCCCGTCGTTTATTGCAGAAGTTCCATTACATTCTGTATTCTCATTATCATGATGTTAAACCACGGAACGGGTGGGATTTGAGTCCATGGCGAGGGAGTGAGTCGTAAAACTCCAAGCCAGTGTGTAAGCCACTGGACCAGCTGGCTACATTAAGATTCATCCAGCTAGGTATGTTTATACACCATAGGGAGGTTAGCATGGGCCACCACTGTGACCACAAATGTAAGTGCTTGCAGATGAATCTCCCACAAGAGTGGCCGTGGGAGATTTATCTATCTCTAGTCCCCTCATAGCTGCCATCATGACTCGCGAAATCGTAATAACACAATTGCAAGCAGACCACGAAGCGGGTGAAACTTGAACTCATGGCTAGGAATTTTACAACTAACTCGCCATGAGTTCAAACACCTCCCATTCCGTGGTTGACTTGCAATCGTGTTATTACAATAACCAGAGCGGGGCTCTGGTGGCCTGGTGGTTAACGCTCTCGCTTCACACGGTGAGGGCCTGGGTTCGATTCCCAGCCAGAGTAGAAACATTGGACGTGTTTCTTTCCACCTGTTGTCTATGTTCCCCATCAGTAAAATGGGTACCTGGGTGTTAGTCGACTGGTGTGGGTCGCATCCTGGGACACTGACCTAAGGAGGCCTGGTCACAGACCGGGCCGCGGGGGCGTTGACCCCCGGAACTCTCTCCAGATAAACTCCAGATATTCATGGTATCCCAGGAGGATCTCATTGTAATGTTTCAAAACATACGTATACATCTGGAAACACTGGAGAGGTTACTAAGTTAGACTGAGGCTAAACTTACGATAAAGTTGTCCAAATGTTAATGCCTTAAGAATTTAATCAGGCTTTTGATTTAATGAACCAAGACTGTATTATGTCAGGTAAGTCGAAATTTGTTGTGATTCAGAAATTTATCTCGTTTCTTAGCCGCTTTCTTTTTTATCATTGGTTCACTGCTAACTTTCACCTATCGCAACTTCACTTTGAATGGACTAGTGACCAAAAGAAAACATTTTTTAAATTTAAGAGTAGATTAATGATTTCAGAGCTGTTTTCAGACATGACTCGAGGACAAGTGTGATAAAATATAATTCACTAATTAAATCCCTAGGCTACGGTCTCGACGATTTGTCGGGAATAAGAATCACGATAATAACCTTCACACGTGGGCGTAAAATTTGTAGCTTGTCAATGAAAACTCCTTCCTAGGGTTGTGATAGGATTCTTGAAGATTGGGTAAGGATTGTTTGCAACACTTTTGTGCTAGAGGCAAACAACGCATTTTTTTTTGTTTGTAAACATTCTAAAATCTAGTTTGCCATCTTGGGCCGGAAGTATTTCAGTCAAGCTTGTTCGACACTGTGATCTTTTCTTGGAAAATTATTGATCAGTATCATGGCCGCAGGTACTAAGGCACTAGAGATAACTACTTGGGGAACGATACAACAAGGATTCACTAGTCTGGCATCTCAGCACAGCAGCACCTGGTTAATTACAGTCATTCACAAGTACTGGCGGTTCTATCTGCAGGTTATCATCCCCTTTAGTCAACAACCTGATGACAGGTGACCACATCGGCTCTCATTATTGGATTCTCTCTTGATCCTAAGCAGAGAAGATTGGTTAGTACTAACAGAAGTGATATACCACGACAGCGCCTAGGCAACGTTTTGTTTACGAACATTCAGAATTCCGGGGTTGAAATTATTTAAAGGAAGAGATATGTTGTATTGAAAGGCTATTTGCAAAAAGCAGGAGATTTATGTGACTCCTGGTGGGATACTTGTCATGTGGGTTTCGAAAACGTGGATAGGGTAAAAATACTCACGTAGGCTGGTAGTACATATAATATAACGGAAAGTGTGGAGAGCGCCAACAGCCATCCTGTCTCTCTCTGCTGCCTAACTATGACTGACCCATGAGTGCTTATGGGCGAGGGGGTGTTTGAAATCCTGCTATGGTCAGCAGCAATATGAATACAGTCAGTGATTCACGCAGAGACGGTTGGTAGTGAGTCATCTACTGGTACACTGGTTACTGGTAACTGGTTACTAGGAACTGGTACTACTACTGAGAGCTCGGCGACGCTAACGTATGTCGTCCCGACATACAACTAATACAAACTAGAGACGGCAGGTGTATGGCTTGGGCTGATTCTATACAATGTCAAAGTACACAACAATTGAACATTATAACATACATAAGTAGAATATTGGAATGGAAGCTTACATAACTGAAACTGTAATGAAACTGTAATGCAATACAAGGTATAATATAGCACAACTCATCGAATGAAACTCAACGTTGAGATTACACAATAGAAGTGGTAAAAAAAAAATTTGATCGATCGATCTGTATTCATGTGATCTACGGATTCTGAGGAAGGAATATATACAAAGAAAGAAGTGTTTAACAGAAAGGCAGATTCGGTGCACTCAAATCTAGACTGTTAACTCTCAGAATTCGGAGAGAACGTGAACACAAAAAAAAGTTCTTGAATACTGATAAGTTGATACTGTAATTATTCATCTATACAGGTTATTTACATTTAACCCTAACTCTGCTAGGGTGAGATTGATATATGCAGAATGGGTGTCATCTCTGGGAGGATCAAACTCTGTTGCACTGGCTAACTCATGCTGTATTTGAGGCAAATCTGAATTGGTAGTTGCAAATGATACTTGAGGATTTCTCAATACCTGTCGTGTACGTAGGGAATAACGACATTCAGGTTGATCGTCTGACTGAGTATCAGAGGAAGAGAGTACAGGATCAGGAGGATTTTCAGAGTCTGTCACATTAGTCTGGGTTGGAACATCATTATCATCACATACTAACTTCATATGATCTAAATGCAATTCTTTATACTGACCAGTACTAATTTCTCTAACCTTATACTTATTACCAGTGATATGTTCAACTACTCGATAAGGACCAACAAACTTTTGATCAAGCTTAGGCATTGCAGACGTTTTGTTAAAGTTAGTCAGCATAATTCTCGAACCTACTTTGATTTTGGATGGCTTTGCTCGAGTGTTTGCGACTCTTGTAAATTCTGCTGTTGATTTATGAAGTGTTTCACGGATTCTTCTAAAGACACTTTGAGCTAAACTGGTACGAGTTGCTATGAAATCATCAGGGTTGTAATTTGGTTTCGGATTAGAATATAGCAACTCATAAGGCAAACGTTTATCTACACCGTACAATACATAATGTGGAGTGTCACCTATAGAAACATTGTTAGCAGAATTTATAGCACACTGCACATCAGGTATAACTTCATCCCAAGTTTCACTGTTGGGATTGATAGTGGTTCTCAAGACATCAAGTACTTTCTTATTGGTTCGTTCCGCTATCCCACCGCTGCCACCATTTGTCATGTGGGTTTCGAAAACGTGGATAGGGTAAAAATACTCACGTAGGCTGGTAGTACGTATAATATAACGGAAAGTGTGGAAAGCGCCAACAGCCATCCTGTCTCTCTCTGCTGCCTAACTATGACTGACCCATGAGTGCTTATGGGTGAGGGGGTGTTTGAAATCCTGCTATGGTCAGCAGCAATATGAATACAGTCAGTGATTCACGCAGAGACGGTTGGTAGTGAGTCATCTACTGGTACACTGGTTACTGGTAACTGGTTACTAGGAACTGGTACTACTACTGAGATACTGGTATATTAATTTCTCAGGCACAACTACTACTTCTTACTCAGGAACCAAGATCGTTTTCTCGGCTTTGTAAGAATTCTGCTAATATTAGCTGTTGGTTGTTGCTTGCCACTAGTTTCTTGCGACGAAATGGTACCAGTGTTAGTTTGTTGGGCATTAGTGGCCAGAGTGAACCCTTGAGCGTGGTCGGTGATTTTGAGAACAGCTGCTTACGTTAACATCAGTACATGAACAAGCAGTAATCCAAAAGGGAGACACTACCATTAGTGTATCAACAAAATGAATCACACGGTTGGAGGGACCAGAATCCCCCAGAAGAACATCAACATGCGCTGATCCCCTATGACCAGAAAACCACCAATATGCCATCAAGCAGTTACCCACAATTCAATAGCACTGAACTACCACCAGTATACCAGCTAGCAGTAACACAAGTTAGGAAGAACAAAACACCAGACCAACAAGTGTTTACCCGCAGAGAACAGACCACCAACAAGCATCTGACTCACATGTACAAGACCACCATTAAAAGACACCAAACTACTAAAAGCAGTGACATCTGCTTGATGATGACTACACTGTTCCGCAGCCACTGCCAGAAAGTTCTAGGAGTTGTCGATACAACAGTAACCGCACATGGGCTGTAAGGGATTGGAGGTATAAGTATAATTACGCCTAGGGGGTGTTGTGTCAGTATCTCATTGAATAACTGAATACTGACTGGATCCTTATACTCACCAGGTTTATGTAAGCTACTAGATCGTACCTTGGTTCTCAACTGCGCAGTCAAGTGAACTACAATACGTCGTAGTAGACTTACCTGGGTATGTGTATCGGACCCGTATGTTTACTTGGATATCGTTGTCTTGATTGAAGAATTGTGTTTTTGAGTGTACACGTCGTCCAGTCTGGAAATTCGCAACACTTGCTGTTACACTGTTCATCAAAATTTGTCTATGGTTCACAGTCATATCACAAAAGAAGCTGATCACACTTCTCTGTAATTGTTCTGCTGTGTTCTTTGAGATTATTTTATTAACAAAACGAGCGATCGCTATTGTCTTTGTTATTACAGTGTAACGCAGTTGTCTCGACTAAGTCTGAAAGGAATCCACCCCACAGCGCCCCTCGCTGGCCTGACTTGCCCTCATATAAAGGATTTAACTCACACTGGTTGCAACACTGGCCTCTTGCAAGGAGGTGACGTGACCTGTGACTAGTACACGCTGGTTAAGCATCTGTTTGCAATTACTTGATGTGGAAGTAAGCAAGATATCATTGCCCCTTCTGAGAGGGCTGGGCCCCTCAGGGCTGAAAAGGGCTGAAGGGGGGCCGATACCTCCCTCCTGGAGAAATTTTCTCCACAACATCCAAAGATCAGAGCATCACCGCAGTATTAAGAGACAGTGACACCGTGGTAGAGGCCGCCACTAACTTACACTTAAATAGTGTCCAACAAGGATCAGACCACTACCAGTATATTGACAAGCAGTGACACATGAAGTTGAAGCCCCAATTTCATTTGTAAGCAATAATGACCATAGTCTTTACTTAACCAGGAGCAACAACAAGAACAAGAAGTTTATCATGGTGACAGGTTGTGTTGTCTGGCTGGTGGCGGAGTGAAGCAGTATTTATACCCAGCTGGTAGGTTATTATCTTGGGACAAACCTTATCTCCGCTTTCCTCTTCATATTATCTCACTTCTGACACACATACACTCCCATTATCACCTCCCTGCGCCCTGCCTGTAGCATGACATATGTTCTACTCCCAGGTCTGGTATGAGAGAATATATATCTGTTATTGATAAACATTTTTCTCAGTTAGTGTATTCTAAAGACCTTGAATCATCACACATCCCTGAATTATACAAGTGTAAACACCTGTCAACATACAAAAGAAAATGTACAGTGCATGATAACATTACTACATATGAGTGGCATGCTTACTATTTTCACGAATTTCTTTTTTTTAATATTAACTACACATTACAGAGACTGCAAATGAAAAATATAATATAATAGTACAATTACCTATTCAGATTTTGCTACCAAAAGCGTCTAGCTTATTATATACTCTATATCCATCCTGTGAAGGGAGCACAAACCACCTGGATAAACAAAACAGCTAGAGTCTAGGGTAGAAAGGGTTAACATTAGAACATCTGGGTATATTTATAAATTAATATTTATCTGTTTCAAGTAAATTTATAATACCAGATCTATTTTTCTGGCTTCTCATTTCGCTAATATGTAGACAGTCAAGTAGAGTGTTCATCAGTGACTACAAAGTTAACTGTGTACTGTTTGTGTAGTTTGATCATTGTTTGTTGTTATTCCAGTCAACAGTAAGTGTAACTATACCTAAGTCTGGCTGCCACAACAGTCAACACTTTGTTATGAATGCAATTAACACGGTTAATGTACTTATCTATCAACTACATTACTATGACACTCAGATTCATCATTTACTTTATTCATAGTATTATTAATAATGACACTGATAGACTAAGGTTGCGTATATTGTAATTTTAACAAATAATTCAGTTTGTATTGCTGAAAGGTAATTGTTAACTTTTATGCCAAGTTCCACAAGGTTGCTAAGATCCTCATCTAAGGAAGTAGTAACAAAAACTATTGCAGCCTTGTAAGTTATCTCTTGTTTCATTCCATCATATATACATCGTGCCGAATATATATATATATATATATATATATATATATATATATATATATATATATATATATATATATATATATATATATATATATATATATATATATATATACCTCTAGAACTGTCCTGGAGACCCTCATCCTCAGAGAAAAGAATAAACTTGCTTCAGGGAAAACTCAAAGTTCTCCCTGAAGCTGTTTGAGATTTTCCTACCACCCCCTATATTTAATATATATTTTATTTAAAGACAAAATACGTTAACAAAACATTCACAAAGATACAACAGAAAGTAAAACAACATAGGTAACTCAGAGCTACATCTCGAATACTTCGTCCAGCTCCCCGGCGGTGGGCCGCGTGCCCAGAATTCTTCACGCATTTCCTCTCTGGATCACAACACTGAGTCTCTGAAAAAGGAAGTTGGTCTCCCTGTGGTCCTTGGTTTCTATGATGAGCTTTTCACCCAGCTCTTTGAGGAACTTTAGAGCACACTTGCCCCATGCTCCAAGGGTCTCCGACCCTATTGGGATGAAGTTATAGCAAGGGGGAAGGTCTTCATATTTGCAGATCTTCTGGGTCTCCCTGTGGCTGGCAGCTCCACCCCCTTCCACTACGGAGTATGGCAAGTAGGTGTCTGCCAATGTGGTGGCACAGGTGTAGTACCAGGCAATCTGCTTTCCATCCTTCCAAGGTAGCATAGTGGCTCCATCAGAACGCTTTTGACTTCCGTCAGACCTCTGCACTTGGGGTTCCCGTTGAGCTGGGCAACGGGCTGTGGCGAGGCTCCTCTTTATGATGTCATTGACCTCCTCATGTCTGGCATACTTCCCTTCCGCTGTGTGACACACGAGACCATGAAGTCCGAATTGATCAACTGTCGCCCTGCCGCAAATACACCTATGTTCACTGAGGATGGGGGCGGGTAGGCGAAGAGCAACACCAATCCGAATGGTCTGTGGGTCTAGTCGAGTGCCCAAGGAGGAATTGGGAACAGCTAACAGGAAATCTCCTGACTGTGGTGCCTTCACTGCCAGGAGACGAGCTTTGTCCTTTCCTGAGGCATTGGAGAGCATTGTGTTGGTGATTTTTTCCATGATCAGTTTGTCCCAGTGGGACTGTTTGTGTTCTTTGGGAGGAGCTGGTCTACTGGAGGAATCTGTAAGGGTGTCCCACCGAATCGCTGCCTCAGTAAACCTGGGGTCTTGAGCTCCTACCACGTCTCTCAAGCGTTCGAGAACAATCTTCTTGACTAATGCACTGGAAGCCAAACACGAAGACAGAAAAGCAGGTAAAGCAACATGCGTTGCTTTGCGCACCCGTATACCTCCCAGTCGCACTGGGAGGGTTGTCTGATCCCATTGCTGATCCTCTAGTGACAGGTTCAGTGCCTTCTTGAAGGTTGATCTCAGGCGTGCGTCGTATTCGTCGAGTGTTGGGTTGTCAAAAGAGGGGGCACACCTCAGGAAGTGAGTCTTGGAATAGTAAGGCACCTTGTGAGGAGATACAGATCATCATGGGCATCAAGATCACTTATTCTTTCCTCCATTCTCATCAGGTCATTCAATTTGTCCTTGAGGACTGTGTCGATGGCCTGGTGACCCAGCGGTGCTCCCAAGAGGGTACTGTTGGACGGAGTGGTAGTAGAGACTTCTGGGAGGATTCTTCGCAGAGCATTGATTATTTCCTGGTTCGCTGTGACGATTTCACACTTGGAGTTATTGAGGATGAGTCCCAAGTCTTCCTGTTTTTTCACCAGTTGTAGGTCCCCTACCAGGGACTCTTCAGTACCTACCAGAGGGCACTCATCCAGGTACCAGATGTTGAGCTCGCTGTGTAGGCTGGAAGTTAGTTCTCTTACTGCCAAGCAGAAGAGAAGTGGAGCTAGTGGGTCACCCTGTTGAACACCCTCTGATGAGAGAATTTCATGTTCTCCAAACAAAAGAATTGAGGGTTTGCTGTAGCTGGCTGAAATGAAAGGAAAAAGACAGGGGAACCGATCCCAAACAGCTTGCAAGACAGCATCTCTCTTCACCATATTAAAGGCATTTCTAAAATCAAGTTTGACTACAGCCTTGTCTTCTGGTACATCCCTGATGTAGGCCCTTGCTGCATGAGCTGCGGCTTCACTGCCTTGAGAGACCCCAAAGCCCAGTTGGTGTGGCTGGAGTAAACTGGCAGCTTCTAGGCGAATGCTTCTTACTGCTGCTTTGGCAACGAGACGGCCAAGAGTGTTTCCAACAACAATCGGTCTGATTCCCCCATCCTTCTTCTTCAAAGTACATAGTGAGGCTCCAAAAAAGAAAGGTTTAATTTCTTCTGGTATTCGCCCAGCCAGGCAGTTGTTGACGAAAGTTGTTAACTCGGTGAGAAGAATTGATGCAAATGCACCGAGTACTGGATTTACCATCTCTTTGAGGTGCTGAGGTCGAATTTCAGTGTAACCTACTGCAGATCCTGCTGGAAATGACACAATCGCCTTATAGACTTCCGATTCTAGCAAAATTAATTGTTCAGTGATAGGGTCTTCCCCAGGGTTGTTGTTGATGGCTATGGTGTCCCTGGTTGGATGCTTGTCTCTTAGTGCTTGGGCTGTGGTCTCATCTTTGGGAGCTACAGTGTCGTCACTTGTAATTATTCGGATTGCTCCCACTGTGTTACCTTCTTCGATTATTTGGCTAACCTGTGCGCAAATTTTCTCGTTTTCAGTGGGGCTTTTCTTGTGATTCCTACGATGATGGGGCAGAGGGACACAATTATCCGTTCTTGGGTAGTTGCGCACTGCCTTGATAACTGACGTGGTTAGCAGTTTGTTTCGTCTCTCAGGAACTGCAAGACAGACATTGCCAAACAGGAATAGGTTGCGCCATGCTTGAATGGTGCCTCGGGCTTCTTAGTTGGTGGAACCTCCATTCACCTGCTTAAGAAGGTCTGTGAATTTCCCTGCTGCATATGGGCGAGCCGCTTTAGGGATGTGGGATGGGGTACTGCTAACAGTGAACTTGAATGCCAACAGAAGGTTATCGCAAGTGAGGAGGTTGCCATTGGAATTGTCATCTGCCTGTAGAGGCTGTGGGCTGCTCTCTTCTGGGGGCATATGTGATCCGGCACACCCATTGTGTGCACGAATGCGACCATCCCTGTTGCGTGCTCGAAACTCTTCACACACCTGACATGTGCCTCTTCTTTCATTGTTGGGTGCACTGTTTCCCTGGCTTTGTGGCTGGCTGGCTTCATCATCTGCCATACCTCAAACTGTGTGGTAAGCCCAGGCTGAAGGGAAAATGGCGCATGGCACATACCCCATGTGGGTCATGGTGGTGGTGGGGGGAGGAGAGGGGTCTCCTGTCCTTGTGCTCGGCGGTGGAGGAAAGGGAGGAGTGGAAGATGTGTGATGAGGCGGAGTAGGGCACTCACTCCCTCCCAGGACAAGTCACTATACACCACAATGCTCTGTGCACCTGTTACTATACACCACTATGCTCTGTGCACAGCCCCCACTATAAACGACACACCGCTATACACTACACATGCTATGCACATACCATGCACATACTACGCACTATACACTAAACACACGGTGAACAAACACTCCATTGTTGTAACACGAGCACATCGTGTATGCGCGCCTGTTTGAGGAAGGGGGGAAGGGGGGAAGGGGGGAAGGGGGGAAGGGGGGAAGGGGGGAAGGGGGGAAGGGGGGAAGGGGGGACGGGGGGGGACAGTTTTACCCCTCAACCACCGCCTCCTCCTCTTCCATGAGGCCTCCCATCACCGACCTCTCCTACCCATGGTGACCGTTATGTTCCCTCACTGAATTCACATACACAACACTTTTCTTGATTCTGAAGAAAGAGACGAAATGCAGAGTCTTCTGGCCCTTTCAAACACGAGCAGCAGATATTCACACACCAGCCTGTTGATGATAATCCTGGTAGGTGTTCTTGATTGGACGATATTGTGCCAAAATCACAGAGCAGGATGTCCACAGCCTCTCTGGCAGAGGTGCCATATGTATATATATATATATATATATATATATATATATATATATATATATATATATATATATATATATATATATATATATATATATATATGTGGTGCCGAATAGGCGGAACTTGCAATCTTGGCTTAAATAGCAACACTCATCTTGCCATATAGGACAAGCGAAAATTTGTGAATGCAATAATTTAGCCAAAATCATTCTGAAGCTATCGAAAAAAATGTATTTCACTGTGCTTGTTTAGTATTAAATTATTGTAAACAAATCTAAAATATATTTAGTTGGGATAGGCTAAAACAAATTGTTCTTGTTATAATAAGGTTAGGTAGGTTTTCTAAAATTCTTTTGATGCAAAATTATAAATTTTGACATTAACATTAATGAAAAAAATATATCTTTAAACGTATAAGAGAAAATTTTAGAAAGGACTTAATTTTAAATGAGTTCTTGCTAGTTGACCAGTTTTACATATTCGGCACGACATATATATATATATATATATATATATATATATATATATATATATATATATATATATATATATATATATATATATATATATATATATATGTCGTGCCGAATAGGCAGAACTTGCGATCTTGGCTTAAATAGCAACGCTCATCTTGCCATATAGGACAAGTGAAAATTTGTGTATGCAATAATTTCGCCAAAATCATTCTGAACTTAACGAAAAAAATATATTTCACTGTGTTTGTTTAGTATTAAATTACTGTAAACAAATCTAAAATATATTTAGTTGGGTTAGGCTAAAATAAATTGTTCTTGTTATAATAAGGTTAGGTAAGTTTTCTAAGATTCTTTTGGTGCAAATTTAAAAAAAATTACATTAACATTAATGAAAAAATATATCTTTAAACGTATAAAAGAAAATTTCAGAAAAGACTTAATTTTAAATGAGTTCTTGCTAATTGACCAGTTTTACATATTCGGCACGACACACACACACACACACACACACACACACACACACACACACACACACACACACACATATATATATATATATATATATATATATATATATATATATATATATATATATATATATATATATATATATATATATATATATATATATATTAGATTTGTGTTTTCCTACACAGACATTAAGAATTTTTTCCTTGTTTGAGTTCTTTCCTAAAGGTTTTACAAAGTTTGAGATATATTATGACATTGTGGATATGTTGTAATATAATGTAAGTGTTAAGGAACAATGGTTGTTACCTGACGACTTTTTGTCTACCCCAGTGAGCGAGTCATCTCTTAGAATGATCACTACATTAATCAGTGTGTCTATTGTCATCCTGGTTATCCAATTTTGCTCCAAACTCTCTCTGTCCAAACTACATCAATAACCTCTTCTTAACTCTATGAATGATGTTTTTAGTAACCCCACACCTCCTAATCTCTAAGATACGAATTCTTTACATAATATTCATGCCAATACTTTGCCTTCAACCATAACATCTCCACTGCCTCCAACCTCTCTCCTCGCTACAACGTTCAAAACCCATGTTTCACATTCACATAACAGTGTAGGTACACTGTTTTCTGGTACGTTCCTCTTCTTGCCAGCATGGATCAAGTTTTTGGTCTCCACAGATGGTTAGGTGCACCGCCCACTTTCTTTTCCTCGCCAGTTCTGTGGTTCACATCGTCTCTCTCACAGAACCTCTGCCGACAAGTCCACTCCTAAACATCTCAACGCATTTTCTCCTTCCATACTCACTTTTTCCAAACTCCAATCTTTATTTCCTATAGTTATATTTTACTCTTATTACCTTGCTCTTTCTTAATTATTATTATTATTATTATTATTATTATCAGAAATTTACTATGCTGTACTTTAAATATAAAAAATTGTATTAAGAAAGCAAATACGCCCTCATTAGTGCATGGGTTACAATCATCATGCCAGGTGCTCACCCTCTGCCGTCAAGTAACGTCTCTACAACTCTCTACTTGGGAGAACTTATACACAGCCGTGGTTCCTAGATTTTTGGGTGTAAGACTTTTGCACAGTTGGAGTTCTGGACAGTCTTTTGAGAAGTGATTTCGGGAAGTTTCTACTTTGTTTCGTAGAGCAGTTGCAGTTAGTGGCCATTCTTGTTTGTGTCTGTTGGAAGGATCTGCTGGAGTAGCGACCAGGCTGTAATATAAATTTGGAAAGAGTGTAGCCAGGCTAGGATACCATTTGAATAAAGATTGCTGTCAGACTTGGCTATTGATCGAAGGAACTTAAGCTACCAAGTGAAAATTATACCAAGACCAAATTTAAGAGGGAGTACAATCAAGATGCAATCTGAATGTAGTCTTGGAGCGGGTCTAACACGCTCTGACGATTACTAACAGTGAAACTCTTACGCATGAAAGCTGAAGCTATAGACAGTCCTCTCACGACAGGAGTGGAGCAAATACCCTCACGTGAATTAGTTATGTCCCAAGTATGAAATTTATGGAGAAATGATTAGCTGTTGAAGGTGTTCTCACTAGTATTTATGGTAATGTTTGGATACAGAGAAAAAATATCTTTGCAACTACTTGTAAGTGGGTATTAAAGAATGAAATAAAAAGAACGATACCGTGCCTGGAACAATACACAAATAATTCGCACATAGGACAGTGAAACTCAGGTGAAGGTTCACGTAGCAAGTGATGGTTGCAGGTTCTCTCTGCTCAGTTTTATGAAGATCGTTCCTAAAACTGATATCCACAAGATAGGCTTGAGAATTTCAACACTGGCGGCACACTTATAAGAAGGTTGAAATAGTTAATGGTACAGTAATATTTTGCATTACATAATTTTGTTATGCTTCCTGAATGGGTTACCTTGACGCTGGTAAAGGGCTTTTGATCAAAGGAGGTGGACCTATCCTCTCCTCTCCTGGATCAACACTGAATGCCACCCATTCCTACAGGCTCAGTGTTTTCCCAGATTAAAATAAAACAATTATGAATAACCGCTATAATCTACCTTGTCCATAATTACTGTCGCATTTGCTTTGTTTCGTAATTGTGAGGTGTAAGTTATTTCCTTAATTCGTGGTATAACTTAACAAATCTTTGAGGACGATTGTGTTGCAGAGGTGTGAGCGACGCAACGCAATTGTTACACCATGAATTAAGGAAATATCTTATACTTCACGAAACAAAACGAATACGACAGTAATTATGTACAAGGTAGGTTATAGTGGAAAAATGAACATGTTCTTAGAAGACGGGGGACCTTACGTGTCTCTTAATACCCGACGTATCGCTAGAAATGGATGGAACGTGTCGTGGATTTAGACTGCGTAAGTGCAAATTTTGTTGCATTCTGTGCAATAGCTAAAGAATGCATCTTCTGGTCAGCTTTAAACTTTTAGTGCTGATGTGTTTTGCTCGATGGAAGCTTTCTCTTGATTATATGTTGTTTAAGCTTCACTGCGCTAATTTTATTAATCATGTCAGTTTGTCTAACTGGAGAATGTCTCTCGTGATCAGAAATAATTCACAGTGTTTGAGTGTATTGGGTTATCCGTCACTAAATCTACGTAACACTTCCATGTGTCTTCAACACCTCTGTATCCTCAACACCTTTGTAAAAGAAACTGTGTTAGGTAAAAGGACACAAGTGCAACTAATGTGACATTTTATTGTGGCAACGTTTCGCTCTCCAGAAACTTTATCAACAAAAAAGTTACAAAAAAGTGACCTTTTACCTAACACTTAAAGTTTGCATAAAACTTTATTATTCACTTTATTGGTCAGTTTTACTTAGAGAAAACTTTGGATTGATTTTGACCTGTGTTGATCCTCTTTTCTTTTTCTTGGAAGAAATAAGGAAAATTGAAATCTTGTTTCCATCCGATAATTTCCGAGTGACACGTCCCATTAGCGTCAACCTTTCAATGCTGACAACATGGTAATGCATGTTCCGAGCGGTTTCAACCTAACGTGCTGCTGGATTTTAGGATATTAGCCTCTCGAAGCTACAAAGAAAATACGCTTTTAATTTATCTTCAAAGCTTATGTTACATAGTAAACAAATTGAATTTGATTTGGGCTGTGTATCTCTAATATTGTTAAAGGCCCTTTCTAATTCATTTCAAATTTTCAACGCTAATATAAAATTGCATTATAAGCTTATGCCGCACTCTGCACTGTTCCAGTCGCATTGAGGTATAGGTGGCTGAGGTTAGGTTTTGAGAATTCAGCACAGTATTTTTACAATGATCTTGAGGGTACACAAATGGTGCACAGTTAACCTGGGATACCTGAGGGGTTTTTCACCTACCTACCTACCTACCTGGTGGATATTCAGGGGATCAACGCCCCCGCGGCCCGGTCTATGGCCAGGCCTCCCGGTGGATCAGCCCAATAAAGTCAAACATCGTGTCTTATTTCTGCTCAGAGAGAGACATACTTGGAGTATACCTGGAGGGTGTTACGGGGGTCAACGCCCTCGCAGCCCGATGTATGACCAGGACTCGTGGTGGACCAGGGCTTGATCAACCAGACTGTTATTACTGGCCGCACGTAAACTGACGTACGAACCACAGCCCGGCTGGTCAGGTACTGACTTTAAGTGCCTGTCCAGCTCCCTCTTGAAGACAGCCAGGAGTCTATTGGTAATCCCCCTTATGTATGCTGGGAGGCACTTGGACAGACAATCTTGGGCCCCTGACACTTACTGTGTTGGTTCTTAGTGTGCTCATGGCGCCCCTGCTTTTCAATGGGGGGATGTTGCCCTCCTGCCGAATCTTTTGTTTTCGTTGGTCGTGATTTCCGTGTGCAGATTTGGGACTTTTTCCTCTCGTATTTTCTATATATATATATTATAATGTATCTTTCTCGCCTGCGTTCCAAGGAGTACAGGTCAAGGGACTTCAACCATTCCCAGTAACTGAGATGCTTTATTGTACTTACAGGTGTAGTGAAAGTTCTTTGTATATTCTCCAGGTCTGCAATTTCTCGTAATGTTAGTGTACAGCAGTACCCCAGCCTAGAGAGAACAGACACTTTGAAGAGAGTCATCAGTGGCCTGGCATCCCTAGTTCTAAAATGTTCTCATTATCCATCCTATCATTTTTCTAGCAGATGTGGTCGAAACATTGTTGTGATCTTTGAAAGTGAGATTCTCTGACATTATTACTCCCAGGTTCTTCTCACTGTGTGGTTAGAATTTGTTATATACTCCTATCCTCGAGTTTTCCATAGTGCGGTAATTGAAATATGTCTTCATTGAACTTCATATTGTTTTCCGAGGTCGATTTTAAAGACTTAATGTCCAATTGGAGAGTTGCAGTGTCCTCAGTGGATGACACTGTCATGCAAATTCTGGTCTCGTCAGCAAAGGGGGACACGGAGCAGTGGCTTACATCACTGTCTATGTCAGAAACCAAATTGATAAGTAAACTGCTATATTAAAACTTACATAATCTAAAAATCATAAGAAAGGTTCCCTTGAGGAAAACCAGTTGATGAAGCTGAGGACAAAACTGACCTAATTTGCCCGATGTGCTCTGCATAATCAGAAGCTTTCTATATGGTAGTATGCCATTGGTGTCAGCTATGGTCTGTAGAAATTGTATCATGTACTTATAGAAATAAAAGTTATTATTATTACTATTATTATTATCATTATTATTATTATTATTATTATTATTATTATTATTATTATTATTATTATTACTATTATTATCATTATTATTATTATTATTATTATTATTATTATTATTATTATTATTATTATTATTATTATTATTATTATTATTATTATTTTTACTATTGTTATTATTATTATTATTATTATTATTATTATTATTATTATTATTATTATTATTATTATTATTATTATTACTATTGTTATTATTATTATTATTATTATTATTATTATTATTATTATTATTATTATTATTATTATTATTATTATTATTATTATTATTATTATTATTACTATTGTTATTATTATTATTATTATTATTATTATTATTATTATTATTATTATTATTACTACTACTACTACTACTACTACTACTACTACTACTACTACTACTACTACTACTACTACTACTACTACTACTACTATTACTGCTATTATGAAGGCTCCAGCACAACAACTCACCAAACACCTGCTGGTCCTCTACAACAAAATATTTTTCCACATGTGCTGCTACAACAAGTCTCTCCTGGCCGGTCGCTAGCTGACCAGAAACACTTGTTTTTCTGTAGGTTTTTTCTCTTGGGAAGTTTGTGGATGTTTTTGACACAAGGTGAGATAAACACTGGGAAGAGGAAGGGATGGAAAAGAGAAAGAGAGAAAGAGAGAAAGAGAGAAGGGAACGGTTAAATGGGGAAGAGGAAGAGCGAAAGGACTGATAAAAATTGCATGATAAAGCTAATAGAACATTAAATTAACGCCATCAAGGCTGAGCGTAGCACTGTCTGTCCTCCAGCAGGGAGGAACATCAAAGGCCGCTGGGTAAATTGTTTTAACAGCTGACCTGCTTTGCTGAATCACAACCAATCTGAAGGTAAATTGACCTAATGCAAGTTAGGTGCTGGTTGGAAATGTGGGAGTGGCAGGAGGAATTCGAACTAAGGACCTGACATTTGGAATTAGGTACGGCGGCTGGACATCTATAGCCCGTGATCGACTTTGTTTATTTGAGATTTCTTTCAAGACGTGGATTATTTATTTTCTCTTCTCAGATAATTTTGTTTCTTAAGAATTTCAACTTTATTAAAGTATTGCATATACACAAATGGCAATTCCTTTATGTGAACACTAATACAATTATTGGAAATCTGTTCATCTCACTACTGAGTCTCACCTGTAAAAAAATATAGTCTTGAATGTACTGAAAAAGCAATGCAGATGTAATCTACACAGACTTTGGAAAATCCTTTTACATGTGCGATCATGGTGTAAAAGCCACAAAATGTGTGATAAAGGGATAACTGGCAAAGTGAGGAGATGGATCGTCAACTTTCTAACAATTCGAACACAAAGAGTAGTGGTCAACAGAGTTAAATCGGAAGGTGCTATAGTGAAAAGCTCTGTTCCACAAGGCACAGTACTGGCCCCTATCCTGCTCCTCATCCTCATATCAGACAGACAGGGATGTAATTCACAGCACCGTGTCATCCTTTGCAGAGGATACTTGGATCTGCATGAGACTCATCTATTGAGGACACGGTTAACCTCCAAAATAATATACACCAAGTTTTCCAATGGGCAACAGAAAACAATATGATATTCAATGAAGACAAATTCCAACTACTCCGTTATGGAAAACTGTGGGAGATAATAATTAGAACTGAGTATACTACAAACTCTGATCATACAATAGAGCTAAAAAAATAATAATGTGAGGGACCTGGGAGTGGTAATGTCTGAGGATCTCACTTTCAAGGTTCACAACAGTGCCACGATCACAACTGCGAAGAAAATGATAGGATGGATAGTGAGAACGTTCAAAATAAGAGATGCCAAGCCAATGATCCTTTTTAAAACACTTATTCTCTCTAGGTTTGGAACACTGCTGTACATTAACATCTCAGTTCAAGACAGGTGAAATTACAGATCTAGAGAATTTACAGAGAACCTTTACTAAACGTATGAGTTCCATCAAGCACCTTAACTACTGGGAACACTTGGAAGCACTTGACTGGTACTCGATGGAACGCAGGCGAGAGATATATACCATAATCTACACCTGGAAAATTCTAGAAGGAATGGTCCCGAATCTGCACACCGAAATCACTGCCTACGAAAGCAAAAGACTGGGCAGGCGGTGCAAAATGTTCCCAATGAAAAGTAGGGGCGCCATTGGTACACTAAGGAAAAACACAATAAATGTCTGGGGCCCAAGACTGTTCAACAGCCTCCCACCATGCATGAGGGGAATTACCAATAGACCCATGGCTGCCTTCAAGAGGGAGTTGGACAGATATTTGAAGTCGGTGCCGGATCAACCGGGCTGTGATTCGTACGTTGGACTATGTGCCGCCAACAGTAACAGCCCTGATCCACCGGGAGGCCTGGTCGTGGACCGGGCCGCGGGGGCGTTGGTCCCTGGAATACACTCCAGGTAGACTCCAGGTAGGTATCCTTTCCTCTCTTCTACGACGATTTCCATGACACTTGTTCTTCCCTTTATGTGATTCCTTATCGAAGGAAAGGACCTGCTGTGTAATACAGGTCCCAGACGGAGAGAAAGGGACCACCATTAGCACCTGTTCTAATATACCTTCGACACTCGCACTTCCACTCCATAGACTTCTAAAACTCGCCTCTTATAGACCTTGCAAAAGCACAACCATTCCTTGGCAAACCAGCGACCCGATCACTGATCAGGCCGCGGGGGTGTTGATCCTCTGAACACTCTCCAGGTAGTTAGATCAAAGACTCCCCTTAACCCCCTCTCTCCCTTCCCTCACATGCTCACACTCCCACATCTCATAAACATAAGTCGGACCAGCCTGCACGGGCTCCTACTTAACTATGTCCTACATTCGCAAATTTATTATACTGCAGCAGGTATCTAATATAGAATCTCTGATTCCACCATTACTTGTTTACTCTCATCATTTGTTCTACGGATGGTCAGAATGTGACTCTCGTAGAGAACAGTTAGTCTTTCGTCACCTCAGTTTCTCTCCTTGTTTTGAGCACCAGAGTTCCAACATATCTAGATCCACAAACTCATGCACTCGTGCACACAATTCTTTGCTCTAGAAACTGATTGGACAGTAATAAATGGTCTTATTTTCTTACTTCTTTTTACTCACCCGCCGTCCTCTCAGTGGCAACACGAGTAAACTGAATATTAAAATGGTATACCCTACCGACAGGTTGGTAAGACACACGGACAGCAGTTAGGTATCTTTATTCCCAAACGTTTCGCCCACACAGGTGGTCAGTCCCTCAGCCTGGAGAAGAGTTTTGCTTCATAGTCTGGAACATTGTGAAGTTGAAGCAACTGTACTGGGACTTATATACAGTCAAGAGGTGAGGCGCAGACCACTAGTAGAAGAAAGAATGTAATCATTTTCAAGTGAGAATGGTTGGATTTGAGAGGAACCTGACCTCTCAATGATTATATTTTTCTTCAACAAGTGGACTGCGTCTCCATACTGTTGCTTCAACTTCACATTATTCCAGACTATGGAGCAAAAATCTTCTCCAGGCTGAGGGACTGACCACCTCAACACTACGTCTTCATTGGTGATGGGCTAATGGCATCGTCTTTACATCTCTACTGCTTCTGCTCACTCTTCTGTACTCGACTGAAGAATCCTACTGTGTAGGTGAAATGTTTCGGAATAAAGACACCTAACTGTTGCTCATGTGTCTTACTTACGAACGAGTAAACTGGACACTCTTTACAGACTATACCTCTTTTCCTGATCCTCTTTTGATTCATTACAGAAAAGGTATTTCATCTCATTTCCATCTCTGTGTTCTCTGCAGCTACACTCACTATCCCGTTAACCTGAGGTAAACATTCTCAGAAAACGTGTCCTCTGGTCTCCTGACTGCTCCTGTGCAGTTCACTTGAAGAGACCAACTCTGGGGCTAACTTCGTTACAACCCACCGAAGACCATTTCCTAACTTGTAAATAATCAAGCATGCAGATGCTTCGTATAAAACGGACAGGTAAACGAATTGGTTGGCAAGTTTATGTTTCTATTATAAACACCTTTATGTACGCAGTTCTGATAAGAGTTCGAGGGTCAGCTGTGACGTCTTCACCGTTTTAGTCAAAACGCAGCTGACTCTGTGAAAGGTCGCCAGATCAACTGGGCATTATTTCATGCGTATTTCCAAGACTTTTATCTACCTCGTTCTTCCTTGAACCTGCTTTACATTTGCCAGTAGATAAATTAGACACATATGAAACACTTGGGTATCTTTATTGAGGAAACGTTTCGCCACACAATGGCTTCATCAGTCCTATACAAAGAAGAATGGTGAAGATCAGAAGGAGTTTAAGGTAATCAGTCCCTCAACTTTGAGTCGATGTAATCAGTCCATCAGTCTTGAAAAGAACACCATCCGCCTCCCCCAGCTTCACCTGACAGGATCTTCCCCCCCCCAGCACCCTCCCCCAGCACCCACCCCCAGCCCTAACCCCCGATATACCAACTTACCAGTTGCGAAAGTAGGAAAGGTTTGGCTATTTTCCATCCACTCCTATCATCCCTTTCCCCCTCCTTCCATCCCTTCTCACCCTTCCTTCATCCTCTCCCATCCCTTCCTATCCCCTTTTTTGCCTTCTGTACAGAGTGAGAAACAGATGGCTGGTTTACCTACACCCCTGCTTACCTAGCCTGCTGCCCCTGCCTACCTAGTCTGCTGCCCCTGCCTACCTAGCCTGCTGCCCCCTGCCTACCTAGCCTGCTGTCCATGCCTACCTAGCCTTCTGCCCCCTGCCTACCTAGCCTGCTGCCCCTGCCTACCTAGCCTGCTGTCCCTGCCTACCTAGTCTGCTGCCCCTGCCTACCTAGCCTGCTGCCCCCTGCCTACCTAGTCTGCTGCCCCCTGCCTACCTAGTCTGCTGCCCCTGCCTACCTAGCCTGCTGCCCCCTGCCTACCTAGCCTGCTGCCCCCTGCCTACCTAACCTGCTGCCCCCTGCCTACCTAGCCTGCTGCCCCTGCCTACCTAGCCTGCTGCCCCTGCCTACCTAGCCTGCTGCCCCCTGCCTACCTAACCTGCTGCCCCCTGCCTACCTAGCCTGCTGCCCCTGTCTACCTAGCCTGCTGTCCCTGCCTACCTAGCCTGCTGCCCCTGCCTACCTAGCCTGCTGCCCCCTGCCTACCTAGCCTGCTGCCCCTGCCTACCTAGCCTGCTGCCCCCTGCCTACCTAGCCTGCTGCCCCTGCCTACCTAGCCTGCTGCCCCCTGCCTACCTAGCCTGCTGCCCCCTGCCTACCTAGCCTTCTGCCCCCTGCCTACCTAGCCTGCTGCCCCTGCCTACCTAGCCTGCTGCCCCTGCCTACCTAGCCTGCTGCCCCTGCCTACCTAGCCTTCTGCCCCCTGCCTACCTAGCCTGCTGCCCCTGCCTACCTAGCCTGCTGCCCCCTGCCTACCTAGCCTTCTGCCCCCTGCCTACCTAGCCTGCTGTCCCTACCTACCTAGCCTGCTGCCCCCTGCCTGCCTAGCCTGCTGCCCCTGCCTACCTAGCCTGCTACCCCTGCCTACCTAGCCTGCTGCCCCTGCCTACCTAGCCTGCTGCCCCCTGCCTCCCTAGCCTGCTGCCCCCTGCCTACCTAGCCTGCTGCCCCAGCCGACCAAGCCTGCTGCCCCCTGCCTACCTAGCCTGCTGCCCCCTGCCTACCTAGCCTGCTGTCCCTGCCTACCTAGCCTGCTACCCCTGCCTACCTAGCCTGCTGCCCCTGCCTACCTAGCCTGCTGCCCCTGCCTACCTAGCCTGCTGCCCCTGCCTACCTAGCCAGCTTCGTGATTTTCTGAAAGACGCTGTTTCTGAGTTCGTTGACTTGCCTTTTTATACAGAAGTTCGATGGCTTAGTTGTGGAAAAATTCTATCCGCGGTTCTTTCAGCTCAGAAAGGAAACTGATGTATTTCTCACAGAGAGAAGAAACGATCCGAACCACTTTTATCAAACTTTGACTGGATTTGGAAATTGGTATTTCATTTTTTTTACAGACGTGACAAGCCATATGAATCAATTGAATCTGAAGTTGCAAAGTGAAACAAATTTGATTTGTGATCTATTCGCTCATGCCAAGGCATTCAGAGCAAAATTGATGTTATTTGAAGAACAGGTGAAAGTTTCTAACAATTTCTATCTATTACTAACTATTTCTAGCTTAAAGATCTAACAGCTACCTCCACTGCATTGGCAAGTGCCCCTACCCCAGACCTAGATAAGTGAACCCTATCTCTGGCACACAAGTCATTCCTGCCCAGTTGTCTATGAATGTTACTGCATTTTCCTTACAGTATTTGTCCAGCCAGCAATTAACACCAGTTACCCTGGATAACCATTCATTTCCAACTCCTCTCCTCAGCAAAATTCTACTTATCACAGGGCTCCCACCTGTCTTCCTAATTATGTTTATCACTTACCTATACCTGCTAATCAGGTCCTCACTCCTACGTCTGCCAACATCGTTGCCTCCCGTACTAAGACAAATAATAGGATTGCTCCTATTACCTCTCATGATGTCATCCAGATGGTTGACAACATCCTTCATTCCAGTCTCTGGAAACACACCCTCTGCCTCCTCTTCCTATCTCTAAAGCAAAATACCCTATCTATAAACATAACCTGACTGTCCCCATCTAAAAAAACGTTGTATTAATGTTGGTAGAATTTCCGACAATATGTTAAGTGAAAGGACACAAGTGCAAGTAAAATGTCACATTAGTTGCACCTGTCTTTTTACCTAACATAAAACACTGTTCTTACCTCGACTGGCGGTGCTCATGACGTTCTCGACGGTTTTAGTAGAGATGATCTTCACTGACATGTCCTCACTGGCTGGCTTCGATGTGTCATTAACAATTGTCCTTGTTAGAAGTGTCTTTGTTTCTAGAGAGTGCAGATTCAGGGCTCTCAGTCTGTCCTCTTAGGAAAGATTTCTGATACATGGGATAAGATACATATGCAACAGTTAGGTATCTTTATTCCGAAATGTTTCGCCCACCTACTAGGCTTCTTCATTCAAGTACAAAAGAGAAGCAATAGAGATGTGAAGATGTAATCAGTCCGTCACCCTTGAAGAGATAGTTTTGAGGTGTTCCAGACTATGAAGCAAAACTCTTCTCCAGGCTGAGGGACTGACCACCTGACTTGGATCGTGCATAACTTATCATCGTTCAGTTCAACATAGTTTAATATTTCTGGAGTTTTACTTGGACCTGCCTCTCATGGGCCAGTAGGCCTACTGCAGTGTTCCTTCCTAAGAACATAAGGGGGGTCCGTTATTACTTTCCTCTTTTTTGCTACTAAGGGGATCTGCTGGCTGCGGACGCTCACTAGGAAACATTTGTTCACTTGTTTTTAGCACACAATTTAACCACACTCACCTCGCCCCACTTTTTATTTATCATTTGTTCACCCTCTACCTCTAAACATTTACTCACCCTCTATACCTCTAAACATTTACTCAGCCTCTACCTCTAAACATTTACTCAGCCTCTACCTCTAAACATTTATTTACTTAGATTGCTTACATCCATTATCAAGCCTACCGGTGACATACCAGGTTACATATGATATAACCCGAGAACAATAAATACATAAAAGCATGAGACATTCCAGTATCATTATGTGAGGGTGCACTACATCGAAGTCTGTGGAAACATCAGGACGTGTTTCCTCAGACACCTGCTGTCCATGTTCTTAACGGAAAACATACCCGTAAATGTCACTGCATCGATACTGCGGTCGATACATCAGCCAGCCAGTAAGAATGTTTTTTTGAAAAATAAACACTAAAGCGGTATAATGTGATCCGTTATTGACAACGTTTCGCCCAGGTTTCACAAACCTGGATGAATAGTACGTGAGTATTTATAGGATGGGGAGCCAAGTGGAGAATCCTGGGGAGGTTGGATATTAGACGGACCTGTAAGGGACCGCTGAGAATGTTTGGTAGGTTGTATCTCAAAAAGTTTTTGTTGAGATCCGCCATCATGGAAGAAAGTAGCCATCTTGGAAGGAAGTAGCCATCTTGGAAGGAAGTAGCCATCTTGGAAGGAAGTAGCCATCTTGGAAGGAAGTAGCCATCTTGAAAGGAAGTAGCCATCTTGGAAGGAAGTAGCCATCTTGGAAGGAAGTAGCCATCTTGAAAGGAGGTAGCCATCTTGGAAGGAAGTAGCCATCTTGGAAGTAAGCAGCCGTCTTGGAAGGCTTCAGTCATCCTGAAACATTGGCTATCTTCAAGTACTTAAACTTGAGGTGCTTCTAGGGATAAAGACTTTTCCAAGGCGGTTAGGACAGACATTACAACAAGGCGTTCACACAAAGTGATCCCACACACAGCTATTTTCCCAAAAAATGTCACCTTGCTTGCTGAAGGGCGCCCACGGCGCTATCACAATTTGTCAGCGGTGAGGTAATCCAGGAAATGAATATTCGACATTGTACGGCTGGGGTTATATCGTAGAGTAATACGGGAATTTGCATGTCCGGCCAACTAGGTGTCTCCAATGGTACTGACTCGGGAGGTTTAGCATCTTGGGACTCATATGTAGCACGCATGCACAGAATGTACATGGGTACAAAGGCCTCCCGTTGAGCAATAACAACCGTTAGCATTTAGGACTGCAAGCTGTGTTTACCAGTGCTCACATCCGAGCGTACTAGGGTGGTAGTCTAAAGACTTGTAGCACCTAGTCGTAGCTAAGTCAACAAATAAAACATTCAGCAGGACAGAGGAAGGGCAAGACAAACAAGCAAGACTAGATTTCTTTACCTATGCATTCCGTCACCAATATATATTTATACACTATGTACAATATTAATGACTAGAGAAGAAGTCAGACTGAAATGGTATATTTCAGAGCCACACAAAGCAGGAGTGGTAACGACCAGTGTCTGCGGAAGTCTGCCACTCAGCTAGGTAAGCTGAAGTGACGTCACCTTGGCTGAAGTAGCCGGCTTTCACGTGACTAATGGGATGAATTGAGCAATACGTTCGACAGTGGGGCCCCAGAACTCTGGTGGCCTGGTGGTTAACGCTCTCGCTTCACACGGTGAGGGCCTGGGTTCGATTCCCAGCCAGAGTAGAAACATTGGACGTGTTTCTTTCCACCTGTTGTCTATGTTCCCCATCAGTAAAATGGGTACCTGGGTGTTAGTCGACTGGTGTGGGTCGCATCCTGGGACACTGACCTAAGGAGGCCTGGTCACAGATCGGGCCGCGGGGGCGTTGACCCCCGGAACTCTCTCCAGGTAAACTCCAGGTAAACATCCTGAATTGCTAGTTCACTGGTTGAAAGGACATGCCGAATGGTTGTGTGACGAACGTTGAATAGAATGCAACATACTCTGTGTACGTTGCACCCAGTCGCATAAGAATGTTGGTCTTTAGCTCCTGGTCCTCTTGGGAGAGATGAGTTATAGCTTTTTGGCTTTATTGAGAAACTGATAAAGACACAAACGCAGAGTAATGCGATCTTTTACAGACAATGTTTCGCCCACACAGTGGGCTTTATAAAGTTAGATCAGCTGGTGACTTGATAAAGCCCACTGTGTGGGCGAAGCGTTGTTAGTAAATTATCGCATTACATTGCATTTGCGTGTCTATCCGTCGTGTCTGTATTCTGTACCATTTCCCTTTTATTGAGGGTTTTTGAGTGCAGATACTATGTTGAAGAATGAGACACTTGTGCAACACTTAGGAATCTTTATTGTGGAAACGATCCACCAGCCAATGGTTTCTTCAGTCCAGTATAGAGAAGAGCAGTCGAAAATGAGGAGTTTGAGGTGATCAGTCACTCAGCTTGTGTGTCCAGTCCATCAATCTTGAGAAAAGTACAACATATGCGCGGAGAAGTGGCTTATATACTACAGTTAGGTGCGTGTATTGGGATACATAAAGCCTGGGTTATTGGATGCCAGGGATACTGAAGCCAGTCTCACTCAGAAATTGGAATCTACGATGTGACCTCAGACAAACCTCTGAGACATTTAAAACAGTTGACATACTCTAGCATGCGGATGTTTTTAAAGTAGAAAATTATAAGATATTATTACTGGAGGCACTGATGTGAAACTTGATGACTGTTTAACAGTTGGTGTGCAGAAACAGTGAGAGTGAGAGCTGAGGTGGACTACTTTGGAAACTGAAAATTAATCTCTGTCTGTCTGTTTCTCTCTCTCTGCCCAACGTCCTTCCTGAAATTAGTTATCTCGGTACCATTTCCCTGGAAGATGGATTAGCGTAGAGCATGCACGTCCCTGTGGACCAGCTAAGGGCAGAGGTGTTTGACAATGTTGCCGAGCATTCAGGAAGTAGTCGAGGGATGGGAGGTTTGTTTTCCCGGAACCCATGACTTCTAGATGGAAGGGGAGGTTGTTTTCCCGGAACCCATGACTTCTATATGGAAGGGGAGGTTGTTTTCCCGGAACCCATGACTTCTAGATGGAAGGGGAGGTTGTTTTCCCGGAACCCATGACTTCTAGATGGAAGGGGAGGTTGTTTTCCCGGAACCCATGACTTCTAGATGGAAGGGGAGGTTGTTTTCCCGGAACCCATGACTTCTATATGGAAGGGGAGGTTGTTTTCCCGGAACCCATGACTTCTATATGGAAGGGGAGGTTGTTTTCCCGGAACCCATGACTTCTAGATGGAAGGGGAGGTTGTTTTCCCGGAACCCATGACTTCTAGATGGAAGGGGAGGTTGTTTTCCCGGAACCCATGACTTCTAGATGGAAGGGGAGGTTGTTTTCCCGGAACCCATGACTTCTAGAGGGAAGGGGAGGTTGTTTTCCCGGAACCCATGACTTCTATATGGAAGGGGAGGTTGTTTTCCCGGAACCCATGACTTCTAGATGGAAGGGGAGGTTGTTTTCCCGGAACCCATGACTTCTAGAGGGAAGGGGAGGTTATTTTCCCGGAACCCATGACTTCTAGAGGGAAGGGGAGGTTATTTTCCCGGAACCCATGACTTCTAGAGGGAAGGGGAGGTTATTTTCCCGGAACCCATGACTTCTAGAGGGAAGGGGAGGTTATTTTCCCGGAACCCATGACTTCTAGAGGGAAGGGGAGGTTATTTTCCCGGAACCCATGACTTCTAGATGGAAGGGGAGGTTGTTTTCCCGGAACCCATGACTTCTAGATGGAAGGGGAGGTTGTTTTCCCGGAACCCATGACTTCTAGAGGGATGGGAGCTCTATTTAGAATATAAAACGTAACAAGAGTGGAACACTGCAAGTATAACCAACGGGTCATATTTAATGTTTACATAACCTTTTTAAGGCCTCATTTAGTTTATATTGTGCAGTTTTGGTCTCCATTTTATACAATATAAATAAATGCGCTAAAACAGAGAAAGATGACGAAGTTGATCCCTAGTATCAAAAATCTTTTCTAGAAGGATGGACTAGGATACCGAATCTACACACTGGAAAGGTGTAGAATTAGCGGGAATATGACTGAAGAATACAATATTTGGGAAAAGAAGGAGGAGGTTCAACCTTCCCTGCTCAGGAAAATCCAAAATAAATAAGGCATGAAGATAAAGAGGACAGAAATATAGAATAAAAATACAGAACTTAATTACAAACAGAAACAAAAATAGAAAGCAAGAATAAGCAGAAAACAATAAATTACTTTAATAAAGTATAACTAGAATGCAGCCATTGTCACTAGTAGGAGTTGTCAAACTTCTACAGTCCTCCACCCCCACCTCCTCCACCACCTCCTCCTCCACCCCCACCTCCTCCACCACCTCCACCTCCACCTCCGTCAAGGGGTTACTAACACAACATGAAGTGTGTCATCAAAATTTATATTGTTCAAAACATTATTATTGAAGATATACAATTTTATTAAAAAATTTTATTGCCGATTATCAAGAGAATTTTAATAATTATTCTCTGTGTCTTTACACACGGGTTTACAAAGTTACGTTAAGGTTCCTAACTTTATTTACCAGCTAAGAGCTCTTACCTACATCAGTTCATCAAAAGCCTTTTTATTGTTATGAGACAAATAAGTAGGGAACAGGATTAAGTTGGAGCCATCTGTGCCAGCGAGTTCAATTAGTCAGCTGACTTTATTCTCTCTCTCTCTCTCTCTCTCTCTCTCTCTCTCTCTCTCTCTCTCTCTCTCTCTCTCTCTCTCTCTCTCTCTCTCAGAAGATCAATCAGTCAGCTGACTTTATTCTCTCTCTCTCTCTCTCTCTCTCTCTCTCTCTCTCTCTCTCTCTCAGAAGATCAATCAGTCAGCTGGCTTTATTCTCTCTCTCTCTCTCTCTCTCTCTCTCTCTCTCTCTCTCTCTCTCTCTCTCTCTCTCTCTCTCTCTCTCTCTCTCTCTCTCTCTCTCTCTCTCTCACTCTCTCTCTCAGATCTCACAGATGTAGCCAGGCGCCCAGCCTCCCTCACCATTCTCATTGAGGTACCGTCGACCGTGTAGCGAGTCAGCCGGAACTAGCAGAGCGAAGGAGATTCTGTCATCCTTCTTGGGTGTGTTGGGCACCCACCTGCAGGAGGAAGAAAGGTGGGCGTAACTCCTCAGAGGTCAGTGTTTAGGAGGTCAGCGCAGGTCACTACGTTTAATATATATATTCATAAGAAGGGGACAGACAGCGCCTGGGAATGGGTGACAATCAGTTTGACTTAGAGAAAGTAGAAGAGGGTTTCACTCCCTTGGAACAAGAGCCCTTCAGTAGCTCCAAGGCAGAACACTAGAAGGAAAATGGAGGATTTGTACGTTTAGGCCTACGATAACACCTGAAAGTAACACGCTCTAGTGGGTTTAGCGCTTCTTTTTGATAATAATAATAATAATAATAATAATAATAATAATAATAATAATAATAATAATAATAATAATAATAATAATAATAATAATAATAATAATGATGATGAAGGTAAGACATAAATGTTGGCCTAATGATAATAAATGAATTAATAATGATATAGAGTAATTACAAGAATTAAAAATTACAGGAATGAAGCAATTACAGGTGTTATGTAATTACAGGTGTTATGCAATTGCAGGTATTATGTAATTACAGGTGTTATGTAATTACAGGTGTTATGCAATTGCAGGTATTATGTAATTACAGGTGTTATGTAATTTCAGGTGTTATGCAATTGCAAGTGTTATGTAATTATAGGTGTTATGAAATTACAGGTGTTCATCAATCACAGGAGTTAGACAATCACAGGTGTTAAGCAATCACAGGTGTTAAGCAATCACATGTGTTAGACAACCACAGGTGTTAAACAATCACATGTGTCAGACAGTTACAAGTGTCAAACAATCACAAGTGTCAGACAATCACAGGTGTCAAACAATCACAGGTGTCAAACAATCACAGGTGTCAAACAATCACACGTGTCAACCAATCACAGGTGTCAACCACAGGGGTTAAACAATCCCAGGTGTCAAACAATCACATGTGTCAGACAGTTACAAGTGTCAAACAATCACAAGTGTCAGACAATCACAGGTGTCAAACAATCACAGGTGTCAAACAATCACAGGTGTCAAACAATCACACGTGTCAACCAATCACAGGTGTCAACCACAGGGGTTAAACAATCCCAGGTGTCAAACAATCACAGTTGTCAAACAATCTCAGGTGTTAAGCAATCACAGGTATCAAGCAATCACAGTTGTCAATCACAGGTGTTAAACAATCAAGGTGTCGAACAATCGAAGGAATTAAAACAATCACAGGTATCAAACAATCACAGGTGTTAAACAATGACAGGTGTTAAACAATGACAGGTGTCAAACAATCACAGGTGTCAAACAATGACAGGTGTCAAACAATGACAGGTGTCAAACAATCACAGGTGTCAAACAATCACAGGTGTCAAGAAATCACAGGCGCCAAACAAACACAGGTACCAAACAATAACAGGTGTCAAACAATCACAGGTGTCAAACAATCACAGGTGTCATACAATCATAGGTGTCAAACAATCACAGGTGTCAATCACAGGTGTCAAACAATCACAGTTGTCAAACAATCATAGGTGTCAATCACAGGTGTCAAACAATCACAGGTGTCAAACAATCACAGGTGTCAATCACAGGTGTCAATCACAGGTGTCAAACAATCACAGGTCTCAATCACAGGTGTCAAACAATCACAGGTGTCAATCACAGGTGTCAAACAATCACAGGTGTTAAACAATCACAAGTGTCAAACAATCACAGGTGTCAATCACAGGTGTCAAACACAGTTGTCAAATAATCACAGGTGCCAAACAATCACAGGTGTCAAACAATCACAGGTGTCAAACAATCACAGGTGTCAAACAATCACAGGTGTTAAACAATCACAGGTGTCAAACAATCACAGGTGTCAAACAATCACAGGTGTTAAACAATCACAGGTGTCAAACAATCACAGGTGTTAAACAATCACAGGTGTCAAACAATCACAGGTGTCAAACAATCACAGGTGTCAAACAATCACAGGTGTCAAACAATCACAGGTGTCAAACAATCACAGGTGTCAAACAATCACAGGTGTTAAACAATCACAGGTGTCAGACAATCACAGGTGTCAAAAAATCACAGGTGTCAAACAATCACAGGTGTCAAACAATCACACGTGTCAAACAATCACAGGTGTTAAACAATCACAGGTGTCAGACAATCACAGGTGTCAAACAATCACAGGTGTCAAACAATCACAGGTGTCAAACAATCACACGTGTCAACCAATCACAGGTGTCAACCACAGGGGTTAAACAATCACAGGTATCAAACAATCACAGGTGTCAATCACAGGTGTCAATCACAGGTGTCAAACAATCACAGGTGTCAATCACAGGTGTCAAACAATCACAGGTGTCAATCACAGGTGTCAAACAATCACAGGTGTTAAACAATCACAAGTGTCAAACAATCACAGGTGTCAATCACAGGTGTCAAACACAGTTGTCAAATAATCACAGGTGCCAAACAATCACAGGTGTCAAACAATCACAGGTGTCAAACAATCACAGGTGTCAAACAATCACAGGTGATAACAATCACAGGTGTCAAACAATCACAGGTGTCAAACAATCACAGGTGTTAAACAATCACAGGTGTCAAACAATCAGAGGTGTTAAACAATCACATGTGTCAAACAATCACAGGTGTCAAACAATCACAGGTGTCAAACAATCACAGGTGTCAAACAATCACAGGTGTCAAACAATCACAGGTGTCAAACAATCACAGGTGTTAAACAATCACAGGTGTCAGACAATCACAGGTGTCAAACAATCACAGGTGTCAAACAATCACAGGTGTCAAACAATCACACGTGTCAACCAATCACAGGTGTCAACCACAGGGGTTAAACAATCCCAGGTGTCAAACAATCACAGTTGTCAAACAATCTCAGGTGTTAAGCAATCACAGGTGTCAAGCAATCACAGTTGTCAATCACAGGTGTTAAACAATCAAGGTGTCGAACAATCGAAGGAATTAAAACAATCACAGGTATCAAACAATCACAGGTGTTAAACAATGACAGGTGTTAAACAATGACAGGTGTCAAACAATCACAGGTGTCAAACAATGACAGGTGTCAAACAATCACAGGTGTCAAACAATCACAGGTGTCAAACAATCACAGGTGTCAAGAAATCACAGGTGCCAAACAAACACAGGTACCAAACAATCACAGGTGTCAAACAATCACAGGTGTCAAACAATCACAGGTGTCAAACAATCACAGGTGTCAAACAATCACACGTGTCAACCAATCACAGTGCCAACCACAGGGGTTAAACAATCCCAGGTGTCAATCACAGTTGTCAAACAATCTCAGGTGTTAAGCAATCACAGGTATCAAGCAATCACAGTTGTCAATCACAGGTGTTAAACAATCAAGGTGTCGAACAATCGAAGGAATTAAAACAATCACAGGTATCAAACAATCACAGGTGTTAAACAATGACAGGTGTTAAACAATGACAGGTGTCAAACAATCACAGGTGTCAAACAATGACAGGTGTCAAACAATGACAGGTGTCAAACAATCACAGGTGTCAAACAATCACAGGTGTCAAGAAATCACATGCGCCAAACAAACACAGGTACCAAACAATAACAGGTGTCAAACAATCACAGGTGTCAAACAATCACAGGTGTCATACAATCATAGGTGTCAAACAATCACAGGTGTCAATCACAGGTGTCAAACAATCACAGTTGTCAAACAATCATAGGTGTCAATCACAGGTGTCAAACAATCACAGGTGTCAAACAATCACAGGTGTCAATCACAGGTGTCAATCACAGGTGTCAATCAATCACAGGTGTCAATCACAGGTGTCAAACAATCACAGGTGTCAATCACAGGTGTCAAACAATCACAGGTGTTAAACAATCACAAGTGTCAAACAATCACAGGTGTCAATCACAGGTGTCAAACACAGTTGTCAAATAATCACAGGTGCCAAACAATCACAGGTGTCAAACAATCACAGGTGTCAAACAATCACAGGTGTCAAACAATCACAGGTGTTAAACAATCACAGGTGTCAAACAATCACAGGTGTCAAACAATCACAGGTGTTAAACAATCACAGGTGTCAAACAATCACAGGTGTTAAACAATCACAGGTGTCAAACAATCACAGGTGTCAAACAATCACAGGTGTCAAACAATCACAGGTGTCAAACAATCACAGGTGTCAAACAATCACAGGTGTCAAACAATCACAGGTGTTAAACAATCACAGGTGTCAGACAATCACAGGTGTCAAACAATCACAGGTGTCAAACAATCACAGGTGTCAAACAATCACACGTGTCAAACAATCACAGGTGTTAAACAATCACAGGTGTCAGACAATCACAGGTGTCAAACAATCACAGGTGTCAAACAATCACAGGTGTCAAACAATCACACGTGTCAACCAATCACAGGTGTCAACCACAGGGGTTAAACAATCACAGGTGTCAAACAATCACAGGTGTCAATCACAGGTGTCAATCACAGGTGTCAAACAATCACAGGTGTCAATCACAGGTGTCAAACAATCACAGGTGTCAATCACAGGTGTCAAACAATCACAGGTGTTAAACAATCACAAGTGTCAAACAATCACAGGTGTCAATCACAGGTGTCAAACACAGTTGTCAAATAATCACAGGTGCCAAACAATCACAGGTGTCAAACAATCACAGGTGTCAAACAATCACAGGTGTCAAACAATCACAGGTGATAACAATCACAGGTGTCAAACAATCACAGGTGTCAAACAATCACAGGTGTTAAACAATCACAGGTGTCAAACAATCAGAGGTGTTAAACAATCACATGTGTCAAACAATCACAGGTGTCAAACAATCACAGGTGTCAAACAATCACAGGTGTCAAACAATCACAGGTGTCAAACAATCACAGGTGTCAAACAATCACAGGTGTTAAACAATCACAGGTGTCAGACAATCACAGGTGTCAAACAATCACAGGTGTCAAACAATCACAGGTGTCAAACAATCACACGTGTCAACCAATCACAGGTGTCAACCACAGGGGTTAAACAATCCCAGGTGTCAAACAATCACAGTTGTCAAACAATCTCAGGTGTTAAGCAATCACAGGTGTCAAGCAATCACAGTTGTCAATCACAGGTGTTAAACAATCAAGGTGTCGAACAATCGAAGGAATTAAAACAATCACAGGTATCAAACAATCACAGGTGTTAAACAATGACAGGTGTTAAACAATGACAGGTGTCAAACAATCACAGGTGTCAAACAATGACAGGTGTCAAACAATCACAGGTGTCAAACAATCACAGGTGTCAAACAATCACAGGTGTCAAGAAATCACAGGTGCCAAACAAACACAGGTACCAAACAATCACAGGTGTCAAACAATCACAGGTGTCAAACAATCACAGGTGTCAAACAATCACAGGTGTTAAACAATCACAGGTGTCAAACAATCACAGGTGTCAAACAATCACAGGTGTCAAACAATCACAGGTGTCAAACAATCACAGGTGTCAAACAATCACAGGTGTCAAACAATCACAGGTGTCAAACAATCACAGGTGTCAAACAATCACAGGTGTTAAACAATCACAGGTGTCAAACAATCACAGACTAGAAATGTAAACCCTTAAAAAAAGTATGTAAATATCTCCAGTTTTTTCTTCCTCGGAACTCAAAAATAATATAACTGCCAAAATTACATTATAGTTTGTGTAACAAATTTATGCAAATAAAAGACTGACATTTCGTCAACATTGAAAAAAGTCATCTGGACGACGTTTCGATCCATCGTGAACTATTGTCAGATCGGGAGGGATGTTATTTAGATTTTTTTTTTGAACCTGCTGATGGTTCAGGACGGACCCAAACGTCGTCTAGTTATATATATATATATATATATATATATATATATATATATATATATATATATATATATATATATATATATATATATATATATATATATATATATATATATATATATATATATATATATATATATATGTGTACATATATATATACATTTTTTTTACAAATCTAGGAATCTAGAAAAACAAAGTCACAGGAAAAAACAGTCCACAACCAAACATAAACTAAACTTTCAAAACCTAACCTAACTTAAACTAAGCTTTCCACAACCTAACCTAACTAAAACTAAGCTTTCCAAACCTAACCTAACTTAAACTAAGCTTTCCAAACCTAACCTAACTAAAACTAAGCTTTCCAAACCTAACCTAACTTAAACTAAGCTTTCCAAACCTAAGCTAACTTAAACTAAGCTTTCCAAACCCATCCTAACTTAAACTAAGCTTTCCAAACTTAAACTAAGCTTTCCTAACCTAACCTAACTTAAACAAAACTTTCCAAACCTAACCTAACTTAAACTAAGCTTTCCAAACCTAACCTAACTTAAACTAAACTTTCCAAACCTAACTTAACTTAAACTAAGCTTTCCAATCCTAACCTAACTTAAATTAAGCTTTCCAAACCTATCTTAACTTAAACTAAGCTTTCCAATCCTAACCTAACTTAAACTAAGCTTTCCAAACCTAACTTAAACTAAGCTTTCCAAACCTAACCTAACTTAAACTAAGTTTTCCAAACCTAACCTAACTTAAACTAAGCTTTCCAAACCTAACTTAACTTAAACTAAGCTTTCCAAACCTAACCTAACTTAAACTAAGCTTTCCAAACCTAACTTAACTTAAACTAAGCTTTCCAAACCTAACCTAACTTAAACTAAGCTTTCCAAACCTAACCTAACTTAAACTAAGTTTTCCAAACCTAACCTAACTTAAACTAAGCTTTCCAAACGTAACTTAAACTAAGCTTTCCAAACCTAACCTAACTTAAACCAAGCTTTCCAAACCTAACTTAAACTAAGCTTTCCAAACCTAACCTAACTTAAACTAAGCTTTCCAAACCTAACCTAACTTAAACTAAGCTTCCCAAACCTAACCTAACTTAAACTAAGCTTTCCAAACCTTACCTAACTTAAATTAAGCTTTCCAAACGTAGCCTAACTTAAACTAAGCTTTCCAAACCTAACCTAACTTAAACTAAGCTTTTCAAACCTAACTTAAACTAAGCTTTCCAACCCTAACTTAAACTAAGCTTTCCAAACCTAACCTAACTTAAACTAAGCTTTTAAAATCTAACTTAAACTAAGCTTTCCAAACCTAACCTAACTTAAACTAAGCTTTCCAAACCTAACCTAACTTAAACTAAGCTTTCCAAACCTAACCTAACTTAAACTAAGCTTTCCAAACCTAACCTAACTTAAACTAAGCTTTACAGACCTAACCTAACTTAAACTAAGCTTTACAATCCTAACCTAACTTATACTAAGCTTTCCAAACCTAACCTAACTTAAATTAAGCTTTCCAAACCTAACCTAACTTAAATTAAGCTTTCCAAACCTAACCTAACTTAAACTAAGCTTTCCAAACCTAACTTAAACTAAGCTTTCCAAACCTAACCTAACTTTTAGTAACCAAGCTTAACCACATCCAACCAAGTTTACCTTCAACTGGGTCAATCTAACCAAAATGTTGACGTGATTCCTTTTGTTTTTTGCTGACCTGTTTACCTGTCTTCCTTCCAGCCCTGAGACAGGTCTTACACGTTATATATGCTCTCTTATCCTCAGAGGTCTTGGATGTTTGATCTGAGGTTTGAATGTGTTTTCTGAGGTTTAAATATGTTATCTGAGGTTAAATGTGCTATCTGAGGTTTAAATGTGTTATCTGAGGTTTAATTGTGTTATCTGAGGTCTAAAACGCGCGTTATGAGGTCTTAAACGAGTGACCTGAGATATTAAACTTACAGGTTTGACTTGAGGTTGATAGTCTGGTCAGTTACCCACTTCCACTGACCGTTGACCTTGTGTCCTCCAACCCAAAACGTGTACGAAGCTTCATCTGAAAAGTATCCAAATACAACGAAATGCTAGAAAATAGCAATAATTATTTTCAATAATTATATATATATTTTATTTTTTTTTTATTATCACACCGGCCGATTCCCACCAAGGCAGGGTGGCCCGAAAAAGAAAAACTTTCACCATCATTCACTCCATCACTGTCTTGCCAGAAGGGTGCTTTACACTACAGTTTTTAAACTGCAACATTAACACCCCTCCTTCAGAGTGCAGGCACTGTACTTCCCATCTCCAGGACTCAAGTCCGGCCTGCCGGTTTCCCTGAATCCCTTCATAAATGTTACTTTGCTCACACTCCAACAGCACGTCAAGTATTAAAAACCATTTGTCTCCATTCACTCCTATCAAACACGCTCACGCATGCCTGCTGGAAGTCCAAGCCCCTCGCACACAAAACCTCCTTTACCCCCTCCCTCCAACCCTTCCTAGGCCGACCCCTACCCCGCCTTCCTTCCACTACAGACTGATACACTCTTGAAGTCATTCTGTTTCGCTCCATTCTCTCTACATGTCCGAACCACCTCAACAACCCTTCCTCAGCCCTCTGGACAACAGTTTTGGTAATCCCGCACCTCCTCCTAACTTCCAAACTACGAATTCTCTGCATTATATTCACACCACACATTGCCCTCAGACATGACATCTCCACTGCCTCCAGCCTTCTCCTCGCTGCAACATTCATCACCCACGCTTCACACCCATATAAGAGCGTTGGTAAAACTATACTCTCATACATTCCCCTCTTTGCCTCCAAGGACAAAGTTCTTTGTCTCCACAGACTCCTAAGTGCACCACTCACTCTTTTTCCCTCATCAATTCTATGATTCACCTCATCTTTCATAGACCCATCCGCTGACACGTCCACTCCCAAATATCTGAATACGTTCACCTCCTCCATACTCTCTCCCTCCAATCTGATATTCAATCTTTCATCACCTAATCTTTTTGTTATCCTCATAACCTTACTCTTTCCTGTATTCACCTTTAATTTTCTTCTTTTGCACACCCTACCAAATTCATCCACCAATCTCTGCAACTTCTCTTCAGAATCTCCCAAGAGCACAGTGTCATCAGCAAAGAGCAGCTGTGACAACTCCCACTTTGTGTGTGATTCTTTATCTTTTAACTCCACGCCTCTTGCCAAGACCCTCGCATTTACTTCTCTTACAACCCCATCTATAAATATATTAAACAACCACGGTGACATCACACATCCTTGTCTAAGGCCTACTTTTACTGGGAAAAAATTTCCCTCTTTCCTACATACTCTAACTTGAGCCTCACTATCCTCGTAAAAACTCTTCACTGCTTTCAGTAACCTACCTCCTACACCATACACTTGCAACATCTGCCACATTGCCCCCCTATCCACCCTGTCATACGCCTTTTCCAAATCCATAAATGCCACAAAGACCTCTTTAGCCTTATCTAAATACTGTTCACTTATATGTTTCACTGTAAACACCTGGTCCACACACCCCCTACCTTTCCTAAAGCCTCCTTGTTCATCTGCTATCCTATTCTCCGTCTTACTCTTAATTCTTTCAATTATAACTCTACCATACACTTTACCAGGTACACTCAACAGACTTATCCCCCTATAATTTTTGCACTCTCTTTTATCCCCTTTGCCTTTATACAAAGGAACTATGCATGCTCTCTGCCAATCCCTAGGTACCTTACCCTCTTCCATACATTTATTAAATAATTGCACCAACCACTCCAAAACTATATCCCCACCTGCTTTTAACATTTCTATCTTTATCCCATCAATCCCGGCTGCCTTACCCCCTTTCATTTTACCTACTGCCTCACGAACTTCCCCCACACTCACAACTGGCTCTTCCTCACTCCTACAAGATGTTATTCCTCCTTGCCCTATACACGAAATCACAGCTTCCCTATCTTCATCAACATTTAACAATTCCTCAAAATATTCCTTCCATCTTCCCAATACCTCTAACTCTCCATTTAATAACGCTCCTCTCCTATTTTTAACTGACAAATCCATTTGTTCTCTAGGCTTTCTTAACTTGTTAATCTCACTCCAAAACTTTTTCTTATTTTCAACAAAATTTGTTGATAACATCTCACCCACTCTCTCATTTGCTCTCTTTTTACATTGCTTCACCACTCTCTTAACTTCTCTCTTTTTCTCCATATACTCTTCCCTCCTTGCATCACTTCTACTTTGTAAAAACTTCTCATATGCTAACTTTTTCTCCCTTACTACTCTCTTTACATCATCATTCCACCAATCGCTCCTCTTCCCTCCTGCACCCACTTTCCTGTAACCACAAACTTCTGCTGAACACTCTAACACTACATTTTTAAACCTACCCCATACCTCTTCGACCCCATTGCCTATGCTCTCATTAGCCCATCTATCCTCCAATAGCTGTTTATATCTTACCCTAACTGCCTCCTCTTTTAGTTTATAAACCTTCACCTCTCTCTTCCCTGATGCTTCTATTCTCCTTGTATCCCATCTACCTTTTACTCTCAGTGTAGCTACAACTAGAAAGTGATCTGATATATCTGTGGCCCCTCTATAAACATGTACATCCTGAAGTCTACTCAACAGTCTTTTATCTACCAATACATAATCCAACAAACTACTGTCATTTCTCCCTACATCATATCGTGTATACTTATTTATCATCTTTTTCTTAAAATATGTATTACCTATAACTAAACCCCTTTCTATACAAAGTTCAATCAAAGGGCTCCCATTATCATTTACACCTGGCACCCCAAACTTACCTACCACACCCTCTCTAAAAGTTTCTCCTACTTTAGCATTCAAGTCCCCTACCACAATTACTCTCTCACTTGGTTCAAAGGCTCCTATACATTCACTTAACATCTCCCAAAATCTCTCTCTCTCCTCTGCATTCCTCTCTTCTCCAGGTGCATACACGCTTATTATGACCCACTTCTCGCATCCAACCTTTACTTTAATCCACATAATTCTTGAATTTACACATTCATATTCTCTTTTCTCCTTCCATAACTGATCATTTAACATTACTGCTACCCCTTCCTTTGCTCTAACTCTCTCAGATACTCCAGATTTAATCCCATTTATTTCCCCCCACTGAAACTCTCCTACCCCCTTCAGCTTTGTTTCGCTTAGGGCCAGGACATCCAACTTCTTTTCATTCATAACATCAGCAATCATCTGTTTCTTGTCATCCGCACTACATCCACGCACATTTAAGCAACCCAGTTTTATAAAGTTTTTCTTCTTCTCTTTTTTAGTAATTGTATACAGGAGAAGGGGTTACTAGCCCATTGCTCCCGGCATTTTAGTCGCCTCATACGACACGCATGGCTTACGGAGGAAAGATTCTTTTCCACTTCCCCATGGACAATAGAAGAAATAAAAAAGAACAAGAGCTATTTAGAAAAAGGAGAAAAACCTAGATGTATGTATATATATATATGCATGTGCGTGTCTGTGAAGTGTGACCAAAGTGTAAGTAGGAGTAGCAAGATATCCCTGTTATCTTAGCGTGTTTATGAGACAGAAAAAGAAACCAGCAATCCTACCATCATGCAAAACAGTTACAGGTTTTTGTTTCACAGTCATCTGGCAGGACGGTAGTACTTCCCTGGGTGGTTGCTGTCTACCAACCTACTACTATATATATATATATATATATATAGATATATATATATATATATATATATATATATATATATATATATATATATATATATGCATATATGAAATGGACTAGCTTTAAGCGTTTTGCATTGCAGTCATTGCCTCGTCAGGAACTATGCAATATTGCAATAGGATATATATAGATTTATACAACTACAGCTTATAGCTACACTACAACTATTGAAATGAGGATTAATTCAGTTTTTCGTAGTTTAAATACTGGTGCGAGGGGGATTACGTTCCATCTCCGTGAGGTTGAATGCTGTCCGTAAAACTTTCTGGGATTTATTGTTGTGGCATGCAAACAGTACGTAACCTTTATTCGACGCATGTACACACCCTCATTGAAAGGCTATCTCCCTCCATCCAGCGAACCAGGTACTAAGGGTTGATGATGGGGCCCCGTCGTTCAACCAGTACCCAGGTTCCAGCCAATGAGAAGATGGTTTTGGCAATCTGAGAGGTGTTGTGGGTTTGTGGGTACCACTCACCTGTCTGCCCTTGTCATTCCCATTCTAGAGCTGGTTGAAGCACGGTCTGCTCTCTAGTGGCTTCTATTCTGCCTTGCTTACCGTGGAGTGCACTAATACCTATTGTTGTACATAGTGTATATAGTGTACATACTTCTGTTCTAAATTGGTGAAGGATAATGCAAGTCAAAAGTTTTTCTGCTGTGTTTATTTTGCTCCCTTTTCACCCAGGATAACAGGCCTTTGGGACTCCTGGGTTGTAATAATTGTACTTAAGAGTTTAGGCATATTTTATGTCGTATTTAAATGTGTAAGTGTCAATGGAACAAGATTGTCTGAGACTGTAATTGATCACTTAGGACCTGAGCACTAGATTTACTGTTCATCAATATTATGGAAGTGGAGTAACTTCAATATTCCTTGTTCTTACAGTATGTTTAGTAGTTCTTACGACTTGCACTACTCCCTCTTCCGTCTCTCCCTCCAGGTAACACACAGGGGTAAGAAGGTGGTGGTGGAGGTGGGTGGTGGCGCTGGTCCATCTCTCTGAGTGAAGATGAACGTGTCTATCCTGTCCGTCATTCTCTCACTCGGTCATTATCACTCTACTTACGTATTGTAACATTGTATAGCTCCTGACGACGCACTGCTTGCAGTGCGAAAGGCCTAGAGCTAGTTCACTGTATCCTCAATGTGGCTGGATATATATATATATATATATATATATATATATATATATATATATATATATATATATATATATATATATATATGTATGTATATATATATATATATATATATATATATATATATATATATATATATATATATACATATATATATATATATATATATATATATATATATATATATATATATATATATATATATGTATGTATATATATATATATATATATATATATATATATATATATATGTATGTATATATATATATATATATATATATATATACATATATATATATATATATATATATATATATATATATATATATATATATATGTATGTATATATATATATATATATATATATATATATATATATATATATATATATATATATATATATATATATATATATGTATGTATATATATATATATATATATATATATATATATATATATATATATATATATATATATATATATATATATGTATGTATATATATATATATATATATATATATATATATATATATATATATATATATATATATATATATATATATATATATATATATATATATATATATATATATATATATATATATATATATATATATATATATATATATATATATATATATATATATATATCGTGCCGAGAAGGTAAACTTGAGATTTTGGCTCAAATAACAACGCTATGCTTGCCGAATAAGGCAACCGAAAATTTGTGTATGCAATAATTTCGCAGAAATCATTCTGAACTTAACGAAAAAAAAAATATTTGATTGTGTTTGTGTACTATTAAATTATTGTAAAATATATAGAGTTGGATTAGGCTAAATTAAATTGCGCTTGTTATAATAAGGTTAGGTAAGTTTTCTAAGGTTCTTTTGGTACAAAATTATTAATTTCTACATTAACACCAATAAAACATTTCTATAAACGTATGAAAGAAAATCTTAAAGGCCTTAATTTTAAATATTCTTGCTAATTGACTAGTTTTACCTACCTACCTATATATATATATATATATATATATATATATATATATATATATATATATATATATATATATATATATATATATATATATATATATTTATATTGTGTGTGTACTTAAATCTCTAGGAAGTTATGCCTCATCTGGGGGATGGGAAGTAATGAGGCCAGAGCAGATGAAGGGCTCTATATTTCTAAGATATAGAGCTTTTCACTGGCAAGAGTTGTTCTTAATGGTGCCAAAGTAAACCCATCTGACTCTTCTCCCTTCCTGTTTACATCCCAATCCCCAGATACTCTAAAACTCCCGGTTTACCACTTACGTAAAAATTAATAATAATAATAATAACAATAATAATAATAATAATAATAATAATAATAATAATAATAATAATAATAATAATAATAATAATAATAATAATAATAATAATAATAACTGGAACACTACTTACTAGGAAACACCTTGTCAATGTGTGCAGAGATATGCTCAACTTTGCTGGATACGTTCATGACTGCCAGATCTGCCCCGAGTGCCTTGCATCCTTCCCTGGCCACCTTCCATGACACTGGTCTCTCACCAATACCGGCAGCTATCACCACCTTCACACACGAACTGCTTATCCCCAGGAAGTCGCTAGGGCAGCCTGAGACGGGTAAAAGATAGATTCAATTTAATCACTTACGACGTTCGTGTCTACATTCTCGTCAAATGTAATTAAACGTGTTTATGTCTCAGTATCAGTCTTGTTATCGAAGATCGCTGGAGACGCTCATGGCTCCTCTGTTAATAATGTCACCAGAAGGTCGTTGGTGTTCATGTCTCCATTATTAACAAAGTCGTCAAAAATCTATGGAAGTATTCGTGTCTCCACTGTCAAGTCATAAGAGGTCGCTGGAAACGTTTGTATCTCCAATTAGGACACTGTTTTTGAAGGCCGCTGGAGGCGTTCGTATCTCCAACGTCAACAATGTCGTCAAAAGTCGCTGGAGACGTTCATTTCTACAACAATAACAATGTCCAACCACAACTGGTTCTTTTGCATATTTTTGCTATAAAATACCAGAAATACGAAATATATATGAGGGAAACTGTGGGGATATTGTTTAAAATTTATATGAAATACATTCTAAAAACTCAGGTATTGTACCTGGAGAATATACAGGAAACTTCTCTCAACATAATAATTAAGTTAAACACCTAAATTTGAGTCCCTTGTAATGTACTTTAAGGAACGTATTTGTGAAAGATATATCATAATTTACACCTGGGAGAGCTTAGTCCCAAATTTACTTATAGAAGTCACTCCCTACGAAAAGCAGCGTTGCAGTTAGTACACTAAGAGGTAACCCAGTAAGTGTACAGGAACCAAAACTCTTAAACATCTTCCCTTCCTGCATAAGGAAATTACGATCCGACCTCTAACTTTCTTGAAGACCCCCCCCCCTAGCTTTCTTCAAAACCCCTAGTTTTCTAAAGACTCTAGCTGTCTTCAAACCCCAGAGTGTTTTAAAACTCTCTTTTAGAACCCCAAGCTGTCTTTAAGACCCCCTAGCTATTTTTAAGACCCTTAGTTTTTTAAAGATTTGTATCCGTCTTCAAGACCCCTACTTTTAAAGACCCCTAGCTGACTCGGAAAGGGAACCTGTAAAGTTTTCATCGATAGTTCCTGATCAGCCATGCTGTGGTGCCTACGTTAGGCTGCTTGCTGCTGGCACCAACAACCTGATTGATCAGGCTGTTAATTAGAATTCTTGTTCTGGAACCGGGCCGCCGAGTGACTGACTCCTGCTTATCTACAGGAATTGTTTACAAAAATGCCCTACAAGATTTTACTCCAGAAAACCATAAGGACCTCTGGTCTCTGTTTATAAATAATCTTTTATTTTTGTGAAGAGATAAACCCGTGTGAGCCATTACGCATCTTGAGTGGTGAGGACTCGATCCTCAGTCTGCTGACGGCAGCCTGGTCTGTGACCAATGAGGCTGTTGGTGCTGGAGTATTGCAGAATGTACTCACCAAGGGTACCAGTTATCACTGCCACCAGCACCAGCAGGGACACACACAGCAGGTTCATCTTGAGCTCCACCACTGCCACACACACCAACTAAACCAGCTCTAAACCACGCCCGCAGAATGCAGCTCAACCCACTCCAAACACACGTCCACAGATGGTGGCTTTAACCACGCCCACAGCAGGTAGACGTTGTAGAACCGCCCACGGGAGGTTGAGACAGACACAACAGTGACCAAGTCTTAACACTGGTGTGAGACACAGGATCCCCAACACTGACTTTTATACTGCCCTTCTCCCACTTCATCAAGATGCTCTTTTTTTTTCTCTCTCTCTCTCTCTCTCTCTCACTTCCTTTGTCTCCTCCCCCACCTTTGGTTCAGTGAACATTCCAGAGCGTCAACCTGTGCTTTGAACATCCCAGACATCCCACAGGTGACAGATATATTTCAGGGGGCCCAAAGGGTCCTTGTTCATGTTATTATGTTCTTGTGACGCCTGTTATCACGTGGGATGACTTGGTATCCCCTCTTAAGTAACGAGAATCCCGTTATTGCCTTAAACTCTGATAATTCTCATACATTAGTTGACAGGAACCGGTCTGCACCTCCCCCGCCTCCCTTCCTCTGAGAGACTCATGGTGGGGGATGTGTAGAAGCTGCTGAGAGGCTTCTGATGCGAGGAAGTGGATCTAAATACTCTATCTCGAATCAAATCTGGTCACCTTCCATTCCCCAGGCGCTGTCATGAACCGTACGGGTTAACTGAGCAATTTGATATAAAAATAGTAATCTAGCACCCCATGTGACCTTGTGTGACCTGAGCTGGTGCCTTTGACCTTGTGTGACCTGAGTTGGTGTCTGTGACCTTGTGTGACCTGAGCTAGTGCCTTTGACCTGTGTGACTTGAATTTATGCCTGTGACTTTGTAAGACCTGAGCTAGTGTCTGTGACTTAGTGTGACCTGAGCTGGTGCTTGTGACTTTTTGTGACGAGTTAATGCTTGTGACCTTGTTCGACATGAGCTGGTGTATCTGATCTTGTGTGACCTGAACTTGTGTCTGTGGCCTTGTGTGACCTGAACTGGTATCTGTGACCTTGTGTGACCTGAGCTGGTGTATGTGACCTTGTACGCCTTTAGCTGGTGTTTGTGGACTTGTGTGACTTGAGCTGGTGCCTGTGACCTAGTGTGACCTGAGCTGAAGTCTTTGAGCTTATGTGATCTCAGCTAGGGCTCATGACCTGAGCTGGTGCTTGTGACCTAGTGTGACTTGAGCTGGTGTCTGTGATCTTTCGTGACTTAAGCTGTTTCCTGTGACCTAGTGTAACTTGAGCTGGTGCTTGTGACCTAGTGTGACTTGAGTTAGTGTCTGTGACCTAGTGTGACTTGAGCTGGTGTTTGTGACCTAGTGTCACTTGAGCTGGTGTTTGTGACCTAGTGTAACTTGAGCAGGTGTCTGTGACCTAGTGTGACTTGAGCTGGTGTTTGTGACCTAGTGGGACTTGAGCTGGTGCTTGTGACTTAGTGTGACTTGAGCGTGTGCCCGTGACCTAGTGTGACTTGAGTTAGTGTCTGTGACCGAGTTTGACTTGAGCTGGTGCCTGTGACCTAGTGTGACTTGAGCTGGTTCCTGTGACCTAGTGTGACTTGAGTTAGTGTCTGTGACCTAGTGTAACTTGAGCAGGTGTCTGTGACCTAGTGTGACTTGAGCTGGTGTTTGTGACCTAGTGTGACTTGAGCTTGTGCCCGTGACCTAGTGTGACTTGAGTTAGTGTCTGTGACCTAGTTTGACCTGAGTTAGTGCTTGTGGACTAGTGTAACTTGAACCGGTGCTTGTAACCTTGTGTGACCTGAGCTGGTGCTTGTGACCTTGTGTGACCTAAGCTAGTACCTGTGACCTTGTGTGTGAGCTGGTGCAATTGACCTTGTGTGACCTGAGCTGATGTCTGTGATCTTGTGTGTCTTGAGCTGGTGTCTGTGACCTTGTGTGACCTGAGCTAGTGCCTGTACCTAGCGTGACCTGAACTAGTGCCTGTGACCTTGTATGACCTGAGCTGATGTCTGTGATCTTGTGTGTCTTGAGCTGGTGTCTGTGACCTTGTGTGACCTGAGCTAGTGCCTGTACCTAGCGTGACCTGAACTAGTGCCTGTGACCTTGTATGACCTGAGCTGATGTCTGTGATCTTGTGTGTCTTGAGCTGGTGTCTGTGACCTTGTGTGACCTGAGCTAGTGCCTGTACCTAGCGTGACCTGAACTAGTGCCTGTGACCTTGTGTGACCTGAGCTGATGTCTGTGATCTTGTGTGTCTTGAGCTGGTGTCTGTGACCTTGTGTGACCTGAGCTAGTGCCTGTACCTAGCGTGACCTGAACTAGTGCCTGTGACCTTGTGTGACCTGAGCTGATGTCTGTGATCTTGTGTGTCTTGAGCTGGTGTCTGTGACCTTGTGTGACCTGAGCTAGTGCCTGTACCTAGTGTGACCTGAACTAGTGCCTGTGACCTTGTGTGACCTGAGCTGATGTCTGTGATCTTGTGTGTCTTGAGCTGGTGTCTGTGACCTTGTGTGACCTGAGCTAGTGCCTGTACCTAGCGTGACCTGAACTAGTGCCTGTGACCTTGTGTGACCTGAGCTGATGTCTGTGATCTTGTGTGTCTTGAGCTGGTGTCTGTGACCTTGTGTGACCTGAGCTAGTGCCTGTACCTAGCGTGACCTGAACTAGTGCCTGTGACCTTGTGTGACCTGAGCTGATGTCTGTGATCTTGTGTGTCTTGAGCTGGTGTCTGTGACCTTGTGTGACCTGAGCTAGTGCCTGTACCTAGCGTGACCTGAACTAGTGCCTGTGACCTTGTGTGACCTGAGCTGATGTCTGTGATCTTGTGTGTCTTGAGCTGGTGTCTGTGACCTTGTGTGACCTGAGCTAGTGCCTGTACCTAGCGTGACCTGAACTAGTGCCTGTGACCTTGTGTGACCTGAGCTGATGTCTGTGATCTTGTGTGTCTTGAGCTGGTGTCTGTGACCTTGTGTGACCTGAGCTAGTGCCTGTACCTAGCGTGACCTGAACTAGTGCCTGTGACCTTGTGTGACCTAGCGTGACCAGCGAGGTCACGGGGGGGGTGCTTGGACTTACACTTTAGGAAAATATAACATCTGGTCCTCCTAGTTTTTGCATCAACTGTTTCCCCTGAACGTGACGTCAAGGTGGTGTTGACATCAACCAGTGTTGTGTTGATGTCACCTTATTGAGAGCTGTTTCCCCTGTAGGTGGCGTCAAGGTGGTGTTGACATCAACCAGTGTTGTGTTGATGTCACCTTATTGAGAGCTGTTTCCCCTGTAGGTGGCGTCAAGGTGGTGTTGACATCAACCAGTGTTGTGTTGATGTCACCTTATTGAGAGCTGTTTCCCCTGTAGGTGGCGTCAAGGTGGTGTTGACATCAACCAGTGTTGTGTTGATGTCACCTTATTGAGAGCTGTTTCCCCTGTAGGTGGCGTCAAGGTGGTGCTGACATCAACCAGTGTTGTGTTGATGTCACCTTATTGAGAGCTGTTTCCCCTGTAGGTGGCGTCAAGGTGGTGTTGACATCAACCAGTGTTGTGTTGATGTCACCTTATTGAGAGCTGTTTCCCCTGTAGGTGGCGTCAAGGTGGTGTTGACATCAACCAGTGTTGTGTTGATGTCACCTTATTGAGAGCTGTTTCCCCTGTAGGTGGCGTCAAGGTGGTGTTGACATCAACCAGTGTTGTGTTGTGTTGTGTTGTGTTGATGTCATCTTACAGAGAGATGTTTATGTTGGGGGATGACCTCCATTCCTACTCCCTCTCAACTCCATCCCCCCGACGCCTCTTCCATCCCTACACCTCCTTCAGCGCCACATAATTACCATCCCCACAGCTCCTCCATTTCCACTTCTTTTCCATCACTACACCTTCATTCTTACATCTTTGATATAAATGATTTAATAAAGCGACAAGTGCAATATTTGAGAATCTTAATTACGTCTCCAGCCAACAGCTTCTTCAGTCCGGTACAGAGAAGCAATGTGCAAGAGTCCCAAAGGTTGCACAACAATCTTGTTCTTCTTTCCTAAACCACCATCACCTCACCTGCCCCCCACTTTCACCCCTCAGTCCCCTCCCTCCTCTATCCCCACTTCTTGCTCAGTCCCCACCTCCTCCGTTTCTACTTCTTATTCACTCCCGATGTCCCCCAAATCTCTGACAACAACGAGGGTGCTGGACTATATAACTCGTGAGACGGATCTCGTTCTACCAGAGAGTCTTAGACGGTGAGAAGGTGATCTGTCTGCTGCTCCTGCTGCTGCTGCTGCTTCTGCTGTTGTTGTTGCTGCTGGTGTTGTTGCTACTGCTGCTGCTACTTATCTCGGCTCTACTAGTGAAGATGGTACCACAGCATCTGCTGCTGCTCTTCGGGGTATTGACATCCCCTGCCTGGGCATCCAGCAGTAAGAGAAATTGATTGACTTGTATTTCTCTCCTTGCTTGTACACCTCAGCTCATCCTCTACCTCCTGCATTATCACCACCACGTTCATTACCTCACTACATTATCACCACCACGTCTAGTACCTCCCTATATTATCACCACCACGTCTAGTACCTCCCTATATTATCACCGCCACGTCTAGTACCTCCCTATATTATCACCGCTACGTCTAGTACCTCCCTATATTATCACCACCACGTCTAGTACCTCCCTATATTATCACCACCACGTCTAGTACCTCCCTATATTATCACCACCACGTCTAGTACCTCCCTATATTATCACCACCACGTCTAGTACCTCCCTATATTATCACCACCACGTCTAGTACCTCCCTATATTATCACCACCACGTCTAGTACCTCCCTATATTATCACCACCACGTCTAGTACCTCCCTATATTATCACCGCCACGTCTAGTACCTCCCTATATTATCACCACCACGTCTAGTACCTCCCTATATTATCACCACCACGTCTAGTACCTCCCTATATTATCACCACCACGTCTAGTACCTCCCTATATTATCACCGCCACGTCTAGTACCTCCCTATATTATCACCGCTACGTCTAGTACCTCCCTATATTATCACCACCACGTCTAGTACCTCCCTATATTATCACCACCACGTCTAGTACCTCCCTATATTATCACCACCACGTCTAGTACCTCCCTATATTATCACCACCACGTCTAGTACCTCCCTATATTATCACCGCCACGTCTAGTACCTCCCTATATTATCACCACCACGTCTAGTACCTCCCTATATTATCACCACCACGTCTAGTACCTCCCTATATTATCACCACCACGTCTAGTACCTCCCTATATTATCACCGCCACGTCTAGTACCTCCCTATATTATCACCGCTACGTCTAGTACCTCCCTATATTATCACCACCACGTCTAGTACCTCCCTATATTATCACCACCACGTCTAGTACCTCCCTATATTATCACCACCACGTCTAGTACCTCCCTATATTATCACCACCACGTCTAGTACCTCCCTATATTATCACCGCCACGTCTAGTACCTCCCTATATTATCACCACCACGTCTAGTACCTCCCTATATTATCACCACCACGTCTAGTACCTCCCTATATTATCACCACCACGTCTAGTACCTCCCTATATTATCACCGCCACGTCTAGTACCTCCCTATATTATCACCGCTACGTCTAGTACCTCCCTATATTATCACCACCACGTCTAGTACCTCCCTATATTATCACCACCACGTCTAGTACCTCCCTATATTATCACCACCACGTCTAGTACCTCCCTATATTATCACCACCACGTCTAGTACCTCCCTATATTATCACCACCACGTCTAGTACCTCCCTATATTATCACCACCACGTCTAGTACCTCCCTATATTATCACCACCACGTCTAGTACCTCCCTATATTATCACCGCCACGTCTAGTACCTCCCTATATTATCACCACCACGTCTAGTACCTCCCTATATTATCACCACCACGTCTAGTACCTCCCTATATTATCACCACCACGTCTAGTACCTCCCTATATTATCACCGCCACGTCTAGTACCTCCCTATATTATCACCACCACGTCTAGTACCTCCCTATATTATCACCACCACGTCTAGTACCTCCCTATATTATCACCACCACGTCTAGTACCTCCCTATATTATCACCGCCATGCCGTCTGTCCTCACTACGTTCTCTACATCACTCACCAGCAGTAGCTTACAACTTCACAAAGTTCACAATGTAACGATTTTAAGTTCCATTCCCTAACAACTTAAAAAAAAAACATTATTTACTTGCAGCGGTGATGTTAACATGGGAGGTAACTAACACCAGTCAGTCCTGCTGTGTGTATTCAGGAACCGGAGTGAAGGTGACCTCCACACGCTGGTGCTTCCAGAGTTTTTATTCATCAAACTCATTATCTTGCACCATCGCCATGTGATCATTTTTACTTATCTTTTAAATTTATTTATATTTAAAACTGCCATTGCAACAATAAGTGTGGGTCTCAGTACTTGCAGAGGGACAAATATTAGATTAATGACGCTGGCCAACAATGGTTGCAGTCGTGGTTTAACAACAAGTGTTTCTATGTAGTTTTGGGACGCTCGAATTACATCTAAACTCAGTGTTGTACCATATATATGATAAATTTAAATTATTATTATAATCAAGGGGGAAGCGCTAAACCCGGAGGATTATACAGCGCCTGGGGGGGGGATGTGGAAGGCATTCAGGCTTAATTCGGGGAACTGGAGCACAGATATCAATTCCCTAAATCAAGAGCCCCTCAACAACATCAAGGAACCTTCCTTGAGGGGGTGGAAAGAATTTTGGTGGTGGCTGCCACAACCTGGCCAGTACGACTGTACACCTGATAAATTTAAAGGAGATTAGCTTCTGTCGTTGCATGAACCACATTTAATCTCTCTGTATAATATAATATCTTTGATTGTGTAGGTAACGTGTATCATGTGGTTCCTCAACCTGCTGTATAATCCTCCGGGTTTAGCGCTTCCCCCTTGATAATAATAATAATAATAATAATAATTCCTCAACCTCCAGTAACCAAATTATTGTATAATAACATTTCAAAATTGCGTCCTAGAGACTAACCAAGGTTAGATTCTTGACCAGCTCATCAGTTACCTTAAATCAACCAATTTGGTTTGTGAACTGGATTAAAAGTTCCATTTTGTTGGCTAGTTATTTGTCCCCCCCAAAAAAAATCCGAGATTGGCTGATGAAAACACGGGGGGTGATGGTGAACACGTGCACACGGGGGTGATGGTGAACACGTGCACACGGGGGTGATGGTGAACACGTGCACACGGGGGTGATGGTGAACAGGTGCACACGGGGTGATGGTGAATACGTGCACACGGGGGTGATGGTGAATACGTGCACACGGGGGTGATGGTGAACACGTGCACACGGGGGTGATGGTGAACACGTGCACACGGGGGTGATGGTGAACACGTGCACACGGGGGTGATGAACACGTGCACACGGGGGTGATGGTGAACACGTGCACACGGGGGTGATGGTGAACACGTGCACACGGGGGTGATGGTGAACACGTGCACACGGGGGTGATGGTGAACACGTGCACACGGGGGTGATGGTGAACACGTGCACACGGGGGTGATGGTGAACACGTGCACACGGGGGTGATGGTGAACACGTGCACACGGGGGTGATGGTGAACACGTGCACACGGGGGTGATGGTGAACACGTGCACACGGGGGTGATGGTGAATACGTGCACACGGGGGTGATGGTGAATACGTGCACACGGGGGTGATGGTGAACACGTGCACACGGGGTGATGGTGAACACGTGCACACGGGGTGATGGTGAATACGTGCACACGTGGGTGATGGTGAACACGTGCACACGGGGGTGATGGTGAACACGTGCACACGGGAGGATGGTGAACACGTGCACACGGGGGTGATGGTGAACACGTGCACACGGGGGCGATGGTGAACACGTGCACACGGGGGTGATGGTGAACACGTGCACACGGGGATGATGGTGAACACGTGCACACGGGGGTGATGGTGAACACGTGCACACGGAGGTCAAGAAGACAAGTGCACACAGGTGGAGCCGAAAACAAGCAAATCTTTCTAGTCGTGCTGGTTCTGAGTTACAAGTGACTATCGGAATCGTGTCAAGATATAAGGAAAGATCGAATTGGTTTGTCTCCAATAAAATACACGCGTCGTTGTATGATGTAGTTACAGGCACTTGTTCCGTACCTAACATGTGTATGCAGGTACTGGGCGTCACATAGATGTACACTAAGCTAAATAACCAAAAGGCACAATACCGTGACTGGAACGATACACAAATAACGTCGTCGTAAGCTTCTCTCTTTTATGTGCGGGTTATTTGTGTACACTAAGCTATTAGCTATTAGCAAAAGTCTGTGCAGTCACCATGGCAGTCTGTGAGTCAGTCAGTGGCTGAGGTCTGGTTATACATGTCTGTTTAGATCATTGTAAATATTGATATGTATTTTTGTATATGTCTATATATATTTTTGTATGTCTGAACATATTTCTATACATATTTCTATTGCAGTTGGGTCATAGACCAGGTCCTAGCGAGGGTCTGGTCCTAGATCATCAACCTCACCCTTCCTTCATCCTCCAGAATGTCAGCCGCCGTTCGAGCGTCTCCAGGACGAGTTTTGTATACATGTGAAGGTGACCGCCCCGCCTGAGGGAAGTGGGCTGCCGCTGAAGTGGGCGGAGGCGAGGGCGGAGTGCGTCAAGCTGGGCGGAGACTTGGCAGTGGTGGGTCGCACTGAGAAGCTTCAAGCCATCTCCTACTATATTGACAAGTCACTGCCTGGTGAGTTTTGGTGAGGTGTGGGTGGTAGTGGAGTGTGGGAGTGGGTGGTGGTGGAGAGAGGGAGTGGTTGATGGTGGTGGTGGTGGTGGTGGTGGTAGTGGTGGTAGTGGTGGTGGTGGTGGTGGGGGTTGTGTTAGTGAGGTACGGGGAGTGTGAGTCGGAATGGGATGTGGTGTGGGTCGAGGGAAGGTGGAGTAGGCTGTTAGGGAATGGGGATGTAGGATGTTAAGGAAGTGTAAGCTGTTACGGAAGGGGGTGTAAGCTATTAGGGAAATGGGTGTAAGCTGTTAGGGAAGGGAGTGTATGCTCCTAGGGAAAGGAGTTTCGGTTGTTAGGGAAGGGAGTGTATGCTGTTAGGGAAAGGAGTGTAAGCTGTCTAGGAAAGGGGTGTAGGTTGTTAGGGAAGGGGGTGTAAGCTGTTAGGGAAGGGAGTGTAAGCTGTTAGGGAAGGGAGTGTAGGTTGTTAGGGAAGGGAGTGTAGGTTGCTAGTGAAGGTATGTAGGAGAATAAGGGTTATAGGGAAGGGAGAACAGTTACTGACACAACATGTGCAAGAACCAAGTAGGGAAATGTGTGCATAAAAACCATGGAACGAATGGGAGTTGAACCCACGACAAGTCCCTAAAACTCGCAGGCCAGTGCGTTAACCACTGTACCTGTGAGTTATAAGACTCACTCGCCTTCAGTTCAAGCCTCACCCGTGAGTCAAACTTGAACATGTTTAACTCGACAAGATCTGCTTGCCGAGGTCGAGACACAGCTCCTGACCCCTGCCTACATCTATATGATTTTAACCTCCTGCGTTTTATCATACATGCTCGCTGTGGATACAGGAATTCTTCAGAGGCCTGGTCACAGACCGGGCCGCAGAGGCGTTGACCCCCTATACCCTCTCCAGGTATACTCCAGGTATACTACCTTCTCATGAACTCACTCCACTTCTGTATCACCCTGACACTAAAGATATACTTCCTAACTTCCCTGTGAACCTATTGTATCTTCTCAGTTTCCAGTTCTCACCTATCGCACCGCCTCTCTTTATTCTCTCTTTTATTCGTTGTGACCTTATACAGCCTTCCTCTCGTAATATATGCTTCTTTCATTGTTTCTTTTCTTGGTATTATTTATTTTTTGGTTAAATTTGTTGAAAACAATGACACAGTTTGTCTGGGAACAATTTTGCCTCAGTAGTATAGAATTATTAGTAATCTCCAAACATTTATAAATATATGTTTGTCGTAGCAGTTAAAAGTCTGACAAATATTGATTAAAAGTCTGACACATATTGACTAAAAGTCTGACACATATTGATTAAAAGCTTGGTACATATTGTTTAAAAGTCTGACACATATTGATTAAAAGTCTGACATATATTGATTAAAAGTCTGACACATTTGATTAAAAGTCTGACACATATTGATTAAAAGCTTGGCACATATTGATTAAAAGTCTGACACATACTGATTAAAAGTCTGACACATACTGATTAAAAGTCTGGCACATATTGATTAAAAGTCTGACACATACTGATTAAAAGTCTGGCAATATTGATTAAAGTCTGGCACATATTGATTAAAAGTCTGACACATACTGATTAAAAGTCTGACACATACTGATTAAAAGTCTGACACATTTGATTAAAAGTCTGACACATATTGATTAAAAGCTTGGCACATATTGATTAAAAGTCTGACACATACTGATTAAGAGTCTGACACATACTGATTAAAAGTCTGGCACATATTGATTAAAAGTCTGACACATACTGATTAAAAGTCTGGCAATATTGATTAAAGTCTGGCACATATTGATTAAAAGTCTGACACATATTGATTAAAAGTCTGACACATACTGATTAAAAGTCTGGCACATATTGATTAAAAGTCTGACACATACTGATTAAAAGTCTGACACATACTGATTAAAAGTCTGACACATACTGATTAAAAGTCTGACACATACTGATTAAAAGTCTGACACATACTGATTAAAAGTCTGACACATACTGATTAAAAGTCTGACACATACTGATTAAAAGTCTGGCACATATTGATTAAAAGTCTGACACATACTGATTAAAAGTCTGGCACATATTGATTAAAAGTCTGACACATACTGATTAAAAGTCTGGCACATATTGATTAAAAGTCTGACACATACTGATTAAAAGTCTGGCACATATTGATTAAAAGTCTGACACATACTGATTAAAAGTCTGGCACATATTGATTAAAAGTCTGACACATACTGATTAAAAGTCTGGCATATACTGATTAAAAGTCTGGCATATACTGATTAAAAGTCTGGCAATATTGATTAAAATCTGTCACATATTGATTAAAAGTCTGAGACTGAACTCTTGATGTACAATTAAACATAAGAACATAAAAAAGGAGGAACACTGCGACAGGCCTACTGGCCCACACTTGGCAAGTCTGTCTCAAACCCAAACCCACTAATAAAAATATATGCCCAACCCATTTCCAATGTTACCCAGGCAATAATATTTGATAACCCTCTCAACTCACGTGCAAGTCCCACTCAAGTCCAATCCCTCTCAGTTACGTATTTATCTAACCTAAATTAGAAGCTGCCAAAGGTTTTAGCTTCAAACACCTTACTAGGAAGACTGTTCCACTCGTCAACTACTCTATTTCCAAACCAATTCTTTCCTATACAGGAAAGACGTTCTTAGTGCCTGTAACTCTGCCAGAAGACATTCTTAGTGCCTGTTGCTCTGTCAGAAGACATTCTTCGTGCCTGTTGCTCTGTCAGAAGACATTCTTAGTGCCTGTTGCTCTGCCAGAAGACATTCTTAGTGCCTGTAGCTCTGTCAGAAGACATTCTTAGTGCCTGTAACTTTGCCAGAAGACATTCTTAGTGCCTGTAGCTCTGTCAGAAGACATTCTTAGTGCCTGTAACTTTGCCAGAAGACATTCTTAGTGCCTGTTTCTCTACCAGAAGACATTCTTAGTGCCTGTAGCTCTGCCAGAAGACATTCTTAGTGCCTGTAGCTCTGTCAGAAGACATTCTTAGTGCCTGTTGCTCTGCCAGAAGACATTCTTAGTGCCTGTTGCTCTGTCAGAAGACATTCTTAGTGCCTGTAACTTTGACAGAAGACATTCTTAGTGCCTGTAGCTCTGTCAGAAGACATTCTTAGTGTCTGTAACTTTGCCAGAAGACATTCTTAGTGCCTGTTTCTCTGCCAGAAGACATTCTTAGTGCCTGTAGCTCTGCCAGAAGAAATTCTTAGTGCCTGTAGCTCTGCCAGAAGAAATTCTTAGCGCCTGTAACTTTGCCAGAAGACATTCTTAGTGCCAGTTGCTCTGTCAGAAGACATTCTTAGTGCCTCTAGCTCTGCCAGAAGAAATTCTTAGTGCCTGTAGCTCTGCCAGAAGACATTCTTAGTGCCTGTAGCTCTGCCAGAAGGCATTCTTAGTGCCTGTTGCTCTGCCAGAAGACATTCTTAGTGCCTGTTGCTCTGCCAGAAGACATTATTAGTGCCTGTTGCTCTGCCAAAAGACATTCTTAGTGCTTGTAGCTCTGTCTGAAGACATTCTTAGTGTCTGTAACTTTGCCAGAAGACATTCTTAGTGCCTGTAGCTCTGCCAGAAGGCATTCTTAGTGCCTGTAGCTCTGCCAGAAGAAATACTTAGTGCCTGTAGCTCTGCCAGAAGACATTCTTAGTGCCTGTAGCTCTGCCAGAAGACATTTTTAGTGCCTGTAGCTCTGCCAGAAGAAATTCTTAGTGCCTGTAGCTGCCAGAAGACATTCTTAGTGCCTGTAGCTCTCCCAGAAGACATTCGTAGTGCCTGTTGCTCTGCCAGAAGACATTCTTAGTGCCTATTGCTCTGCCAGAAGACATTCATAGTGCCCGTTGCTCTGCCAGAAGACATTCTTAGTGCCCGTTGCTCTGCCAGAAGACATTCTTAGTGCCTGTAGCTCTGTCAGAAGACATTCTTAGTGCCTGTAACTTTGCCAGAAGACATTCTTAGTGCCTGTTGCTCTGCCAGAAGACATTCTTAGTACCTGTAGCTCTGTCAGAAGACATTCTTACTGCCTGTAACCTTTGCCAGAAGACATTCTTAGTGCCTGTTGCTCTGGCAGAAGACATTCTTAGTGCCTGTTGCTCTGGCAGAAGACATTCTTAGTGCCTGTAGCTCTGTCAGAAGACATTCTTATTGCTACTATACAGCTGATCTCTGTTTCATCCAGTGACTGTTACCACCTAGTAGAGTGATCCATCCAGTGACTGGTACCACCTAGTAGAGTGATCCATCTAGTGCCTGGTACCACCTAGTAGAGTGATCCATCCAGTGACTGGTACCACCTAGTAGAGTGATCCATCCAGTGACTGGTACCACCTAGTAGAGTGATCCATCCAGTGACTGGTACCACCTAGTAGAGTGATCCATCCAGTGGCTGGTACCACCTAGTAGAGTGATCCATCCAGTGACTGGTACCACCTAGTAGAGTGATCCATCTAGTGACTGGTACCACCTAGTAGAGTGATCCATCCAGTGACTGGTACCACCTAGTAGAGTGATCCATCCAGTGACTGGTACCACCTAGTAGAGTGATCCATCCATTGACTGGTACCACCTAGTAAAGTGATCCATCCAGTGACTCGTACCACCTAGTAGAGTGATCCATCCAGTGACTGGTACCACCTAGTAAAGTGATACTTCCAGTGACTGGTACCACCTAGTTGAGTGATCCATCCAGTGACTGGTACCACCTAGTAGAGTGATTCACCCAGTGACTGGTACCACCTAGTAGAGTGATCCACCCCGTGACTGGTACCACCTAGTAGAGTGATCCTTCCATTGACTGGTACCACTTAGCAGAGTGATCCATCCAGTGACTGGTACCACCTAGTAGAGTGATCCATCCAGTGGCTGGTACCACCTAGTAGAGTGATCCATCCAGTGACTGGTACCACCTAGTAGAGTGATCCATCCAGTGACTGGTACCACCTAGTAAAGTGATCCATCCAGTGACTGGTACCACCTAGTAGAGTGATCCTTCCAGTGACTGGTACCACCTAGTAGAGTGATCCACCCCGTGACTGGTACCACCTAGTAGAGTGATCCTTCCAGTGACTGGTACCACCTAGTAGAATGATCCATCCAGTGACTCGTACCACCTAGTAGAGTGATCCACCCTGTGACTGGTACCACCTAGTAGAGTGATCCATCTAGTGACTGGTACCACCTAGTAGAGTGATTCACCCAGTGACTGGTACCACCTAGTAGAGTGATCCTTCCAGTGACTGGTACCACCTAGTAGAATGATCCATCCAGTGACTCGTACCACCTAGTAGAGTGATCCATCTAGTGACTTGTACCACCTAGTAGAGTGATTCACCCAGTGACTGGTACCACCTAGTAGAGTGATCCATCCAGTGACTGGTACCACCTAGTAGAATGATCCATCCAGTGACTGGTACCACCTAGTAGAGTGATCCATCCAGTGACTGGTACCACCTAGTAAAGTGATCCTTCCAGTGACTGGTACCACCTAGTAGAGTGATCCATCCAGTGACTGGTACCACCTAGTAAAGTGATCCATCCAGTGACTGGTACGACCTAGTAAAGTGATCCTTCCAGTGACTGGTACCACCTAGTAAAGTGATCCATCCAGTGACTGGTACGACCTAGTAAAGTGATCCTTCCAGTGACTGGTACCACCTAGTAAAGTGATCCTTCCAGTGACTGGTACCACCTAGTAGAGTGGTCCATCCAGTGACTGGTACCACCTAGTAGAGTGATCCATCCATTGACTGGTACCACCTAGTAAAGTGATCCATCCATTGACTGATACCACCTTGTAGAGTGGTGCATCCAGTGACTGGTGCCACCTAGTAGAAAGATCCACCCAGCGACTGGTACCATCTAGTAGAAAGATCCACCCAGTAACTGGTACCACCTAGAAAGATCCACCCAGTAACTGGTACCACCTAGAAAGATCCACCTAGTAACTGGTACCACCTAGTAGAAAGATCCACCTAGTAACTGGTACCACCTAGTAGAAAGATCCACCCAGTAACTGGTGCCACCTAGAAAGATCCACCTAGTAACTGGTACCACCTAGTAGAAAGATCCACCTAGTAACTGGTACCACCTAGTAGAAAGATCCACCTAGTAACTGGTACCACCTAGTAGAAAGATCCACCTAGTAACTGGTACCACCTAGTAGAGAAGTTTAACACATACAGAAATTATTAGTCTTATAAACAATCCTGACAGACACGCAGGAACAACATACAATAACAAAATTTCACTAATTAGAATATTCTCTCGAGAGTATTAACATTAATCAGTAAGTGTTGTTTGCTATCTGATTCTTCCTTGCGCCGGCAGCCTGGGCCAGCAAGTTCATCTTCTGGGCGGGTGGTCAACGCATCGGCTCAGGTCCCTGGACGTGGACCAACGGTAGGCCGGTCAGCCTCAAGTCTCACGTGTAAGTATCAGAGTCTGGAGTTGAGGATAGTGACACTGAAGATAATGATGATGATAATAAAAATACTACTACTACTACTACTACTACTACTAGTAATAATAATAATAATAATAATAATAATGATAATAATAATAATAATAATAATAATAATAATAATATTATTATTATTATTATTATTATTATTATTATTATTATTATTAACTATAATAAAAATACTATAGGAATAACAATAATCACAATAATAATAATAATAATAATAATAATAATAATTATAATAATAATATTAATATTATTATTGTTATTATTATTACTATTATTATTATTATTATTATTATTATGATTAACTATAATAAAAATACTGTAATAATAACATTAATCACAATAATAATAATAATAATAATAATAATAATAATAATAATAATAATAATAATAATAATAATAATAATAATAATAATAACAGGAACAATAATTATAATAATAATAACGTAACAAAAGTAACAAAACAAATAATAATGAAATCGAAAGATTATCAGAATTTTTTCATTGTATAGAACAACTAGACATCAATGCATCACTTTAGAACATCAACATCAAAGCATCAATTGAAACTAAATTAACCTAAATATATCAATGTAACACATTAATTCATCTGTCGTCTGCTGTACGGGCGCTTCAGGTGGACTCCCAGCAGACCAGAGAAGACGACAGACAACCGCTACACAATGGTCGTCCCCGTTGACGAGGTCTACAATAGACGCTACCTACTTGACTACAGGGAAGACCAGGCTGCCCCGGCTTTTATCTGTGAGAAGTGAGGGAGAGATTTAGAGAATAAGGGGGGAGGGAAGAGGAAGGGAGAGAGAGAGAGAGAGAGAGAGAGAGTAAGAGTGATGAACAAAGAATGAGGTAGTAGGAGATAACTTGTTACTGAAGAGATTGTTCACTTGAAGTGAGGTACTGTATTACTCTCTCAATCATATCTGCCCAATATGAGAGGGAAAACGAATGCAAACACATGAAAACAAGTTTACACTAACAAGAAACCTAACAACCGTCCTCTCCCCGGAATGAGAACCAAAACTCATCATAATTACCTAACAATCAAAACTATCACGCTGGAGTCATCAGGGTACTGAGGAATGAAGGTAAACAGATCAACACTTCGGCACAGGGGATCGAAGATATAGCTGGGGGAGGAATTACCGTTAAGAGTTGGGCTCTAATGACATTAAGGTAAGCAAAGAGCCCGGTGCATAAGGTGTCTTGTTCCAGCGCTTAGTTGATGTCATCCAGGTGTGTAATGCTTCCTGAGAAGAGAGACAGAGAGAGAATGGTGAAATCATATTACAATAGTCATTTTAGTTTTCTGCTGTCAGAATTTGATTCGTTTCTTTGAGCTGTGTGTCATTTTTCCTGTTCTTAAACCATGCCATCGTACCAAATGGATATATGCTTGATTCTTTGCTTAAAAGATATTCATGCTACAGAAGAAAGTGCTCAGAAATTTGGTCAGGCGAGACATATAAGTCTCCGTACACATGGCACTCGTGTTAAGTGCTTCACCTCGCACACTAAATCAGTGTCACTCAGTTGTAAGAGCAACGTAGTCTAAATAAAATTTACTCAGTTATAAGTGTCTTTGTACTGGTATACAGTAAATAAGTCCTTGTTATAGATGGAATCCTGGGCTTGTCTCCTTACACCTCCTGTCAATGCTCACCACATATTTGGGCATCATCCTGGCCGTGGTGACACGTCAACGCATATCTCCTTACACTTGTTATCCATAAATAACAAAACAGGCACAATACCGTGACTGGAACGATACACAAATAACCCGCACATAAAAAAAAGAAGCTTACGACGACGTTTCGGTCCGACTTGGACCATTGACAAAGTCACACGTCGTCGTAAGCTTCTCTCTTTTATGTGCGGGTTATTTGTGTATACTTGTTATCCATGTTCATCTCGCAGTAAATTGGGTCACGAGAGTTAGTCAGTTGTTGTGGGTGACGTCCTGGAGAGGGTATGGTAGGATACCCTGGGGACGGGCATTGACTAAAATGACCTGAGGTGAAAAAACAGGTCTTATTCTTATTTTTTTTGAGCTGAGAAAAGATTACATTTTCTAACCTGCAAATGAGCTGAAATAAGATAACATCTGTTAGCCTGAAAGAAAACTTAACCGGTATATGAAATAAAACAATAGATATTAGCCTGTGAATGAGCTGAACAGCTCTTAGCTTCTAAACGAGTTGAGCTAAGATAACAGCTCTTACCTGCTGAACGAGGCGAGCTTAGATAACAGCTCTTACCTGCTGAACGAGGCGAGCTTAGATAACAGCTCTTACCTGCTGAACGAGGCGAGCTTAGATAACAGCTCTTACCTGCTGAACGAGGCGAGCTTAGATAACAGCTCTTACCTGCTGAACGAGGCGAGCTTAGATAACAGCTCTTACCTGCTAAACGAGGCGAGCTTAGATAATAGCTCTTACCTGCTAAACGAGGCGAGCTTAGATAACAGCTCTTACCTGTTGAACGAGGCGAGCTTAGATAACAGCTCTTACCTGCTGAACGAGGCGAGCTTAGATAACAGCTCTTACCTGCTAAACGAGGCGAGCTTAGATAACAGCTCTTAGCTTCTAAACGAACTGAGCTTGGATAACAGATCTTACCTTCTACACGAACTGAGGTTAGATAACAGCTCTTACCTTCTAAACGAGTTGAGCTTAGGTAACAGCTCTTACCTTCTAAACGAGTTGAGCTCAGATAACAGCTCTTACCTGCTAAACGAGTTGAGCTCAGATAACAGCTCTTACCTTCTAAACGAGTTGAGCTCAGATAACAGATCTTACCTTCTACACGAACTGAGGTTAGATAACAGCTCTTACCTTCTAAACGAGTTGAACTCAGATAACAGCTCTTACCTGCTAAACGAGTTGAGCTCAGATAACAGCTCTTACCTGCTAAACGAGTTGAGCTCAGATAACAGCTCTTACCTTCTAAACGAGTTGAGCTCAGATAACAGCTCTTACCTTCTAAGCGAGTTGAGCTCAGATAACAGCTCTTACCTTCTAAACGAGTTGAGCTCTGATAACAGCTCTTACCTTCTAAACGAGTTGAGCTCAGATAACAGCTCTTACCTTCTAAACGAGTTGAGCTCAGATAACAGCTCTTACCTTCTAAACGAGTTGAGCTCAGATAACAGCTCTTACCTTCTAAACGAGTTGAGCTCAGATAACAGCTCTTACCTTCTAAACGAGTTGAGCTAAGATAACAGCTCTTGTCTGCTGAACGAGTTGAGCTTAGATAACAGCTCTTACCTTCTTAACGAGTTGAGCTAAGATAACAGCTCTTATCTGCTAAACGAGTTGAGCTCAGATAACAGCTCTTAGCTTCTAAACGAGTTGAGCTAAGATAACAGCTCTTACCTGCTGAAGGAGTTGAGCTAAGATAACAGCTCTTACCTGCTAAACGAGTTGAGCTAAGATAACAGCTCTTACCTTCTATACGAGTTGAGCTCAGATAACAGCTCTTACCTTCTAAACGAGTTGAGCTCAGATAACAGCTCTTACCTTCTAAACGAGTTGAGTTCAGATAACAGCTCTTACCTTCTAAACGAGTTGAGCTCAGATAACAGCTCTTACCTTCTAAACGAGTTGAGCTCAGATAACAGCTCTTACCTTCTAAACGAGTTGAGGTCAGATAACAGCTCTTACCTTCTAAACGAGTTGAGCTCAGATAACAGCTCTTACCTTCTAAACGAGTTGAGCTCAGATAACAGCTCTTACCTTCTAAACGAGTTGAGCTCAGATAACAGCTCTTAGCTTCTAAACGAGCTGAGCTAAGATAACAGCTCTTACCTGCTAAACGAGTTGAGCTCAGATAACAGCTCTTACTTTCTAAACGAGTTGAGCTCAGATAACAGCTCTTAGTTTCTAAACGAGTTGAGCTAAGATTAACAGCTCTTACCTGCTAAACGAGTTGAGCTCAGATAACAGCTCTTACTTTCTAAACGAGTTGAGCTCAGATAACAGCTCTTACCTTCTAAACGAGTTGAGCTAAGATAACAGCTCTTATCTGCTAAACGAGTTGAGCTCAGATAACAGCTCTTAGCTTCTAAACGAGTTGAGCTAAGATAACAGCTCTTACCTGCTGAAGGAGTTGAGCTAAGATAACAGCTCTTACCTGCTAAACGAGTTGAGCTAAGATAACAGCTCTTACCTTCTATACGAGTTGAGCTCAGATAACAGCTCTTACCTTCTAAACGAGTTGAGCTCAGATAACAGCTCTTACCTTCTAAACGAGTTGAGTTCAGATAACAGCTCTTACCTTCTAAACGAGTTGAGCTCAGATAACAGCTCTTACCTTCTAAACGAGTTGAGCTCAGATAACAGCTCTTACCTTCTAAACGAGTTGAGGTCAGATAACAGCTCTTACCTTCTAAACGAGTTGAGCTAAGATAACAGCTCTTGTCTGCTGAACGAGTTGAGCTCAGATAACAGCTCTTACCTTCTAAACGAGTTGAGCTCAGATAACAGCTCTTACCTTCTAAACGAGTTGAGCTTAGATAACAGCTCTTACCTTTTATATGATCTGTAGCAAGGCAACAGCGTTTTTCCTGTAAATGGAATAAAGCAGGATAAGAGCTTTTTTCCGTAAATGAACAGAGAATAACAGCTGCTAGCCCATACACGAGCTGACGCAGGATATCACCTCTGGGTATGACCTGATACAGGGATACATGATTCAGTTTCTTGCTTCCAGAAACGTTCAGGGAGAATCCACGATGTTTCTTTCCGATTTCCAAAAATCTATTGCAACTATATAGCAAAATTTATTGCAATAATTTACCAATGTTTTTGCAACAATATAGCAAAATTTATTGCAGCAATATATCAAAATTTATTGCAACAATACAGCAAAATTTATTGCAACAATACAGCAAAATTTATTGCAACAATACAACAAAATCTATTGCAACAATATAGCAAAATTTATTGCAACAATATAGCAAAATTTATTGCTGCAATATATCAAAATTTATTGCAACAATATAGCAAAATTTATTGCAACAATATATCAAAATTTATTGCAACAATACAGCAAAATTTATTGCAACAATACAGCAAAATTTATTGCAACAATACAACAAAATCTATTGCAACAATATAGCAAAATTTATTGCAACAATATAGCAAAATTTATTGCTGCAATATATCAAAATTTATTGCAACAATATAGCAAAATTTATTGCAACAATATAGCAAAATTTATTGCAACAATATAGCAACATTTATTGCAGCAATATATAAAAATTTATTGCAACAATATAGCAAAATTTATTGCAACAATATAGCAAAATTTATTGCAACAATACAGCAAAATTTATTGCAACAATATATCAAAATTTATTGCAACAATATAGCAAAATTTATTGCAACAATATAGCAAAATTTATTGCAGCAATATATAAAAATTTATTGCAACAATATAGCAACATTTATTGCAACAATATAGCAAAATTTATTGCAACAATACAGCAAAATTTATTGCAACAATATAGCAAAATTGATTGCAACAATATATCAAAATTGATTGCAACAATATAGCAAAATTGATTGCAACAATATATCAAAATTTATTGCAACAATATAGCAAAATTTATTGCAGTAATATATCAAAATTTATTGCAACAATACAGCAAAAATTATTGCAACAATATACGAAACTTATTGCAACAATACAGCAAAATTTATTGCAACAATATAGCAAAATTTATTGCAACAATATAGCAAAATTTATTGCAACAATATAGCAAAATTTATTTCAATAATATACGAAACTTATTGCAACACAGCAAAATATATGAAAGTAGCATTCACTGCATACGACAGCGTAATTCATAGCAACGTTCCTGGAAGATAAATTAGGCGTGATGAACCCAACACATCACCACCATCGATCCCCTGTTATTCCTCCTCTACATTTCTTGTGGCGGGGTTGAAATGGACATATTTTTCCCCAGCTGCCAATAGCTGAGTGTTATCAATCTATCGCCACAAGAGTAGAAGTTAAAACTTCTGACCTGACGAGCGTCTTGTTTATCATCCTCTATAGTTGAAAATTATGTATATTATTGAAAGGTCAGTTTCGATATTATTATGGTAGCCAGCATGACCAAAATCCAGTAACTATTGCAACTAAGTGTGTAGAAGGAAGGTATAAAATTTTAGAGTGTGGTTATGGCTTCAATGGTAATTTCAAAGTTCCAGAACGTGCAGTAAACACCAATGGGTCCTGCAACGTGCACTGAACACCACTGGCTCTTGCATCGTGCACTAACCACAAATTGCTCTTGTAACGTGCACTAACACCAATAGCTCTTGCAAAGTACACTAAACACTAATGGGTTTTGCAACGTGCACTAAACACAAATGGCTCTTGCATCGTGCACTAAACACCAATGGGTCTTGCAACGTTGTTTAAGAACACACATAAATGAATAAGGGAAAAAATAAATTGTAGGTAAATTATTACAAAAAAATCTGAGTATGTAGAGAGAGATAGTTATCTAATGTTATTCTTATTTTCAACACTTTACACTTGATTATGTAGTTCATGTTTTTATATACCAAGTATCAACAAGTATAAGTAGACATGTGGTACTAGGAATCTTAACGGGATAATTAACCGGAGCGATGCTGTTAGCGAGACGAAAATGGAATAGTCAACGAGCGAGGTGTACAAGAAGACTGACTGGTAAACAACTCACTAGGATATATAAAGATTCTCCAGAGTCAGCTGCAAACACTGGGTGTACAAGAAGACTGACTGGTAAACAACTCACTAGGATATATAAAGATTCTCCAGAGTTAGCTGCAAACACTGGGTGTACAAGAAGACTGACTGGTAAACAACTTACTAGGATATATAAAGATTCTCCAGAGTTAGCTGCAAACACTGGGTGTACAAGAAGACTGACTGGTAAACAACTCACTAGGATATATAAAGATTCTCCAGAGTTAGCTGCAAACACTGGGTGTACGAGAAGACTGACTGGTAAACAACTCACTAGGATATATAAAGATTCTCCAGAGTTAGCTGCAAACACTGGGTGTACAAGAAGACTGACTGGTAAACAACTTACTAGGATATATAAAGATTCTCCAGAGTCAGCTGCAAACACTGGGTGTACAAGAAGACTGACTGGTAAACAACTTACTAGGATATATAAAGATTCTCCAGAGTCAGCTGCAAACACTGGGTGTACAAGAAGACTGACTGGTAAACAACTTACTAGGATATATAAAGATTCTCCAGAGTCAGCTGCAAACACTGGGTGTACAAGAAGACTGACTGGTAAACAACTCACTAGGATATATAAAGATTCTCCAGAGTTAGCTGCAAACACTGGGTGTACAAGAAGACTGACTGGTAAACAACTTACTAGGATATATAAAGATTCTCCAGAGTTAGCTGCAAACACTGGGTGTACAAGAAGACTGACTGGTAAACAACTCACTAGGATATATAAAGATTCTCCAGAGTCAGCTGCAAACACTGGGTGTACAAGAAGACTGACTGGTAAACAACTTACTAGAATATAAGGGTCTTAAAGAAGCTTATATAAGTAATACTTGTGAACCTCGAGATAATCTTTACCTTCTTGAACCATTAAACGTTGAATAATATGATTTAATAAGAAAAAACTTGAGGTACTGAATATAAATTCAATAAAAGTGTAAAAAATAGGGTGCTACGAACATATTAATGAAGCGGTGCGAGAAAGTATACAAAAAAAAAAGATTCTTTTTGTTGTACAGGTAAGGTGAAACAGATGCAATATTTCACATTACAAAGAAACTGAGCAGCCGGGTTGGTAAAAAAATCTCCTGATGCATAGGAGACATGGTATCAGGGATCTCCTGACGTACTGTAGATGACAGGAGGCATGGTATCAGGGATCTCCTGACGTACTGTAGATGACAGGAGGCATGGTATCAGGGATCTCCTGACGTACTGTAGATGACAGGAGGCATGGTATCAGGGATCTCCTGATGTACTGTAGATGGCAGGAGGCATGGTATCAGGGATCTCCTGATGTACTGTAGATGACAGGAGGCATGGTATTAGGGATCTCCTGATGTACTGTAGATGACAGGAGGCATGGTATCAGGGATCTCCTGACGTACTGTAGATGACAGGAGGCATGGTATCAGGGATCTCCTGGTGTACTGTAGATGACAGAAGTCAATGATATCAGGGATCTCTTGACGTACTGTAGATGACAGGAGGCATGGTATCAGGGATCTCCTGACGTACTGTAGATGACAGGAGGCATGGTATCAGGGATCTCCTGATGTACTGTAGATGACAGGAGGCATGGTATCAGGGATCTCCTGACGTACTGTAGATGACAGGAGGCATGGTATCAGGGATCTCCTGACGTACTGTAGATGACAGGAGGCATGGTATCAGGGATCTCCTGGTGTACTGTAGATGACAGAAGTCAATGATATCAGGGATCTCTTGACGTACTGTAGATGACAGGAGGCATGGTATCAGGGATCTCCTGATGTACTGTAGATGACAGGAGGCATGGTATCAGGGATCTCCTGACGTACTGTAGATGACAGGAGGCATGGTATCAGGGATCTCCTGACGTACTGTAGATGACAGGAGGCATGGTATCAGGGATCTCCTGATGTACTGTAGATGACAGGAGGCATGGTATCAGGGATCTCCTGACGTACTGTAGATGACAGGAGGCATGGTATCAGGGATCTCCTGATGTACTGTAGATGACAGGAGGCATGGTATTAGGGATCTCCTGATGTACTGTAGATGACAGGAGGCATGGTATCAGGGATCTCCTGACGTACTGTAGATGACAGGAGGCATGGTATCAGGGATCTCCTGGTGTACTGTAGATGACAGAAGTCAATGATATCAGGGATCTCTTGACGTACTGTAGATAACAGGAGGCATGGTATCAGGGATCTCCTGACGTACTGTAGATGACAGAAGTCAATGATATCAGGGATCTCTTGACGTACTGTAGATGACAGGAGGCATGGTATCAGGGATCTCCTAACGTGCTGTTGATGACAGGAGGCATGGTATCAGGGATCTCCTGACGTACTGTAGATGACAGAAGTCAATGATATCAGGGATCTCTTGACGTACTGTAGATAACAGGAGGCATGGTATCAGGGATCTCCTGACGTACTGTAGATGACAGAAGTCAATGATATCAGGGATCTCTTGACGTACTGTAGATGACAGGAGGCATGGTATCAGGGATCTGTTGACGTACTGTAGATTACAGGAGGCATGGTATCAGGGATCTCCTGATGTACTGTAGATGACAGGAAGCATGGTATCAGGGATCTCCTAACGTACTGTTGATGACAGGAGGCATGGTATCAGGGATCTCCTGACGTACTGTAGAAGACAGGAGGCATGGTATCAGGGATCTCTTGACGTACTGTAGATGACAGGAGGCATGGTATCAGGGATCTCTTGACGTACTGTAGAAGACAGAAGGCATGGTATCAGGGATCTCCTAACGTACTGTAGATGACAGAAGGCATGGTATCAGGGATCTCTTGACGTACTGTAGAAGACAGAAGGCATGGTATCAGGGATCTCTTGACGTACTGTAGATGACAGGAGGCATGGTATCAGGGATCTCCTGACATACTGTCGCTTGAAAAAAGTCTGTATATATTAAATCTTTTGACACCAGAGAAATCCAGAAGATATATTCGCAGGTCTCCCTGGATGTACAAATACAGATTGATGGTGTCTGGAGATCATATACAAATATACAAAATCCCCGGCAAGAAGTCTGGTTTAAAAAGACTCATTAGAACGTAAAAAATAAGACTTGTACGATTCAGTACAAGGTTTCAGTAGTGGGCATGACAAAATTAAACTATAACCAACATTAGAAAATAAGTAAATGGACCAAGAGCTGGAGACTGATAACAGTGGTTACAAGAATAATGAGATAACATTTAAAAGAGCCATTAATAACCTCTGAGAGAAAGGTTTTTTTATTGCGGTAAAAACATCTACAGTTGTTTCCTGAGTTGTGTCAGAAATTAATGACATCCGTAATGGTCTTCTTCCCTTCACCATCATTATCCTCAGCACAGAGTGAGGGGCAGTAAGAGAGTGAGGGGCAGTAAGAGAGTGAGGGGCAGTAAGAGAGTGAGGGGCAGTAAGAGAGTGAATGGCAGTAAGAGAGTGAGGGGCAGTAAGAGAGGGATGCAGCAGAGCGAGGGGCAGTAAGAGAGTGAGGGGCAGTAAGAGAGTGAGGGGCAGTAAGAGAGGGGTACAATAGACACTGAGGGACAGTAAAAGAGGGGTGCAGAATAGTGAGGGGCAGTAAGAAAGAGGATCGGCACAGAGTGAGAGGCAGTAAGAGAGGGGTGCACCCAATCTGTACTCTCGACGAGCAATCCTACACCCATGCTGCACCCTCCCAGAGCACTCACACACCCATACTGTACCCATCATCTACTCTCCCAGAGCACTCCCACACCCATACTGTACTCTCCTTGACCACTCCTACACATCCTGTACTATCCTAAAGCACTCCCTCACACGTTCTGTACTCTTAGAGCACTCCCACACCCATCGTGTACTCTGTTAGAGTACTCCTACAGCTATCCTGAACTGTCGCAGAGCACTCCAACACCAATCATGTACTCTCACAGACCTCTCACAGACCATTCCTACACCCAACCTGTACTCTCCCAAAGCACTAATGCACCCATCCTGTACTCTCCCAGAGGAATCCTACACCCGTTCTGTACTCTCCCAGAGGAATCCTACACACATCCTGTGCTCTTCATGAGCACTCCTACACCCTTCCTGTACTCCCCTAAAGCACTCCCACAGCAATCCTGTACTCTCCTAGACTACTCCTTCACCCATTATGTACTCTCCCAGAGCACTCCTACACCCATTTTGTACTCTCCCAGAGCAATCTCACACCCTACCTGCATTCTCCCAGAGCACTCCCACACTCATCCTGTACTCTCCAGAGAACTCCCACACCCTACCTGTACTCTCCCAGAGCACTCCTACACCCATCCTGAACTCTCCTAGAGCACTCCCACACCCATTCTGTATTCTCCCAGAGCACTCCTTCAACCATCCTGTGCTCTCCTACAGCACTCCTTCACCCATCCTGTACTCTCCCAGAGCACTCACACACCCATCATGTATTCTCCCAGAGCACTCCCACACCCATCCTGTACTCTCCCAGCGCACTCCTACACCCATCCTGTACTCTCCCAGAGCACTCCCACACCCATCCTGTACTCTCCCAGCACACGCCTACACCCATCCTGTACTCTCCCAGAGCACTCCCACACCCATAATGTACTCTCCCAGAGCACGCCCACACCCATCCTGTACTCTCCCAGCGCACTTCTACACCCATCCTCTACTTTCCCAGAGCACTCCCACACCCTTCCTGTACTCTCCCAGAGCACTCCCACTCCCATACTGTACTCTCCCAGCACACTTCTACACCCATCCTGTACTCTCCCAGAGCACTCCAACAAACATCCTGTACTCTCCCAGAGCACTCCCACTCCCATACTGTACTCTCCCAGCACACTCCTTCACCCATCCTGTACTCTCCCAGAGCACTCCCACACCCTTCCTGTACTCTCCCAGCACACTTCTACACCCGTTCTGTACTCTCCCAGAGCACTCCCACACCTATCCTGTAGTCTCCCAGAGCACTCCCACACCCATCCTGTACTCTCCCAGAGCACTCCTACACCCATCCTGTACTCTCCCAGAACACTCCACACCCATGCTGAACTCTCCCAGAGCACTCCCACACCCATCCTGTACTCTCCCAGCACACTCCTACACCCATCCTGCACTCTTCCAGAGCACTCCCACACCCATCATGTACTCTCCCAGAGCACTCCCACACCCTTCCTGTACTCTCCCAGCACACTTCTACACCCATCCTGTACTCTACCAGAGCACTCCCACACCCATCCTGTACTCTCCCAGAGCACTCCCACACCCTTCCCGTACTCTCCCAGCACACTTCTACACCCATCCTGTACTCTCCCAGAGCACTCCCACACCCATCCTGCACTCTCCAAGCACTCTCCTACTCCCATCCTGTACCCTCCCATAGCACCCTTACACCCATCCAGTACTCTCCCAGATCACTCCCACACCCATCCTGTACTCTCCCAGAGCACTCCCAAACCTATCCTGTAGTCTCCCAGAGCACTCCCACACCCATCCTGTACTCTATCAGAGCACTCCCACACCCATCATGTACTCTCCCAGAGCACTCCCACACCCTTCCTGTACTCTCCCAGCACACTTCTACACCCATCCTGTACTCTACCAGAGCACTCCCACACCAATCCTGTACTCTCCCAGCACACTTCTACACCCATCCTGTACTCTCCCAGAGCACTCCCACACCCATCCTGTACTCTCCAAGCACACTCCTACTCCCATCCTGTACCCTCCCTTAGCACTCCTACACCCATCCAGTACTCTCCCAGATCACTCCCACACCCATCCTGTACTCTCCCAGAACACTCCACACCCATCCTGTACTCTCCCAGAGCACTCCCAAACCTATTCTGTTCTCTCCCAGAGCACTCCCACACCCTTTCTGTACTCTCCCAGCACACTTCTACACCCATCCTGTACTCTCCCTGAGCACTCCCACACCCATCCCAGAACACTTCTACACCCATCCTGTACTCTCCCAGCACACTCCTACACCCATCCTGTACTCTCCCAGAGCACTCCCACACCCATCATGAACTCTCCCAGAGCACGCCCACACCCATCCTGTAGTCTCCCAGAGCACTTCTACACCCATCCTCTTCTTTCCCAGAGCACTCCCACACCCTTCCTGTACTCTCCCAGAGCACTCCCACTCCCATACTGTACTCTCCCAGCTCACTTCTACACCCATCCTGTACTCTCCCAGAGCACTCCTACACCTATCCTGTACTCTCCCAGAGCACTCCTACACCCATCCTGTACTCTCCCATAGCACTCCCACTCCCATACTGTACTCCCCCAGCACACTCCTACACCCATCCTGTACTCTCCCCAAGCACTCCCACACCCTTCCTGTACTCTACCAGCACACTTCTACACCCGTCCGGTACTCTCCAGAGCACTCCCACACCCATCCTGTAGTCTCCCAGAGCACTCCCACACCCATCCTTTGCTCTCCCAGAGCACTCCTACACCCATCCTGTACTCTCCCAGAACACTCCACACCCATCCTGTACTCTCCCAGAGCACTCCCACACCCATCCTGTTCTCTCCCAGAGCACTCCCACACCCATCATGTACTCTCCCTTACCACTCCCACACCCATCCCAGCACACGTCTACACCCATCCTGTACTCTCCCAGAGCACTCCCACACCCATCCTGTACTCTCCCAGAGAACTCCCACACCCTTCCTGTACTCACCCAGCACACTTCTACACCCATCCTGTACTCTTCCAGAGCACTCCCACACCCATACTGTACTCTCCTAGCACAATCCTACACCTATCCTGTACCCTCCCAGAGCACTCCCACACCCTTCCTGAACTCTCCCAGCACACTTCTACACCCGTCCTTTATTCTCCCTGAGCACTCCCACACCCATCCTGTACTCTCCCAGAGCACTCCTACACCCATTCTGTACTCTCCCAGAACACTCCACACCCATCCTGTACTCTTCCAGAGCACTCCCACACCCATCCTGTTCTCTCCCAGAGCACTCCCACACCCATCATGTACTCTCCCAGAGCACTCCCACACCCTTCCTGTACTCTCCCAGCACACTTCTATATCCATCCTGTACTCTCCCAGAGCACTCCCACACCCATCCTCTACTCTCCCAGAGCACTCCCACTCCCATACTGTACTCTGTCAGCACACTCCTACACCCATCCTGAACTCTCCCAGAGCACTCCCACACCCTTCCTGTACTCTCCCAGCACACTTCTACAACCGTCCTGTACTCTCCCAGAGCACTCTCACACCAATCCTGTAGTCACCCTGAGCACTCCTACACCCATCCTGTATTCTCCCAGAACACTCCACACCCATCCCGTACTCTCCCAGAGCACTCCCACACCCATCCTGTTCTCTCTAGAGCACTCCCACACCCATCATGTAATCTCCCAGAGCACTCCCACACCCTTCCTGTACTCTCCCAGCACATTTCTACACCCATCCTGTACTCTACCAGAGCACTCCCACACCAATCCTGTACTCTCCCAGAGCACTCCCACACCCTTCCTGTACTCTCCCAGCTCACTCCTACACCCATCTTGTACCCTCCCTGAGCACTCCTACACCCATCCTGTACTCTCCCAGATCACTCTCACACCCATCCTGTACTCTACCAGAACACTCCACACCCATCCTGTACTCTCCCAGAGGACTCCCAAACCCATCCTGTTCTCTCCAAGAGCTCTCCCACACCCTTTCTGTACTCTCACAGCACACTTCTACACCCATCCTGTACTCTCCCTGAGCACTCCCACACCCATCCCAGCACACTTCTACACCCATCCTTTACTCTCACAGCACACTCCTACACCCATCCTGTACTCTCCCAGAGCACTCCCATACCCGTCATCTACTCTCCCCGAGCACGCCCACACCCTTCCTGTACTCTCCCAGCGCACTTCTACACCCATCCTGTACTCTCCCAGCACACTCCTACATCCATCCTGTTCTCTACCAGAGCACTCCCACACCCATCATGTACTCTCCCTGAGCACTCCCACACCCATCCCAGCACACTTCTACACCAATCATTTACTCTCCCAGCACACTCCTACACCCATCCTGTACTCTCCCAGAGCACTCCCACACCCATCCTGTACTCTCCCAGAGCACTTCCACACCCTTCCTGTACTCTCCCAGCACACTTCTACACCCATCCTGTACTCTCCCAGAGCACTCCCACACCCATACTGTACTCTCCCAGCACATTCCTGCACCCATCCTGTACTCTCCCAGAGCACTCCCACACCCTTCCTGTACTCTCCCAGCACACTTCTACACCAGTCCTTTACTCTCCCAGAGCACTTCCACATCCATCTTGTAGTCTCCCAGAGCACTCCCACACCCATCCTGTACTCTCCCAGAGCACTCCACACCCATCCTGTACTCTCCGATAGCTCTCCCACACCCATCCTGTTCTCACCCAGAGCACTCCCACACCCATCATGTACTCTCCCAGAGCACTCCCACACCCTTCCTGTACTCTCCCAGCACACTTCTACACCCATCTTGTACTCTCCCAGAGCACTCCCACACCCATCCTGTACTCTCCCAAAGCACTCCCACACCCTTCCTGTACTCTCCCAGCACACTTCTACACCCATCCTGTACTCTTCCAGAGCACTCCCACACCCATCCTGTACTCTCCCAGCACACTCCTACACCCATCCTGTACCCTCCCTGAGCACTCCTACACCCATCCTGTACTCTCCCAGATCACTCCCACACCCATCCTATACTCTCTAAGCACACTCCTACACCCATCCTGTACTCTCCCAGCACACTCCTACACCCATTCTGTACTCTCCCTGAGCACTCTTACACCCATCCTGTACTCTCCCAGAGCACTCCCACAGCCATCTTGTACTCTCCCAGCACACTCCTACGCCCATCCTTGTGATGTAGTTCAGCTGGGCTTGTGAGGTCTCTGGGGAGACCTAATTTAACCAATTATATGGTCACACCTTGCCTTGGCAAACGTCTGTAGCCACGCCCACGTCTGAGGTCTTTTGTTCTTGACGGCGTCAGACCTAGGCGTCAGGTCGTACACGTGGTTGTGGAGGGTGCTTGGACCACAATAAAAGCCCAAGGAAGAGCATGATCAGGAGATTCGAGCGGAGCTGCTGCTGGGGTGCAGAGCTCCTGAGCAGAGACTTCGAGCGGAGCTGCTGCTGGGGTGCAGGGCTCGGGAGAAGGCTGCTGAAGTCTCTGGAGGAGACTGTTGGAGACATTGGGCAGAGTACTGGCTTGGAGCAGTACTCGTACTGTGTAGGTCTTGGGACCTGTGGCTTAGTTCCTGTAGTGAACTGTCCTCTGTACTATATTGTAAGTTATATTCTGTTTCGCCAAGCTAATTGTATTCATTGTCTCACTGCTTATGTGTACCACCCCATTTATCTAAACACAATAATGTTCTCCTGTTCCCAAATATATTATTGTACAAAGACTTAATAATAAACTGTGTTTGAGTAGAATAGTAATATTCACTGCCCACCGTTATTTATTCTTTTTTTATATATTTTATTATGTTTATATGAGTGAAGAATGGGCGAGGCATATGTTAGTGAGTAGTGTAGAGTTAATCAGAGTGTCGTGGTGGTCACCACTGACCTGTCATTACCTACCTACCTCCGCTAATCATCTCACTCCTACCACCTCGCCTGCCTCTCCCCTGCCTACATAATCCCTTACTCCCATATTCCCCACTTATATCCTATTCAATCATTACCCCCCTACATGACATGGTGTCTAAGCGGTGGTGGTTCTTATTATTTTTATAGTAGGAACCAGTCCCATGTGCCTTATTTTTGACTGCTCGGTTATACTTGTTATGCTACCATTTGCTACCACTTTTTTTTTTCTTGTGTGTGTAAAATCTAAAGTGAATATCTGTATGATATTATAATCCTAGTAACCTTAACTGTCCTTTTTTGACGGTGGGTCTGAATAATTGTTTGGGTGTAATATTATATTTGGTGGAGTTGGTTGTTGGTTTGAGATAAATGGTGGAGAATATCAGTATTTGGGTGAGACTTTTGGGGAAGCAATTACTGGCCGAAATTGAATATTTACAGAGGAATGAGAAGTCACCCGGCCCGCCTTGGAAGACTTACCCACAACTGTCACCCGATGAGAGTAAGACACATGTGCAACATCTGGGTATCTTTATTGTAGACGTTTCGCCATCCAGTGGCTTTATCAATACAAATTCCAGGACATAACTTGAAGACAGTAGAACTATGTACAGAAGATGAGGTAATCAGTCCCTCAACCTAGGAGTAGGTGCGAACAGCACCATAGTCGTGGAGATTCTGAAGCAGAAGAAAGAATCCTGGCGCTTCTATAGTAACGTCAGGTGAAGCAGACGAGGGCAAATTCACTGGTGGGCGGGATTCCCCAGTGGAAGTAGGTCATTCCCAAAGAGATGGGTTAGTTGTAGTAGTAGTTGTCGTAGTTGTGAAGGTTATGTACATGTCCTCAGAATTAAGATTCCATGATGTTGCAGTGTCTGACAAGTTGTGTACGAATGGTATATAATACCGACAAGATGAGAGTAAGACACATGTGCAACATCTGGGTATCTTTATTGTAGACGTTTCGCCATCCAGTGGCTTTATCAATACAAATTCCAGGACATAACTTGAAGACAGTAGAACTATGTACAGAAGATGAGGTAATCAGTCCCTCAACCTAGGAGTAGGTGCGAACAGCACCATAGTCGTGGAGATTCTGAAGCAGAAGAAAGAATCCTGGCGCTTATATAGTAACGTCAGGTGAAGCAGACAAGGGCAAATTCACTGGTGGGCGGGATTCCCCAGTGGAAGTAGGTCCTTCCCAAAGAGATGGGTTAGTTGTAGTAGTAGTTGTCGTAGTTGTGAAGGTTATGTACATGTCCTCAGAATCTCCACGACTATGGTGCTGTTCGCACCTACTCCTAGGTTGAGGGACTGATTACCTCATCTTCTGTACATAGTTCTACTGTCTTCAAGTTATGTCCTGGAATTTGTATTGATAAAGCCACTGGATGGCGAAACGTCTACAATAAAGATACCCAGATGTTGCACATGTGTCTTACTCTCATCTTGTCGGTATTATATACCATTCGTACACAACTTGTCAGACACTGCAACATCATGGAATCTTAATTCTGAGGACATGTACATAACCTTCACAACTACGACAACTACTACTACAACTAACCCATCTCTTTGGGAAGGACCTACTTCCACTGGGGAATCCCGCCCACCAGTGAATTTGCCCTTGTCTGCTTCACCTGACGTTACTATATAAGCGCCAGGATTCTTTCTTCTGCTTCAGAATCTCCACGACTATGGTGCTGTTCGCACCTACTCCTAGGTTGAGGGACTGATTACCTCATCTTCTGTACATAGTTCTACTGTCTTCAAGTTATGTCCTGGAATTTGTATTGATAAAGCCACTGGATGGCGAAACGTCTACAATAAAGATACCCAGATGTTGCACATGTGTCTTACTCTCATCTTGTCGGTATTATATACCATTCGTACACAACTGTCACCCATTGAAGAGTTGCCTATGATTGCTGTCCACCTGATGTGCCCAGTCACCCAGCTGATATGCCCAGTCACCCAGCTGATGTGCCCCAGTAGATGTATTGCTGCCCTGGTCTGTCATCCAGTGTAGTGGGTGTCTGTCTGCGTCACCCAGCCTTTGTGACCATCACCCACGGACCGCCAGTTACCCGCAGTTGCCAGGGATGGGTGACCGCACCTGCTGTTGATGACCTGAAGTGACCTCACCTCACCCCGAGCATCTGACCATTGCCTGCTACTGCTGATGTCGGCTGCTGTGATGCTGTCTGCTATGCTGTGGCCGTGCTGTGATGCTGTCTGCTATGCTGTGGCCGTGCTGTGATGCTGTCTGCTATGCTGTGGCCGTGCTGTGATGCTGTCTGCTATGCTGTGGCCGTGCTGTGTGCTGCTGTGATACGGCCTTGCTATGATGTTGAGATGCTGCGGCCGTGCTGTGATGCTGGGACCGTGCTGCGATGCTGTGGCCGTGCTGTGTGCTGCTGTGATGCGGCCGTGCTGTGATGTTGAGATGCTGCGGTCGTGCGATGATGTTGAGATGCTGCGGCCGTGCTGTGATGCTGGGACCGTGCTGCGATGCTGTGTGCTGCTGTGATACGGCCGTGCTGTGATGCTGCGATGCTGCCTAGCTCAAGAGGAGGAGATGGCGGTGATGCTGCAGTGGTGTGTGAGGGATTCTGGCTGGTGTGCCAGGACAGAAGAATCTACTATGAAGGAGTTGCCATCCTCGGAGATGTGGAAGGAAGTGAGCCGCGGAGATGGACTCCAGCTGTTGGGACCAGCCTGCTTTCAAGGGCGGTATGGAGGCGTATCCTGCCTTGCTGGTCGACTAGTACGACCGGTATGCGGGGATGCCCTGCCAGCCATGAGAGACAATTGAGAGTGTGAGATGTCCCCAGCCTACTTTGACTTGCCAGAAGTGTGAGTGTTACCTGTGTGAAATAAGGTGACCTTGAATACGGTCCAGTGATTATGGCCGCCTTGTTTTATGAGGCCAGTGAATCCTAGTAGTGGCATAGGATAATGGAGGGTCTTAGCTGCGATGCCTGCCCTGTCTCGATTTTCAGATGTTGTAGTGTGCATGTGAAGTGTGCCGAAAATGCGACCTTGGTGGTCGTGAAGTGGTCCAGTTGCAGTTACTTGAAAGAATGCAACCCGTTGGAGCAGTTTTCCACGCCATAGAAGCCTAGAGAGGTTTGGCCCAATGGTTAACATGCGAGGGTGACTAGCATTGGCTAGTGCATTTCTAGTAGAAGTAGGGAAGGCACTGGAGCCCGATATTTAGGTTTAAGGAGAAATGACGGGTAAGGAGGCTTTGCACCAGAGAGCAACAATTATGCTGGCCAACTGCCAGGTGTACTGATTATGCTGCCTTGTGGTAGATGAGAAGGTTGAGGGAAATATATGTAGTTGAATAATTTTGTATTATGTATAATTTTGTCTTTGTATTGTAATAGATTTAAGGGATTAGGATTAAAATAGTCTAATAACTAGGACAAATTGTCCTAGTTCTCAGATATTTTAAATTGGGGGAGAAAGGGGGATGTGATGTAGTTCAGCTGGGATTGTGAGGTCTCTGGGAAGACCTAATTTAACCAATTATATGGTCACACCTTGCCTTGGCAAACGTCTGTAGCCACGCCCACGTCTGAGGTCTTTGTTCTTGACGGCGTCAGACCTAGGCGTCAGGTCGTACACGTGGTTGTGGAGGGTGCTTGGACCACAATAAAAGCCCAAGGAAGAGCATGATCAGGAGATTCGAGCGGAGCTGCTGCTGGGGTGCAGAGCTCCTGAGCAGAGACTTCGAGCGGAGCTGCTGCTGGGGTGCAGGGCTCGGGAGAAGGCTGCTGAAGTCTCTGGAGGAGACTGTTGGAGACATTGGGCAGAGTACTGGCTTGGAGCAGTACTCGTGCTGTGTAGGTCTTGGGACCTGTGGCTTAGTTCCTGTAGTGAACTGTCCTCTGTACTATATTGTAAGTTATATTCTGTTTCGCCAAGCTAATTGTATTCCCTGTCTCACTGCTTATACATACCATCCCATTTATCTAAACCACAATAATGTTCTCCTGTTCCCAAATATATTATTGTACAAAGACTTAATAATAAACTGTGTTTGAGTAGAATAGTAATATTCACTGCCCACCGTTATTTATTCTTTTTCTTATATTTTATTATGTTTATATGAGTGAAGAATGGGCGAGGCATATGTTAGTGAGTAGTGTAGAGTTAATGAGAGTGTCGTGGTGGTCACCACTGACCTGTCATTACCTACCTACCTCCGCACTCACCCCTCCTACTGCCTACGCCTGTCACCTACCTACTAACTTCCACCGCTTACCCCCATATTCCCGTAATCATTACCCCCCTACATGACATCCTGTACTCTCCCAGAGTACTCCCATACCCATCCTGTACTCTCCCAGAGCACTCCCACATCCATCCTGTTCTCTCCAGAGCACTCCCACACCCATCATGTTCTCTCCCAGAGCACTCCCACACCCATCCTGTACTCTACCAGAGCACTCCCACACCCATCCCAGCACACTTCTACACCCATTCTGTACTCTCCCTGAGCACTCCTACACCCATCCTGTACTCTCCCAGAGCACTCCCACAGCCATCTTGTACTCTCCAAGCACACTCCTACACCCATCCTGTACTCTCCCAGAGCACTCCCATACCCATCGTGTACTCTCCCAAAGCACTCCCACATCCATCCTGTAATCTCCCAGAGCACACCCACACCCATCATGTTCTCTCCCAGAGCACTCTCACACCCATCCTGTACTCTCCCAGAACACTCCCACACCCTTCTTGTACTCTCCTAGCACATTTCTACACCCATCCTGTATTTTCCCAGAGCACTCCCACACCCATCCTGTACTCTCTCAGCACACTCCTACACACATCCTTTACCCTCCCTGAGCACTCCTACACCCATCCTGTACTCTCCCAGATCTTTCCCACACCCATCCTGTACTCTCCCAGAGCACTCCCACACCAATCCTGTACTCTACCAGAGCACTCCCACACCCATCATGTACTCTCCCAGCACACTCTTACACCCATCCTGTACTCTCCCAGAGCACTCCTACACCCATCCTGTACTCTCCCAGAGCACTCCCACACCCATCATGTACTCTCCCAGCACACTCCTACACCAATCCTGTACTCTTCCAGAGCACTCTCACATCCATCCTGTACTCTCCCAGCACACTCCTACACCAATCCTGTACTCTCCCTGAGCACTCCTAAACCCGTCCTGTACTCTCCCAGAGCACTCCCACAGCCATCTTGTACTCTCCCAGCACACTCCTACACCCATCCTGTACTCTCCCAGAGCACTCCCACACCCATCCTGTACTCTCCCAGAGCACTCCCACACCCATCCTGTACTCTCCCAGCACACTCCTACACCCATCCTGTACTCTTCCAGAGCACTCCCACACCCATCCTGTACTCTCTCAGAGCACTCCCACACCCATCCTGTACCCTCCCAGAGCACTCCCACACCCATCCTGTTCTCTCCCAGATCACTCCCACGCCCATCCTGTACTCTCTCAGAGCTCTCCCACACCCATCCTGTACTCTCCCAGAGCACTCTCACACCCATCCTATACTCTCCCAGGGTACTTTTACACCCATCCTGTTCTCTCCCAGATCACTCCCACAGTCATCTTGTACTCTCCCAGAGCACTTCCACACCCATCCTGTACTCTCCCAGAGCACTCCCACAGCCATCTTGTACTCTCCCAGAGCACTCCAACGTTCATCCTGTACTCTCCAAGCACACTCCTACACCCATCCTGTACTCTCCCAGCACACTCCTACACCCATCCTGTACTCTCCCTGAGCACTCCTACACCCATCCTGTACTCTCCCAGAGCACTCCCACACCCATCTTATACTCTCCCAGGGCACTCTTGCACCCATCCTGTTCTCTCCCAGATCACTCCCACGCCCATCCTGTACTCTCCCAGAGCACTCCCACACCTATCCTGTACTCTCCCAGAGCATTCCCACACCCATCCTGTACTCTCCCAGAGCACTTCCACACCCATCCTGTACTCTCCCAGAGCACTCCCACACCCATCCTATACTCTCCCAGGGCACTCTTTCACCCATTCTGTTCTCTCCCAGATCACTCCCACACTCATCCTGTACTCTCCCTGAGCACTCCTACACCCATCCTGCACTCTCCCAGAGCACTCCCACACCCATCCTGTACTCTTCCAGCACACTTCTACACCCATCCTGTACTCTCCCTGAGCACTCCCACACCCATCCTATATTCTCCCAGGGCACTCTTACACCCGTCCTGTGCTCTCCCAGAGCACTCCCACACCCATCCTGTGCTCTCCCAGATCACTCCCATGCCCATCCTGTACTCTCCCAGAGCACTCCCACACCCATCCTGTACTCTCCCAGAGCACTCTTCCACCCATCCTGTACTCTCCCAAAGCACTCCCACAGCCATCTTGTACTCTCCCAGCACACTCCTACACCCATCCTGTACTCTTCCAGAGCACTCCTACGCCCATCCTGTACTCTCCCAGAACACTCCTACACCCATCCTGTACTCTCCCAGCACACTCCTACACCCATCCTGTACTCTCTCGGAGCACTCCCGCGCCCATCATGTACTCTCCCAGCACACTCCTACACCCATCCTGTACTCTTCCAGAGCACTCTCACACCCATCCTGAGCTCTCCCAGAGCACTCCCACACCCATCCTGTACTCTCTCAGAGCACTCCTACACCCATCCTGTACTCTCGCAGAGTACTTCCTCACTCATATTGCACTCTACCAGAGTACTCCCATATCCATCTTCTTCTCTCCCAGAGGCTCCTCCACCCATCTCGTACTCTCCCAGACCACTCCAACACCCATCCTGTACTCTCATAGAGCACTCCCACACCCATCCTGTACTCTCATAGAGCACTACCTGCTTCGTCCCCTGGATGGGTTTCCTTGTCATATTCCTTCGCCCTGGAGAGATTTCCGTGTCATATTTCATCGCCCTGGACAGGTTTCTCTGTCATATTTCATCACCCTGGACAGGATTCCTTGTCATATTCCGTCCCCCTGGACAGGTTTCCTTGTCATATTGCGTCGCCCTGGACAGGTTTCCATGTCATATTCTCTCGTCTTGGACAGGATTTCTTGTCATATTCCTTCACCCTAGCCATGTCTCACTGTCTTATTCCTTCGCCCTGGACAGGTTTCTCTGTCATATTCCTTCGCCTTGGACATTTTCCCTCTTATATTCCTTCGCCGTGGACAGGTATCCTTGTCATATTCCTTCGCCTTGGACATTTTCCCTCTCATATTCCTTCGCCGTGGACAGGTACCCTTGTCATATTCCTTTGCATTGGACATGTTTCTCGGTCATATACCCTCACCCTAGTCAGGATTCACTGTCATATTCCTTCGCCCTGGACAGGATTCACTGTCATATTCCTTCGCCCTGGATAGGTTTCCCTGTCATATTTCATCGTCCTCGACAGGTTTCCCTGTCATATTCTGTGGAGAAATTTTCTCCAAGAGGGGGGTATTAGCCCTCTTCAGCCCCATTCATCCCTGAGGGGCTTAGCCCTCTCAGAAGGGGCAAGTATCTTGTTTACTGCTAGAGCAAGTAATTGATCCCAGATGCAGTACAAGTATGTGACGTGGTCAAGCGACCGCCGCTCCTTGCAAGAGTCCAGTGTTGCGAAGTGTAGTTTAATAGAAGACAGTCCATCTCTTACCTTAGCAGGATAATTAAGGAAAATCCTGCTACCACTTTATTACCATGGTAAAGATAGTGTACATTGTTGTCTATGCTTAAGACAGCAAGAATCAAACATTCTGCTTTGCTTCATCGAGGAAGTAGCAAGGAAGCAAAAAGTACTAGGTCAGCTTTTCCTTTATGTTCTAGGAGCATTGGAGTGGCGTAGGATGCTGTGAGGTCAGATTACTTTTGACCCTACTGGGAGTCACACTGACGCCAGGATAACCAACAAAGAACACTGATCAGTGCGTTAATGTGAACAAAATGTGATCAGCTTCTTTAGTGATATGGTGTGAACAATGATTGATGAACAGTGTAACAACGAGTGTTGCGATCCAACAGAGTGATGCTCACTCACCTTGGTTGTGGTGATAGTGATGCTCACTCACCATGGTGGTGATAGTGAAGCTCCTCGCCACGGTCGTGGTGATAGTGAAGCTCACTCTCTATGGTGGTGAGATTGAAGCCACCATAGCCATTGTGATAGTGAATCTCACTCACCATGTGAAGGTAGTAGTTCCAAGCTCATCTTAGTAGGAACAAGTTACCACCCTCCCACCCATGACTAGGTCTTAGAAGACTTTTCGAGTCTTTTTCGGTCAATATCTGTTTTTAACCGCAAAATAAAGGGATGGAGAGGGTTCCGGGGATCAACGCCCCCGCGCGACGGTCCATGACCAGGCCTCATGGTGCATCAGGGCCTGATCAACCAGGCTGTTACTGTTGTCTGCATGCAACCCGAAGTACGAACCACAGCCAGACTGGCCTGGTACTGACTTTAGGTGCCTGTCCAGTGCCTGCTTGAAGACTGCCAGGGGTCTATTGGTAATTTCCCTTATGTATGCTGGGAGGTAGTTGAACAGTCTTGAGCCCCTGACACTTATTGCGTTGTCTCTTATCGTGCTAGTGGCGCCCCTGCTTTTCATTGGGAGAATGTTGCATCGTCTTCTGAGTCTTTTGCTTTCATAGGGAGTGATTTTCGTGTGCAAGCTTTGTACTAACCCGTCTAGAATTTACTAAGTGTATATAATCATGTATCTCTCCCGCCTGCATTCCAGGGAGTACAGGTTCAGGAACTTCAAGTGCTCCCAGTAAATGATGTGTTTAATCTCCGTTATGTGTGCCGTGAAGGTTCTCTGTACATTTTCTAGGTCAGCAATTTCACCTGCCTTGAAAGATGCTGTTAGTGTGCAGCAATATTCCAGCCTAGATAGAACAAGCGACCTGAAGAGTGTCATCATGGGCTTGGCATCCCTAGTTTTGAAGGTTCTCATTATCCATCCTGTCATTTTTCTAGCAGATGCGATTGATACAATGTTATGGTCTTTGAAGGTCAGATCCTCTGACATGATCACTCCCAGGTCTTTTACATTAATTTTTTCGCTCTATTGTGTGGTTGGAATTTATTTTATACTCCTATGTAGTTTTAATTTCCTCGCGTTTTCCATATCAGAGTAATTAAAATTTCTCATCATTGAACTTCATATTGTTTTCTGCAGCCCATTTAAAGATTTGGTTGATGTCCGCCTGGAGTCTTGAAGTGTCTTCAGTGGAGGACACTGTCATGCAAAATCGGGTGTCATCTGCAAAGGAAGACACTGCGATGTGGCTTATATCCCTGTCTATGTCGAGGACACTGCGCCGCCATGTGCTCGTAAGAATCACATAATCGGCAAGTTTTCCTCTGCACCACATAATGGACAAATACCTGGGTCCTATAGCCTGTCAGCGTAACATACGAGGGTATTGGCAGCCTCAATGACATCTTCAGGGTGCAGGACCCCTCGGGCAGCCCTTCAAACGGCCCGTCCCTCCACACCCCCATACTAGCCGTATGAACAGTTCCATAATTGCTGAAGGCTTCCTGAATGCCATACGACGTTGCCTCAAAGGGTACATTACGCACCTTTACCCACGTGTATATTTCGAGACATCATGTAGACACACCTCTAATGTTGAATTCACACTCATCCTCCTTTCCTGAAATTCATCCACAATCCTGGTGTAAAAGCCGGCTCTTGTAAACTTCACAAAAACCCTTGTCATTCCATTAAGGGCTACACCGTACAATTCATCGTTCGGTATCCCGTAGACGTTCCTAATTATGGCCGATAACAGTACATGCATTGTCGCACTGCTTAATGTTCCTCGAACTAATTCACTACAGACAGTATTCACTCTCCGGCTGATACGATCCGCCATGTTGGTGCCTAAGTCAAGCAGTCACCACCAGGTGGCGTGTAGGGAGACTCAAGAAGCATCCTCTCTTCCCAGTGCTCGAGAGACGAATGACACACACTGGATTACTCCTTGATGATGAAGTTGATACGTTAGCGCAGAAAAGTACACTGAAGGTTAATGTAGAATATAACTTTAGTATAACTGTGTCTAACATTTGGAATTATATAAGGAGAGGTAAATACTGAATGTTATAGGAATGCAATTAGAAGCCTGAGTAGATCTATAACATGAACGTAGAGAAGTATGTTTATGGAACAACTTGCAATGTGAACAGACTGACTGATGTTGTAGTGGCCAAGCTTAGTCTTTTTTACAAGTACTTCTGGTAGTTTGTCTCCCCCAAACCAAAATTAAACCAAATGAAAAGTATGTGGCCAGCCTTACGGTCACTATCTTGAACTGTGGTTAATTGTCCACTTATTGAGGACTATACAGATAGACAATATAAGAACTTTTGTGACATGTCAAGATATCTTATTAAGGAAAATAAGATACCAGATAAGCAAATTTCCTGAATTTGCTTGTAACAGATAAGTAAACTGTAGATACAAATCCAAATGTGCGCCTGTTAGCCTTTTTGGGGCCTAGTTCCTAGGCCTTTTATGTATCCAAATGCTCTTGCGCTACCATCCACAGGATGGATATGGAGTGCACGATAAACAAGCCACTTCGGTGGCAAAATCTGGTCTAAACAATCATTCACAAGGCAGAAGCAATATGTTCATAATAAAGAAGCAAACACCAGGTTATCCACACAGTAAACACCAGGTTATCCACACAGTAAACACCAGGTTATCCACACAGTAAACACCAGGTTATCCACACAGTAAACACCAGGTTATCCACACAGTAAACACCAGGTTATCCACACAGTAAACACCAGGTTATCCACACAGTAAACACCAGGTTATCCACACAGTAAACACCAGGTTATCCACACAGTAAACACCAGGTTATCCACACAGTAAACGCCAGGTTATCCACACAGTAAACACCAGGTTATCCACACAGTAAACACCAGGTTATCCACACAGTAAACACCAGGTTATCCACAGAGTAAACGCCAGGTTATCCACACAGTAAACACCAGGTTATCCACACAGTAAACACCAGGTTATCCACACAGTAAACACCAGGTTATCCACACAGTAAACACCAGGTTATCCACACAGTAAACGCCAGGTTATCCACACAGTAAACGCCAGGTTATCCACACAGTAAACGCCAGGTTATCCACACAGTAAACACCAGGTTATCCACACAGTAAACGCCAGGTTATCCACACAGTAAACACCAGGTTATCCACACAGTAAACACCAGGTTATCCACACAGTAAACGCCAGGTTATCCACACAGTAAACGCCAGGTTATCCACACAGTAAACGCCAGGTTATCCACACAGTAAACACCAGGTTATCCACACAGTAAACACCAGGTTATCCACACAGTAAACGCCAGGTTATCCACACAGTAAACGCCAGGTTATCCACACAGTAAACACCAGGTTATCCACACAGTAAACACCAGGTTATCCACACAGTAAACACCAGGTTATCCACACAGTAAACGCCAGGTTATCCACACAGTAAACGCCAGGTTATCCACACAGTAAACACCAGGTTATCCACACAGTAAACGCCAGGTTATCCACACAGTAAACACCAGGTTATCCACACAGTAAACACCAGGTTATCCACACAGTAAACGCCAGGTTATCCACACAGTAAACACCAGGTTATCCACACAGTAAACGCCAGGTTATCCACACAGTAAACACCAGGTTATCCGCACAGTAAACACCAGGTTATCCACACAGTAAACACCAGGTTATCCACACAGTAAACACCAGGTTATCCACACAGTAAACACCAGGTTATCCACACAGTAAACACCAGGTTATCCACACAGTAAACACCAGGTTATCCACACAGTAAACACCAGGTTATCCACACAGTAAACACCAGGTTATCCACACAGTAAACACCAGGTTATCCACACAGTAAACACCAGGTTATCCACACAGTAAACACCAGGTTATCCACACAGTAAACACCAGGTTATCCACACAGTAAACGCCAGGTTATCCACACAGTAAACGCCAGGTTATCCACACAGTAAACGCCAGGTTATCCACACAGTAAACGCCAGGTTATCCACACAGTAAACGCCAGGTTATCCACACAGTAAACGCCAGGTTATCCACACAGTAAACGCCAGGTTATCCACACAGTAAACGCCAGGTTATCCACACAGTAAACGCCAGGTTATCCACACAGTAAACACCAGGTTATCCACACAGTAAACATCAGGTTATCCACACAGTAAACACCAGGTTATCCACACAGTAAACACCAGGTTATCCACACAGTAAACACCAGGTTATCCACACAGTAAACACCAGGTTATCCACACAGTAAACGCCAGGTTATCCACACAGTAAACGCCAGGTTATCCACACAGTAAACACCAGGTTATCCACACAGTAAACATCAGGTTATCCACACAGTAAACACCAGGTTATCCACACAGTAAACACCAGGTTATCCACACAGTAAACACCAGGTTATCCACACAGTAAACACCAGGTTATCCACACAGTAAACACCAGGTTATCCACACAGTAAACACCAGGTTATCCACACAGTAAACACCAGGTTATCCACACAGTAAACACCAGGTTATCCACACAGTAAACACCAGGTTATCCACACAGTAAACACCAGGTTATCCACACAGTAAACACCAGGTTATCCACACAGTAAACACCAGGTTATCCACACAGTAAACACCAGGTTATCCACACAGTAAACGCCAGGTTATCCACACAGTAAACGCCAGGTTATCCACACAGTAAACGCCAGGTTATCCACACAGTAAACGCCAGGTTATCCACACAGTAAACGCCAGGTTATCCACACAGTAAACGCCAGGTTATCCACACAGTAAACGCCAGGTTATCCACACAGTAAACGCCAGGTTATCCACACAGTAAACGCCAGGTTATCCACACAGTAAACGCCAGGTTATCCACACAGTAAACACCAGGTTATCCACACAGTAAACATCAGGTTATCCACACAGTAAACACCAGGTTATCCACACAGTAAACACCAGGTTATCCACACAGTAAACACCAGGTTATCCACACAGTAAACACCAGGTTATCCACACAGTAAACGCCAGGTTATCCACACAGTAAACGCCAGGTTATCCACACAGTAAACACCAGGTTATCCACACAGTAAACACCAGGTTATCCACACAGTAAACGCCAGGTTATCCACACAGTAAACGCCAGGTTATCCACACAGTAAACACCAGGTTATCCACACAGTAAACACCAGGTTATCCACACAGTGACAGCCTCACCTGGGATAAGGAAACAGTAATGCATCTCCAGAGACAGATTAATATCACAATTTATATGATCGTATATTTGACATTGATGTACATTGATGTATATCTGACAAAGGAAAATATTAATGCAAGAATTGCGCTCATGTAGAGAAGTAATTTTTATGGGGATATATTTTTGGAACAGTATTTTGAAAAGTCCAATTTAAAATTAAAATATTTTGGACGTCAGATATATCCTCCAGTGAAACTCGTGTATTTAATAGCCTCAACTTTTCGGCAAAATGAGATTTTCTTCATACGTGTGGTAAGTAGGGGGTAGGGGTTGGGGGGTCGTGTGGGGGTTAGTGGTTGTGGGGGGGGGGTGATGGTGGGGCTGCTGGCGATGGTGGTGGTGGTGCTGTTGGTGGTTCTTCCTGCTGGAGTGGTGGTGGAGGCTGTGTTTGGTAGAGTGGTGGTGGTTGTCTGGTAGACTGGTAGTGGTTGTGTCTGGTAGAGTGATGGTGGTTGTCTGGTAGACTGGTGGTGGTTGTGTCTGGTAGAGTGGTGGTGGTTGTCTGGTAAACGGGTGGTGGTTGTCTGGTAGACTGGTAGTGGTTGTGTCTGGTAGAATGATGGTGGTTGTCAGGTAGACTGGTGGTGGTTGTGTCTGGTAGAGTGGTGGTGGTTGTCTGGTAAACGGGTGGTTGTCTGGTAGACTGGTGATGGTTGGTAGAGTGGTGGTGGTTATCTGGTCGAGTGGTGGTGGTTGTCTGGTAGACTAGTGATGGTTGTCTGGTAGACTGGAGGTCGTTGCCTGGAAGACTGGTGGTGGTTGTGTCTGGTAGACTGGTGGTGGTTGTGTCTGGTAGACAGGTGGTGGTTGTCTGGTAGACTGGCGGTGGTTGTGTCTGGTAGAGTGGTGGTGGTTGTCTGGTAGACTGGTGGTGGTTGTGTCTGGTAGACTGGTGGTGGTTGTGTCTGGTAGACTGGTGGTGGTTGTGTCTGTTAAAGTGGTGGTGGTTGTCTGGTAGAGTGTTGGTGGTTGTCTGGTAGACTGGCGGTGCAACGTTGTGTCTGGTAGAGTGGTGGTGGTTGTCTGGTAGACTGGTGGTGGTTGTGTCTGGTAAAGTGGTGGTGGTTGTCTGGTAGACTGGCGGTGCAACGTTGTGTCTGGTAGAGTGGTGGTGGTTGTCTGGTAGACTGGTGGTGGTGGTTGGTAGACTGATGGTGGTGGTTTGTAGACTGGTGGTGGTGGTTGGTAGACTGATGGTGGTTGTGTCTGGTAGAGTGGTGGTGGTTGTCTGGTAGACTGGTGGTGGTTGTCTGGTAGACTGATGATGGTTGTCTGGTAGACTGATGATGGTTGTCTGGTAGAGTAGTGGTCTGGTAGATTGGTGGTGGTTGTGTCTGGTAGAGTGATGGTGGTGGTTGTCTGGTAGACTGGTGGTGGTGGTTGTCTGGTTGACTGGTGGTGGTTGTGTCTGGTTGACTGGTGGTGGTTGTGTCTGGTAGAGTGGTGGTGGTTGTCTGGTAGACTGGTGGTGGTTGTCTGGTAGAGTGGTGGTGGTTGTGTCTAGTAGAGTGGTGGTGGTTGTCTGGTAGACTGGTGGTGGTGGTTGTCTGGTAGACTGGTGGTGGTTGTCTGGTAGACTGGTGGTGGTTGTGTCTGGTAGACTGATGATGGTTATCTGGTAGACTGATGATGGTTATCTGGTAGACTGATGATGGTTGTCTGGTAGAGTGGTGGTGGCTGTCTGGTAGACTGGTGGTGGTTGTGTCTGGTAGAGTGGTGGTGGTGGTTGTCTGGTAGACTGGTGGTGGTTGTGTCTGGTAGACTGATGATGGTTATCTGGTAGACTGATGATGGTTATCTGGAAGACTGATGATGGTTGTCTGGTAGAGTGGTGGTGGTTGTCTGGTAGACTGGTGGTTGTGTCTGGTAGAGTGGTGGTGGTGGTTGTCTGGTAGACTGGTGGTGGTGGTTGTCTGGTAGACTGGTGGTGGTTGTGTCTGGTAGGGTGGTGGTTGTCTGGTAGACTGGTGGTGGTGGTTGTCAGGTAGACTGGTGGTGGTGGTGGTTGTCTGGTAGGGTGGTGGTGGTTGTCTGGTAGACTGGTGGTAGTGGTTGTGCCTTGTAGAGCGGTGGTATCATTGGTTGTACTCGCCTATATGTGGTTAGAGGGGTTGGGTTGGGTCTCAGCTCCTGGCCCCGACTCTCCAATGGTTGCTAATTGGTTCACTCTCCTGGCATCGTGAGCCTTATCATACCTCCTCTTAAAGCTGTGTATGGATCCTGCCTCTACCACTTCACTCAATAGGTTGTTCCACTTCTGGCTAAGGCTGAAGAAATGCTTCCTAACATCCCAATGACTCATCTGAATATTCAACTTCCAGCTCTTCCCACGTGTTCCTGCGTCCCATCTCTCAGTATTTTGTACGTTATCATATTACCCCCTAGTCCTTCTATCCTCCTGTATCACCAGACTGAGTTTTATTAACCTACCTCCCTCCCTCCCTCACAGATATAGATCCTCCAGTTGACTCCATTCCTCTCTCTCTACCTTCAACTCCTCTCACTGCCACTTGTTGAAGCTGCCTTTCAATTTTCATCCAGTGATCCACTCACCACCAACAACTCTTTTGCTCCTTAGAAGAATCAGCCAGACCAGTTTAAACTCAGTCAGTACTCACCTAATTGTTTTTGCAGGGGTTGATTCACAGCCCCTGGCCGTGCGACTGTAGTGTATTAGGATAAAGAGGGAGAGGGAGAACGTTTCTGGTGACGCCTGTGGTGCATCAAGGTTGAAGAAAGTTCGGGAAGAATAAGAAATTGTGAGAATACGTGAAAATTACACTGAGGGAGAATTCAAAACACGAAGAGAGTGAAGCTCACGCGAAGGAGAAATAAAACAAGGCATATTTATTTCTGCGAGGACAGCTGTATAGTGTTTTCCAACACCACTTTCCCCTGGCAGTGTCCAGCGCTGGTGCCAGCCATGGCGGAGACGACCAATGATGTCTGGGCACAACACTGCAGCAGATGGAGACACTTCTGTATAAGAAAAAAGATCACACACCCACGTAGATTCGAAAACACACAGGCATGTGCACCTCCACGTACGAGCACAAGAAATGTTGAGTGTAGATGGACATAGTTCCAGAGAGGAAAAGTGTATTGTATATCATGTGTGGGAGTGATGCAGCTGCTGCAGGTACCATGCAGCGCACCACACGAGTATCTTCCATGTAACCAATCTCTGAGTAAGAGTGTAGACACGACAGGAGAAAACCAGGAGCGGACAAGTGTTGTGTGAGCCAGCTGAAGACAGTCACAGGCAGACATACAGACAGATACACACATACATACATATACACGCAATAAGATCACAGTAAACAGGTGATATCAAAATATGCAAAACAACCACTGTGAAAGAATAATGAAATTCCAAGCGCTGTCGTGACTTCTCACATTATAATGTGAGAAGTCACGAAAGAGCTTGGAATTTCATTATTCTTTCACAGTGGTTGTTTTGCATACATATATACATACAAACATACATGTATACATACATACATAAATAAAACTCAGTGGCATTTTCTTAGGTACACGTTTGTTAATGCAAATATCTAATCAGCCAATTACAGGGCAGAACCTCAATGTCTAGCATGCAGACATGGTCAAGAGGTCTAGCTGTTGTTCAGACCTTCCTGTCAAGCAGACAGTAATTAAACCACTTGTTAAAACTGGTATGCAGAAATCATCTCTTTATTTATTTATTTATTTATTTACAATTTGAGCATACATACAGAGGTACAAAAAAAATACAGATAAGAGCAGCATGCCAAAGCCACTTATACTATGCATAGCATTTCGGGCTGGCTTAAAATTAACTAAGCAATGATGAAATCAGTGATAATACATTGTAAACAGATAACTATAAAGCACAAATGAGTATTACAAAGACAGGTCATATGGTTGCATGCATTGTTGTACATTCAAAGGAAGACTGCACACAAACCGAAAGCAACACCCCGCTGCCAGCCGAACAACGTAACCCTAAGCTTTGTATACTACAACTTCTTCTTAACTACAACAATTCCTGTAGTATTATGAGGCGCAATCTAAGAGGAAACAGCACCAAGGCCAGCAAGAAAACACCGAAAAATCAACTATTCAACAAGTGTAGCCAGGAGGACGCCGTTATGCACAACACGTCTAACCTTGAAGTGGATGATCTACTGTAGCAAAAGGCGACGGTTCTACTCCAGTCAGCTAAGAACAGGAAACTGAGGCTACAACGTGCACAGGCTCAACAAAACTGGATAATTGAAGATTAGAAAAAGTCACTTGGTCTAACGAATCGCGATTTCTGATGTCATGCTGATGGTATGGTCGGAATTTGCAGTAAACCTTTTGGATGGGGTTGAGAGGGAGATCCACAGCATGAATATGCAGCCGACAAATCTGAAGTAACTGCGTGATACTATCACGTTAACATGAACCACGATGTTTAAGGAATGTTTCCAGTACTTTGTTGAATTAATGCCAAGAAGAACTCGTACTGTTCTGGGGACAAAGGGGGATCCTACCCAGCACTAGAAGGGTGTACCTAATAAAGTGGCCAGTGAGTGTGTAGTGTGTTGTATGATGTATGTTGCATGACGCATAATACATTATATTGTGCACTTTATGTCGTTTGTGATGTTCTACCATATGCTGGTATTGTGAATTATAATTAATGAAAAAATAATTGAGTCGACCTTTGAACATGATCTAACTCATTATGGAGTTGTTTATTTTGTATCGTGTAATCCTCAGTAAAACGTGACCGTCATGTTAATCTTGCATAGTGGATGAGCATCACTTTCACGGCCAGGCAGCAAAGTCACAAATTAACTTCCCTTTACCAATACAAAAAAAAAAAACCACAGGCAGAGTTACATCACATGCAGGAAATATATTGGTAGCATTTGGATACAACTTCGAAGTCAAATGTGTGGACATAATTGTAATCAACTTTCAGTCATTATATGATTAACTTTCTTTTTGAAATTAAATAATTTGGTAAATAAAATATATAATGGTTATACGTGTTATTTTAACCTCTCACAAGATGCCACTTAAGGCGATCCTTCACATGAACGTAGTTTGTAGACTGATTCCCACATGATTCCCAATCCACAAACTTTGAGTGCTTACAAAATCTCGGCTTAACGCAACTTGTGATTTCCCTCAGGAATGTTAAACTCTGAAACTTTTACTAATGAAATTCCATTTTCTGAACCAACTCTCAGCTTCCAAGTTCGTGGGGAGAGAGATCCTCACCGGCTCTCTTCTATCGGCGTGGGTGAAACTTTTTTCCAATAAGCTGGAGAACATACTTCACTTAAGATAGGGGGTTTCGAACCTTTTTACGATTACATACCCCCGGTGGATTGCCCAGTTTGGTTCCCATACCCCCATTATTTGGTTCCCTAATAACAGGCTGGAATTTGTTTTATACTCTGATACAGTTTTAATTTCCTCAAGTTGGAGTAATTGAAATTTCTCTTCATTGAACTTCATGTTGTTTTCTGCGGCCCATGTAGAGATTTGGTTGGTGTCTGGTTGGAGTCTTACAGTATCTTCGATGGAGGACACTGTCATGCTTACATCTATCATCAGATATAAGCTTGAGGAACAGGATGGGAGCGAGGACTGTGCCTTGTGGAACAGAGCTTTTCACTGTGGCAGCCTCAGACTTTACTCTGTTTACTATTTTTTATGTTCTATTTGTTAGGAAGTTATGGATCCATCTATCAGCTTTTCTTGTCTTTAAATATGGAAGTAATTTCTTCATACAGGTGTATCTCGTTTGGGCAAACCCAAAAACATTTATACGATTTTACATAAAAAGTGGTCACTGGTTTAAAGTTCCTGCATGACCCATGGGATCATTTACCACAGAGATTGTATACAGTCCAGGCAAGACTTCGTCTGTTACCCTTTCTGCAACCTACACAGGTTTTTATGAAGGTCATTTACAACACACACACACACACACACACACACAATAAATAAATAAATAAATAAATAATATATATATATATATATATATATATATATATATATATATATATATACTCTAGTTAGATATATATGGATTTTATGTATTATAGCTTCAATTCCATACAACAATCTTCCCTCCTGGTACACTTGAACAGTTCAAGGTGGGCTGGCAATATAGGTCTACTACAAAAGTAGTTTATTTGATAAGAGCACCTAAAAACCCTGTCAGCTTATGAATCCGGTCGGAGGATACCTTATATTTCAATGAATCCGGTGGGATGTTGAGGGCACCTAGAAATTCTGTCAGCTTTTGAATCCCGTCGTTGGTTCATTTATTTTTGGACGAATCCAGTCAGTGGATCACTTATTTTTGAACTAATCTGGCCGGTGATTTTGGACTAGCTTGTGAAAAGACTACCAGAATATTATTTAACAGTAATGTCTGTTCAGCTTGATACAAAAAGTATATTATTATTATTATAATCAAAAAGAGGTGCTAAGCCACAAGGGCTATACAGCGCTGCAGGGTAGGGAAGGAAGCGAGGGTATTGGGCGGCAGAAGGGAGGGGGGATGATCAGTAGGTTACAGAAAACAGCGGGGCAGGGGATAGTACGGGGGTAGAGGATAGCAAGAGATTGAGGTAGAAAGGGCTGAAGGTATCAGAATTTGTGAAGTAAGTCAGTTGTTGTCAAAAAGTCAATGAGAGAGTCTGGATGAAAGGTGGGTCCATCAGCGAGAAGGGAAGGTAAAGAAAGAGCAGCAGAGCGAAGACGACGATGGAGGTAAATTCTGCGTGCTCGTTGATAAAGTGGGCAGTCCAACAGAATGTGGCTGACTGATAATGGAGCCTGGTAATTCTCACTGAGAGGAGCAGGGCGCTTCTCAATGAGATATCCATGAGTAAGACGAGTATGGCCAATGCGAAGACGGGAGAGAGTAGTCTCCCAACCTCGACACTGGTGATAAGAAGACGGCCAGTAACCTATACTCGGTTTAATAGATTGAAGTTTGTTACCGAGCATAGTAGACCAACGTTGTTGCCAACGGGTGTGAAGGTGGGAAGATATTGCAGCAAAATAGTCCGTAAATGGAATACCTCTATATGAAACTGGTAGGTCATGTACTGCTTACCGCGCAGCAGTGTCTGCTTGTTCATTGCCCTGTACGTCAACATGACTAGGGACCCAACAGAAAACAATACCTTTATGCTTGATAAAGATGCAGCATAGCCAAATTTGGATACTGAGGACTAAGGGGTGAGGTGTATCAAATTTCTGTATAGCCTGTAAAGCACTAAGGGAGTCTGAGACAACCACAAATGATGACACAGGCATAGATGCAATACGGATAAGTGCTGCAAGGATGGCATACAATTCAGCAGTAAAAATACTAACCGAAGATAGTAAATGCCCTCGTACGACACTGTCAGGAAACAATGCTGCGAATCATACGCCGTCGGAAGACTTAGAGCCATCTGTGTACACAGCAATGGCATGAGAATGAGAGTGGAAGTGGTCAAGAAAAACAGAGCGGGAAGCGACCATAGACAGTTGTGCTTTCGAGCAAGGGAGAGAGAAAGAACAGACTCAGACAGCTGTGTGGAAAATTGCATTTATCTGAATGTAACTCATTATATACGTAATAGAAAATAATAACAAAGATAATTATTATTTATCAGAGTTACATAGACAGGTAGGAATTTTGGACACCTAGGTCGCAAAAATGTCCCCCTTCGATACCTACCACTGTCATATCCACAAGTTGCTCTGGACCTATTAATTAAATGAAATATACATACACCAGGAATACTGGTAAATATATAAATTTGTGGACTGTATATTAAAAATAATAAATGGTTATATATACACACAATTACATAACAGAAGGAAAATATATCTTAATATCACTCACCAATTTGATTGGATATTAAGTTGTATCATACTCAGAAAAACCTCACTAACTAAATTTATGAAAACACTGGCCAGAATTATACACAAATCTAGAGAGCTTATCTGAGGTTCATGGAGCCGTCTTGTCCAGTCGTCTGATATCTCAAGTTATGCAGGAATGCATGTCCAACAATTTCGCCTCATATTTGAGAGGTGTCAGCCCAATTTTAACCTCTAGAGCATGAAAATTTCTTCCCATTACACTAACGTTGTATCCAATTCAAAACCAAGATGGCGAGTCTCGTCTGCGCAGACGCAGGCTTTCCGTTTTCTATGACAAATATTATTAAATACAGTATGGCCATCTATTTACATATAAATACTGAATTTCTGGAAAATATATAAAGTATTTTCCACACTGTGGCCGGCCGGAGTTCATTGCTAAATGATTCAAATTATTCCTTCCTTTAGGAGACGATTCCAGCCAGTTCTGGCTTGAGTGGCTGTTCTCCTAGTAGGTCTTACTACGATTTCATCTTCCGGCATCACTTGGTCTGCGTTATCTTCCATATCACTCATGTCACTTTCCATCAGATTTTCATTTACTTTTGATTGATCACCTAATTCCAAGGGAATCAATTTATTAATTGTGCATAAACTTTCCTGGCCATGACACAACACTTTGACATTCCTGACAACACCTTGTGAATCTGGGTAAAATGTCAATACTTTGCCCAGAGGCCACAATGTTCGATGTTGTTCAGTGTCAACACAATGTCACCTGGTTGAATGGTCTGTCGATTTACTGCCTCTGTCGCACCATAAAAGTGTTCACGTAGTGTAAGAAGATATTCCTTACGCCACACATTAGACCAATGATCAATTAATTTATTTAACATTTTAAATTTATTACACAACACTGCCGCATCATTGTAATCATCACTTTCTTCTGGATTATCTCTATAGACAGGGGCAGCTTCCAATTTCCTTCCACATATTAGGTGAGAAGGTGTTAATACATCTGCATCATGTACGAGAGAGGCCTATTATTTATACGATTTTCTGCCTCCACTAACATTGCACGGAATTCTTCCAAATTCTCTTCTGGTGTAGTACTTTGCGGAGACACCTCTTCACTGTGCCTATCAGTCTTTCGTACAGCCCCCCCTGCCAAGGGGCTCTAGGAGTAATAAATTTCCAGGTACACCCTCGCTGGGTTAACAGAGATTGAACATCGTTATTATTATTTAATTCTATCAAGTGTTGAGCACCTGCTACAAAATTTGTGGCATTATCCGAAATCATCAACCTCGGACAGGATCTCCTAGCTGCAAATTTTCGAAACAGCTGTATAAACTGTTCTGCAGACAAATCCTGTGCCACTTCTAAATGAACTGCCCTAATAGCAGTACAGGTGAACAAACATACACTTTCAGTGGAACACCATATGAAGTACCTGTTAAAATTATTGGACCACTATAGTCTACACCTGTTACATCAGATGGTTTCACTAATTGTACACGCTCCTTTGGCAATGGTGGAGGACCTGGGTACATATAGGATCTGGCATCCACACGGCGACATATTACACAAGATTTAATCACCCTGTTTACACTTTGCCGTCCTTGTGGAATCCAGAAAGTTTCCCTAATACAGTTTAAGGTATCTTGTACCCCACCATGCATTACATTTTTATGGGCATTTAGAACAATTAAATTTGTTAGATGATGAGTTTTGGGCAGTAAGATAGGGTGTTTAGCATAATCCAATTCAGCATTTTGTAACCTACCTCTGCACCTAATTACATTGTTCTCTAAATACAGCCCCAATTTCTCTATTATGGAACCTTTCACAATTTTTCTTTCCATCATCAATTTAATCTCACTTCCATAGATTTCCTCCTGTACCCTCTTTATCCAATATTCAAGAGGATGTGAAAACTTAAATGAAATATTCATCTTGTTTAGAAATTTAAACACCAATTTAGTTACATTGATTAGTTTGGGTAAAGAATACCTATTTATATCAAGTGCTGAGGAAGGACAAACTATTGGAGCGGTGGTCACAGTAATTTCAACAGGAGCAATATACGCCTTTTGTACAGGCCAATTAGCTTTATTTACCAACCAGCTCAGTCCTTTAAACCATGATACAGCATTTACAAATTTAGCATAAGGTAAACCTCGAGACAAGAAATCAGCTGGATTCTCACCATTTATATGATTAAATGTTAACATATGCTGACCCAAACTATTATACTTCTCTTGCATCTGATTAATTTCAGCGACTCTGTTTTGTACGTACACAATTTTACTGTTTCCATTACGAATCCATTGTAAGGATACCTCATTATCAGACCAAATTACAGTGTCGCTAATATTTACCTTCTGCAACTTATTTCTTATATAATTAGCTAATTCGACACCTACATAAATGGCTGTTAATTCCAACTGAGGCAAGGTACATGATTTAATTGGAGACATTTTAGCCTTAGACATAACAAGAGAAATAACACTATTACATTGAAGGTAAGCAACTGCTCCATATGCCAATTTTGAAGCATCACAAAAAATGTGGAGTACATTTTTCCCATTTGGATTGGCCACCTGGCATGGGAACTCCAACATTGGAATTTTTTCATAATCACCAATTAATTCATCCCACCTGTTAATAAATTCCTCAGGTAGAATTTCATCCCAAGCACATTTAAGTTTCCATGCTTCCTGAATTAATAATTTCCCTCTTATAGTAAGGGGTGACACTAAACCTAGTGGAGCAAAACATTTGGAAACTTCAGCAAGCAAAACTCTCTTAGTTAATTTATTGGGCACACTGTAATTATTAGGTTTAACATTAAGAAATCTCTCTCAGTATCCCAATTTAAACCCAGTACATTACTACATTTTGGCACTTCATCTCCAGGGTAATCTTTACTTACTTTGTCCTTTAATTTGGACGAATTACTATTCCATTCTCTCATAGGCATATTTGCACTTTGCATTATTTTATTAGCCTCTCAATAAGTCATTAACAGTTCCTCTTCAGTTGACGTCACACCCAGGAAATTGTCCACATAAAATTGTTTGCTCATTACTTTACTCAATGGACTTCGCGTACATTTAAGGTGTGCATTTATTGTCGCTTGAAGTAGGAACGGACTGGATTTAGCACCAAATAATACTCTCCTAAAGCAAAAGGTTTTCAGAGGGCTAAGTGGGTCAATAGGATTCTCAGGCCATAAGAAGCGGGTGCAATCCCGGTCAGCCTCTTGTAAACCCACTCTTAGGAAAGCATTACTTATGTTAGCCGTAAAGGCATAATTTTTCATCCTGAAATTTAATAAGATATCTCCTAATTTTTCCATCAACGACGGACCTGTCATCAGTCATTTAAACTAGGTACATTTTTGTTACTCCTGGCACTACAATTAAACACAATTCTCAGAGTGGTGGTCTTAGAATCCTTCTTCACTCCGTGATGTGGCAAATAGTGACCATAAATTTTGGCTTGCTCAGGAGGTACCTCTTCTATAAATTTATTAATTAACTGCTCAGCAATTATATCATTATAGGCAGTTAATTCTGGTGTCTTACTCAGTTCGCGGAGCTGAGCTTTTAACTGCCCTTATGCCATTCTGTAATTAGTGGGCAATTCTGGATGATTCAGTCTCCACGGAAGTCGTACCCAGTATTGTCCAGATTCAAATTTTACATCTTTCAGGTACTGCTCCTGAGTAAAAGAATCGTCTGGACTTTCTTCATTTACATTTATTCTAATGCTGTCTAATTCCCACAATTTATGCACTGGCTCAACACCATCCTCTATGGAAGAATTATACTGGGGTACAACTTCATGAGTAAAGCACACAGTTATGGTATTTGTAGTTTCCTCTAGTCATGAATTATTACGAGGAATCCTACCATACATTACATGGCCTCCTGCAGTCTTCAAAAGGGTGACACCACATTTCTTTATCATACCCTTTACAAAGGAGGCATAATAGTCACTACCTATCAAAATATTTATTGGGCCTACAGAATCATCACTTACACCAGAAGGTGCTAAATTTACATTATGTGAGTGTCTTTCTCTAGCTTTACCAAGTCCTACTGTAGATATTTTGTCTGGAAGTCTAACTACAATTACTGCATTAACACTTTTTTTCTCATTGCCCAACCTGACAGTTACATAAACAGTGTAATACAATTGAACCCTTTTATCCGAGAGAAAACCAGATAATTTTAAAGTTGTGGGATCTCCCATCTGTACTTTCATACCATCAAGACATTTATGTTTAATGAAAGTACGTTGGGATCCTTGGTCTAATAATGCAGTTACATTTTTTTATTTATGCCTATCATCAATTTGTACCTGTAACACAGATAAGGCTACTTCAGTAAAACCATCATTATTAACATTAGCAGCAATTTTTACATTTCTACTATTGTGTCAAGATTGTCAACATTATCAATATTATCAACATTATCATATAGACCTTTACACATGACTATATGGTGTCTTCCTTTGTGACATTGATAACAGAAGTTTAATTTGGCATAACAATCCTTTACATTGTGATTACCCAAACACCTGATACATCTGTCAAGTTCCTGCAATCTTTCAACTTTATCATTCCATGAATTGTATGCATTGCAATTCTTAGGAACATGAGTACCCTTGCAGAAGAGACAATCTCTCCTTTCTTTGACTGGTTTCTTATTAACTGGGCTACTCTCAGGAGGGTACTTATTCTTCTTACCTTGTGGAGAATCATTATTTCTGATTCCTTATTACTATTATTATAATTAAAAAGAAGCGCTATGCCACAAGGGCTATACAGCGCTGCAGGGTAGGGAAGGAAGCGAGGGTATTGGATGGCAGAAGGGAGGAGGGATGATCAGTAGGTTACAGAAAACAGCAGGGCAGGGGATAGTACGGGGGTAGAGGGTAGCAAGAGATTGAAGTAGAAAGGGCTGAAGGTATCAGAATTTGTGAAGTAAGTCAGTTGTTGTCAAAAAGTCAATGAGAGTGTCCGGATGAAAGGTGGGCCCATCAGCGAGAAAGGAAGGTAAAGAGAGAGCAGCGGAGTGAAGACGATGACGGAGGTAAATTCTGCGTGCTCGTTGATAAAGTGGGTAGTCCAACAGAATGTGGCTGACTGATAATGGAGCTTGGCAATTCTCACAGAGAGGAGCAGGGCGCCTCTCCATGAGATATCCATGAGTAAGACGAGTATGGCCAATGCGAAGACGGGAGAGAGTAGTCTCCCAACCTCGACACTGGTGATAAGAAGACGGCCAGTAACCTATACTCGGCTTAATAGATTGAAGTTTGTTGCCGAGCATAGTAGACCAACGTTGTTGCCAACGGGTGAGAAGGTGGGACGATATTGCAGCAAAATAGTCCGTAAATGGAATACCTCTACATGAAACTGGTAGGTCATATACTGCTGACCGTACAGCAGTGTCTGCCTGTTCATTGCCCTGTACGTCGACATGACCAGGGACCCAACAAAAAACAATATCTTTATGCTTGGTAAAGATGCGGCGTAGCCAAAGTTGGATACGGAGGACTAAGGGGTGAGGTGTATCAAATTTCTGTATAGCCTGTAAAGCACTAAGGGAGTCTGAGACAACCACAAATGATGACACAGGCATAGATGCAATACGGAAAAGTGCAGCAAGGATGGCATACAATTCAGCAGTAAAAATACTAGCCAAAGATAGTAAATGCCCTCGTACGACGCTGTCCGGAAACACTGCTGCGAATCCTATGCCATCAGAAGATTTAGAGCCATCTGTGTACACAGCAATGGCGTGAGAATGAGAGTGGAAGTGGTCAAGAAAAAGAGCGGGAAGCGACCGTAGACATTTGGGCTTTCGAGCAAGGGAGAGAGAAAGAACAGACTCAAACAGCTGGAACTTCCCAGGGGGGTAGGGAAAAGTGAGATGCTACATGAACATAGAAAGGTGGTAATTGAAGAGAAGACAAGAGCGAATGAAGGCGAAGAGAGAAGGGACGGAGTAAACAGGGGCGGCGAACAAATAGAGAATGTCTACTAATATCAGTGACCATTCTATAAATGGAAGGATTGTGGAGATCATGAGAGCATACATAGTAGTGAAGGCAATGGGCATCAGGGCGATCGGATAAGGATGGAATGTTCACTTCCGCACAGAGGCTCTCGACAGGGAAAGAGTGAAAAGCACCAAGGCATAAACGTAATCCTTGGTGATGAATGGGGATAAGGCTAGAGAGAGTAGCAGGAGATGCCGCTGAATAGATCTGGTCACCATAATAAAGTTTCGATAAAATGAGGGTGGAATGAAGGTGAAGGAGGGTTCGACGATCAGCTCCCCATGAAAGATGAGCAAGGGTTTTAAGAAGGTTCAGCCGGCTGTGACAAGTTGCCTTCAGAGAGGTAATGTGAGGTTTCCAGGATAACCTACGGTCAAAGAGGAGGCCCAGAAACTTGACTGTATCACGTTCAGGGATACGGGAGCCATAGAGGTACAAAGGATGATCGGAGATGAGAGAGCGTCTAGTGAAAGTAATTTGGTGGGTTTTAGTGATGGAAAATTTAAACCAATGTGTGGTGGCCCAATTGGAAACACGGTCGACTGCATGCTGGAGAGAAACTGTAATGAGGTGACAGTCAGTGCCTGCACAGGCAATAGCGAAGTCATCAACATAGAGTGATGACCAAATATTTGAGGGAAGACTAGAGGCCAAATCATTAATAGCAAAGAGAAAAAGTGTTGTGCTCAGAACACATCCCTGGGGGACACCTTCAGCTTGGATAAAGTCCGGGGTGAGCACATTATTAACCCGAACACAGAAATGCCTGTCAGTTAAAAAGTTCTTAAGGAAGGATGGTAGATTGCCTCGAAGGCCTAAGGAGTGGGCTTGGGCTAAAATATTATACCTCCAAGTTGTCATATGCCTTCTCAAGGTCAAAAAATATGGCAATAACTGAGTGGTTATTCGCAAAGGCATTACAAACATACGTATCTAAGCGTAGTAAGGGGTTTATGGTAGTACGTCCCTTACGAAAGCCACATTGACGAGTGGAGAGACTGTTGTGTGTCTCTAAATACCACACTAAACGTCTATTTACTAGGCGTTCCATCACTTTGCAAACTGCACTGGTAAGAGCAATGGGATGATAGTGGGAGGCTTCATATCCCGTAGTGCCTGGTTTGCGGAAAGGGAGAACAATGGTGGATTTCCACAGCTGTGGAAGAACTCCTTGTGACCAAATAAGATTGTAAAGGCGAAATAGGACTGCAAGGGCTGACTGATGTACATGTTGTAGCATACGAATATGAATGTCGTCGGGCCCAGCTGCCGATGATCGGCAAGCTGAGAGTGTTGCCTCCAGTTCTTGAAGTGTAAAAGGTACATTATACTGTTCTTCTCTGAGAGAAGAAAAGTCCAAGGGTGCTAACTCTCTGGCAGATTTTGAGGAAAGAAATGAGGGACATAGATGGAGTCCCTGAGAAATATGGACCAGATGATTGCCAATTTCATTGGCAACATCTAGTGGGTTTGCTATATCAACACCGGCAACCCGCAGAACAGGAGCCGGGTCAGGAGAATATTTACCACTCAGTTTTCATACTTTTTTCCAGACTGCACTCATAGAGGAAGCAAAAGTGATGCTGGACACATAATCTCATCAGCAAGTGCGTTTAGCATCACGGATGACATGGCGAGCAATCACACGCTTCTGCTTAAAATCAAGAAGTCTCTCTGTTGTTTTATTGTACCGGTACCTGCCCCATGCAGCGCATTTCAAACGTACTGCACGAGCACAAGCAGGAGACCACCAAGACACGCATTTCTGAGAATGCCTGCCCGAAGTTTGGGGTATACAATTAGAAGCTGCGGTTAAAATGGAGGACGAGGTGTAAAAGCTCATCGATGGAGGATGAAGGAACCTCTCTAAAAACAGTTAGGTGTGAGTAAAGGTTCCAATTTGCCCGATCAAATTGCCAGCGTGGGATGCAAAGAGGTGGTGAATATGAAGGGGAAGTAAGAATGATTGGGAAATGATCGCTGTCATGTAAGTCCGGGAGAACAGACCAAGTGAAGTCTAATGCGGAGGAGGAAGAGCAGACTGAGAGATCGATGCAAGAGAGTGTGTGAGTCCGAGGATCAAAATGGGTGTGAGTACCTGTATTTAAAACATGGAGGGGTGGGTGACAAGAAAAGCCTCTAACTGAATGCCACAGGAATCACAGTGAGACCCCCCAGAGGAAATGGTGGACATTAAAATAACCAAGTAACAGAATCGGTGGTGGTAATGACGAAACAAGAAAGGCAATATCCGGAATAGATAATGCCCGAGAAGGAGAGAGATATAAAGAACAGAGCGTATACCACCTATGCAAGTGGATACAGGCTGCTGTGTAATGCAGCGAAGCACGAACAAATAGCTGATGGTACTGAATATCAGTGCGTAGAAGAAGGGCACTTTCATTAAAGGTCCCATCAGGAAAAGGATCTGAAGAATACAATAAATTATAGCCTGAGATGGGAGAGATAACAGCAGAGTGTAATTTTGGTGCCTGTAAGCAAACACCAACAGGGGAAAACTGGTAGAGTAACATCTGAAGCTCACCCCGATTACCCCTGAGGCCGCATATATTCCACTGTAAATAGACCATGTTTGGCAATGATAAAGATACCTGAAATCCGCAGGTAAGGGTTCCTACAGACTAGAGGGGTTAGAAAAGTCCACATGCGGAGGCAGTGGAAAACGTTCAAGCAGCGAAGGAATGGTGCGCTGTGAAGAAAGGAGTTGCGCAGATGGAGCAGAGGAGAGAGAAGGAACGGAGGGAGGATCAGTGTCCATTGATGGTTTGGTCTCTGCTATATATTCAGAGATTGCTTCAAGTGTTTCGGAATTCAGAGAAGTCATCTGGGAGACAATATTGGAAATGGTAGGGGGAGGATGAGTAAAGATTGGAACTGTAATGGACTGTACCAAGGTAGGGAGGGGGCAAAAGGGTGGACGGAACTGGAGAAGCGTGGAATGGGACAGAAGAGGCAGAAACCTGGGAGGTGGCAGAAGAGGAAGAAACTTGGGAGGGAACAGGGGAAGAAGGTACAGTACGAGGAGGGTGAACCTCTACACTTGTAACAGAGCCAGTGAGAGGGGAAGAACCAGGTAGAGACAGGGAAGGTAAAATGAGGAGGTGGAAGATGGGTAGGAGGTGTTAACGGACCTTCTTTTGACTTTTGAGAAGTAGAGGGACGATTAGGAGGAGGTGTCATACGAGATCTCGTCGCTACTGAGGCTTGTGAGGGAGAACACGAAGAAGTGAGATCAGACTGAGGTGTTGAAGTAGGGACGTCAGAGCCTAGGACAGCAAAAGAATTAGATACAGGAGTGACTATAGGAGGTAACCACAGAGATGGTTGCAGAAGATGGGATCCCAGAAGTGGGGGGACATTTTGAAACACGGGAATAAGAAACATGAGGTAGTCCCCCTTGGAGGTGGAGATGAAAAACTGCCATGGCGTAAGAGAGACCTTCTGCCTCTTTGAGGTAACGGATTTCCAGCTCGTTTAAGTAGACTTGACAACGGCAAGAGTACAAAGTGTGAGCCTCATGACAATTAAGGCAAGAGGGGGGTTGATTGCAAGACGCATTAGAATGGTCGTCGATTGCAAGACGTATTAGAATGGTCATCGGCACCACAGACCGGGCATTCGGCGATAGATCTGCAATATTTCGCTGGATGGCCAAATCACCAGCAATTTCTACACTGTTGTGGTGTAGGGATCACCTTTCGAACTTGTAACCAATGTCCTGCTACATAAACTGAGGATGGGAGTTCACGGCTGTCAAAAGTTAAACGAGCCACATTGCTAGGGTATCGTCTCCGTCCGTGGGCAGGAAGAACATAAGTGTCTACCTTGAGGACTGGGAGATCTTGGAGTTCCAGCTGTTCAAGAATGTCAGTGCCACATGTCTGGAAATTTTGTTGAACTATGGTATGGGGCAAAATGACGGTACCACTACAAGAATTGAGGGAATGATGTTTTTCAATAGTGACAGGAAAAGTATTGATATGGGAAAGACGTGAAAGCTCATGAGCCTGGGTAGCATTCTGTACGGTGATGATGCGAGTACCGCTCTTAAGAGCATGAAAAGAAATATCTTTACCAACATGGCATAAGAGTAACTTGCCAATACTTTGGTCAGAAAGATAGGCAGTAGAGGAAGTCGGTTGTAAAGTGAAGAATTTAGTCCATTGTGCAGTCTGAAACTGAGCGTGGAAAGGTAGTGAAGGATGTGTCGATCTTTTCTGAGAAGAACGAGAAGGTGGAGAAGTATCATCAGCAGGTAATTGTTGTTGGCATTTAGGCGTGGGATCAGAGTTGGTCCAACGTGCAACGGGCCGGCAATTCGAAAATTGCCGCACCGTAGAGGGAGAGGCCGGAAGCATAGTCAGAGGAGAGAGAAGGCCAGATAAATCGAAGGAGTCAGTCGAGGCCTCAGTACCTGAAGCGGGTGAGGAAACAGCACCAGCAGAGGTACAGAGGCATGAGGAGTGTCCGAAGAGTGGTCCAAAGACGAGGCGGGGTCAGAATGGGATGCGGTATCAAGAAGGGGCCCGGGGGTAGCAGGTTCATAGACTAGGGTTGCCATGGTTAGGTTACTTCTTTCTTTTTGTTTTTAAGAAAAAAAAGAAAGAAAATAAAATAAAAATAAAAAAAGAATAAAAAAAGAGGGGACCGGGGAGGGATAGTTCCTAGGAGGAGTGAAAGGGCCAGAAATCTCCCTCCGCTCCCAAGAGGACCTCAGCACCGCAAGTAGCGCAGATGCAGCATGGAACCCGTGCCATACCCTAACCTTCATGCCAGTAAACCGGCAATCCGGGATAGCAACCTCACATCTGCCGAGCTACCTCGGTGGACAAAAGAGAGGGTGGCCGGAAATCTGCCACAAAGCATACCTCCTTCGGCCACCACCTCCGGAATCCAAAAGGTGGCTTCCAGAGATACACCCGTCGCCCGAGAGACACCCAAAGCCACCCTCCGGGATACCTTAGAGGGATCGGGACATCCCCAAGCAATCCAGATTCCACGGCAAACTACGCCACCACCAAGAACCTCAACGGAATGGGATGGACCCCGGTACCCTTTCCTCTACCTAGGAACTAGCGTGCCTGTGGGAAAAAAAAAATCCCAAAGGCCAAAAGGGAAGGGCAAAAGGGAGGGGTGGGGAGGAGGAGGAGGAAAGGAAAAAGGGGAGGATGGGATAGGGAATGGGGGTTTGGGGGGTAATTAGGTTCGGTCTGAGGAAGGAGACCAACAGGTCTAATTCCTCAGACCAAGAGCCTCTTCACCATGCCAAGGAGCCCCCCTTGAAGAGGAGAATCATATCTATTCCCTAAAGCATCTAAATACAATTTTAAATCATCAGTATTCACAGTTTCTTGAATCATTAATTCCAAGCACTTATTATATGCCTTGGTTACATGAACTTTTCTAGCCTGTATTGATGCTTTCTTTACTCTATATTCCATATGTTTGTCTTCTATATTAATTTTCTCATTTTCAGGCATGATGCAATGTATTAAATTCAACTTTATTAATAACACTGATTACAACTTACAACACTGATACAACTTACCTTTGAATAAATCCTAGCTACTTGAGCTTAGCAATTACATGTATAATATAAATTTTAAATGTACATTAATACAAACTTTGCTCATCAAAATTATTATACAAATTAATAAATCCTTGCCAGAATTTGGCATAGCAAAATTAATATTATACAAAACATAATCTTTATCCACACTTGTCTTATCAATTACACACTGATATAAATCTTGGCCAGAATTGTCTTATCAAATTAGTATTATACAAATTAACAAACTTAGCCAGACGAGCTTAGCTTATCAAAATTAATATTGTATAATTATAATCCACTACACATTAAGTAAATTTGTGAACTTAACATCCACCTCCTTCTGTAATTTCACATATAATTATTAAGTAATTAACTAATTAATGACTGCACTAATTACCTCCCGTTCAAGAAGGACCAACGGGCAAATTAAATGTGGAAAATTGCATTTATCTGAATGTAACTCATTATATACACAACAGAAAATGATGATAAAAGATCATTATTATTTATCAGAGTTACATCGACAAGTAGGAATTTGGGACACCTAGGTGGCAAAAATGTCCCCCTTCGATATCTACCACTGTCATATCAACAAGTTGCTCTGGACCTATTAATTAAATGAAATATACATACACCAGGAATACTGGTAAATATATAAATTTGCAGACTGTATATTAAAAATAATAAATGGTTATATACACAACTACATAACAGAAGGAAAATATATCTTAATATCACTCACCAATTTGACTGGATATTAAGTTGTATCATACTCAGAAAAACCTCACTTACTAAATTTATGAAAACACTGGCCAGAATTATACACAAATCTAGAGAGCTTATCTGAGGTTCCTGGAGCTGTCTTGTCCAGTCGTCTGATATCTCAAGTTATGCAGGAATGCATGTCCAACAATTTCGCCTCCTATATGAGAGGTGTCAGCCCAATTTTAACCTCTAGAGCACGAAAATTCCTTCCCATTACACTATTATTATTATTATTATAATCAAAAAGAAGCGCTAAGCCACAAGGGCTATACAGCGCTGCAGGGTAGGGAAGGAAGCGAGGGTATTGGATGGCAGAAGGGAGGAGGGATGATCAGCAGGTTACAGAAAACAGCGGGGCAGGGGATAGTACAGGGGTAGAGGGTAGCAAGAGATTGAAGTAGAAAGGGCTGAAGGTATCAGAATTTGTGAAGTCAGTCAGTTTTTGTCAAAAAGTCAATGAGTCTGGATGAAAGGTGGGTCCATCAGCGAGAAGGGAAGGTAAAGAGAGAGCAGCAGAGCGAAGACGACGACGACGGAGGTAAATTCTGCGTGCTCGTTGATAAAGTGGGCAGTCCAACAGAATGTGGCTGACTGATAATGGAACTTGGCAATTCTCACAGAGAGGAGCAGGGCGCCTCTCCATGAGATATCCATAAGTAAGACGAGTATGGCCAATGCGAAGACGGGAGAGAGTAGTCTCCCAACTTCGACACTGGTGATAAGAAGACGGCCAGTAACCTATACTCGGTTTAATAGATTGAAGTTTGTTGCCGAGCATAGTAGACCAACGTTGTTGCCAACAGGTGTGAAGTTGGGAAGATATTGCAGCAAAATAGTCCGTAAATGGAATACCTCTACATGAAGCTGGTAGGTCATGTACTGCTGACCATGCAGCAGTGTCTGCCTGTTCATTGCCCTGTATGTCAACATGACCAGGGACCCAACAAAAAAAAAAATATCTTTATGCTTGGTAAAGATGCGGCGTAGCCAAAGTTGGATACGGAGGACTAAGGGGTGAGGTGTATCAAATTTCTGTATAGCCTGTAAAGCACTAAGGGAGTCTGAGACAACCACAAATGATGACACAGGCATAGATGCAATACGGATAAGTGCTGTAAGGATGGCATACAATTCAGCAGTAAAAATACTAGCCGAAGATAGTAAATGCCCTTGTACGACGCTGTCCGGAAACACTGCTGCGAATCCTACGCCGTCAGAAGACTTAGAGCCATCTGTGTACACAGCAATGGCATGAGAATGAGAGTGAAAGTGGTCAAGAAAATGAGAGCGGGAAGCGACTGTAGACAGTTGGGTTTTCGAGCAAGGGAGAGAGAAAGAACAGACTCGAACAGCTGGAACTTCCCAGGGGGTAGGGTAAAGTGAAATGCTACATGTACATAGAAAGGTGGTAATTGAAGAGAAGACAAGAGCGAATGAAGGCGAAGAGAGAAGGGACGGAGTGAACAGGGGCGGCGAACAAATAAAGAATGTCTACTAATATCAGTGACCATTCTATAAATGGAAGGATTGCAGAGATCATGAGAGCGTACATAGTAGCGAAGGCAATGGGCATCACGGCGATCGGATAAGTATGGAACGTTCGCTTCTGCATAGAGGCTCTCGACAGGGGAAGAGCGAAAAGCACCAAGGCATAAACGTAATCCTTGGTGATGAATGGGGTTAAGGCTAGAGAGAGTAGCATTAGATGCCGCTGAATAGATCTGGTCACCATAATCAAGTTTCGATAAGATAAGGGTGGAATGTAGGCGAAGGAGGGTTCGACGATCAGCTCCCCATGAAAGATGAGCAAGGGTTTTAAGGAGGTTCAGCCGGCTGTGGCAAGTTGCCTTCAGAGAGGTAATGTGAGGTTTCCAGGATAACCTACGATCAAAAACGAGGCCCAGAAACTTGACTGTATCACGTTCAGGGATACGGGAGCCATAGAGGTACAAAGGATGATCGGAAATGACAGAGCGTCTAGTGAAAGTAATTTGGTGGGTTTTAGTGCTGGAAAATTTAAACCCACGTGTGGTGGCATAATTGGAAACACGGTCGACTGCATGCTGGAGAGAAACTGTAATAAGGTGACAGTCAGCACCTGCACAGGCAATAGCGAAGTCATCAACATAGAGTGATGACCAAATATTTGATGGAAGACTAGAGGCCAAATCATTAATAGCAAGGAGAAAAAGTGTTGTGCTCAGAACACATCCCTGGGGGACACCTTCAGCTTGGATAAAGTCCGGGGAGAGCACATTATTAACCCGAACACGGAAATGCGTGTCAGTTAAAAAGTTCTTAAGGAAGGATGGTAGATTGCCTTGAAGGCCTAAGGAGTGGGCTTGGGCTAAAATATTATACCTCCAAGTTGTGTCATATGCCTTCTCAAGGTCAAAAAATATGGCAAAAACTGAGTGGTTATTCGCAAAGGCATTACGAACATTAGTATCCAAGCTTTGTAAGGGGTCTATGGTAGAACATCCCTTACGAAAGCCATATTGACGAGTGGAGAGACTGTTTTGTGTCTCTAAATACCACACTAAACGTCTATTTACTAGGCGTTCCATTACTTTGCAAACTGCACTGGTAAGAGCAATGGGACGATAGTGGGAGGTTTCATGTCCCGTAGTGCCTGGTTTGCAGAAAGGGAGAACAATGGCGGATTTCCACAGCTGTGGAAGAACTCCTTGTGACCAAATAAGATTGTAAAGGCGTAATAGGACTGCAAGGGTTGACTGATGTAAATGTTGTAGCATACGAATATGAATGTCGTCGGGCCCAGCTGCCGATGATCGGCAAGCTGAGAGTGTTGCCTCCAGTTCTTGAAGTGTAAAAGGCACATTATACTGTTCTTCTCTGAGAGAAGAAAAGTCCAAGGGTGCTAACTCTCTGGAAGACTTTGAGGAAAGAAATGAGGGGCATAGATGGAGTCCCTGAGAAATACAGACCAGATGATTGCCAATTTCATTGGCAACATCTAGTGGGTTTGCTATATCAACACCGGCAACCCGCAGAACAGGAGCCGGGTCAGGAGAATATTTACCACTCAGTTTTCGTACTTTTTTCCAGACTGCACTCAGAGGAAGCAGAGGTGATGGTGGAGACAATCTCGCCAGCAAGTGCGTTTAGCGTCACGGATGACACGGCGAGCGATCGCATGCTTCTGCTTAAATTCAAGAAGTCTCTCTGTGGTTCTATTGTACCGGTACCTTCCCCATGCAGTGCGTTTCAAACGTACTGCACGAGCACAAGCAGGAGACCACCAAGGCACGCATTTCTGAGAATGCCTGCCCGAAGTTTGGGGTATAGAATGAGAAGCTGCGGTTAAAACGGAGGACGAGAAGAGGTGTAAAAGCTCATCGATAGAGGACGAAGAAGGAACCTCTCTAAAAACAGTTAGGTGTGGAAAAAGGTTCCAATTTGCCTGATCAAATTGCCAGCGTGGCATGCGAAGAGGTGGTGAATATGAAGGGGAAGTAAGAATGATTGGGAAATGATCGTTGTCATGTAAGTCCGGAAGAACAGACCAAGTGAAGTCTAATGCGGTGGAGGAAGAGCAGACTGAGAGATCGATGCAAGAGAGAGTGAGAGTCCGAGGATCAAAATGGGTGCGAGTACCTGTATTTAAAACATGGAGAGGGTGGGTGGCAAGAAAAGCCTCTAACTGAATGCCACAGGAATCACAGTGAGACCCCCCCCAGAGGAAATGGTGGGCATTAAAATCACCAAGTAACAGAATCGGTGGTGGTAATGACGAAACAAGAAAGGCAATATCCGGAGTAGATAATGCCCGAGAAGGAGAGAGATATAAAGAACAGAGCGTATACCACCTATGCAAGTGGATACGGGCTGCTGTGTAATGCAGCGAAGTACGAACAAATAGCTGATGGTACGGAATATCAGTGCGTAGAAGAGCACTTTCATTAAAGGTCCCATCAGGAAAAGGATCTGAAGAATACAATAAATTATAGCCTGAGATGGGAGAGATAACAGCAGAGTGTAATTTTGGTTCCTGTAAGCAAACACCAACAGGGGAAAACTGGGAGAGTAACATCTGAAGCTCACCCCGATTACCCGAGGCCGCGTATATTCCACTGTAAATAGGCCATGATTGGCAATGATAAAGATACCTGAAATCCGCAGGTAAGGGTTCCTACGGACTAGAGGGGTTAGAAAAGTCCACATGCAGAGGCAATGGAAAACGTTCAAGCAGCGAAGGAACAGTGCACTGAGGAAAAGAGTTGCGCAGATGGAGTAGAGGAGAGAGAAGGAGCGGAGGGTGGATCAGTGTCAATTGATGGTTTGGTCTCTGCAATATATTCAGAGATTGCTTCAAGTGTTTCGGAATTCAGAGACGTCGTATGGGAGACAATATTGGAGATGGTAGGGGGGAGGATAAGTAAAGATTGGAACTGTAATGGACTGTACCAAGGTAGGGGGGGGGGCAAAAGGGTGGAGGGAACTGGAGAAGAAGCGTGGAAGGGGACAGAAGAGGCAGAAACCTGGGAGGTGGCAGAAGAGGAAGAAACTTGGGAGGGAACAGGGGAGGTAGGTATAGTACGAGAAGGAGGGTGAACCTCTACACTTGTAACAGAGCCAGAGAGAGGGGAAGAACCCGGTACAGAGATAGGGAATGTAAAATGAGGTGGAAGAAGGGAAGGAGGGGTTAAAGGATTTTTTTTTTGACTTCTGAGAAGTAGAGAGACGATTGGGAGGAGGTGTCGTATGAGGTCTCGTCGATACTGAGGCTTGTGAGGGAGAACACGAAGAAGCGAGAACAGACTGAGGCATTGAAGTAGGGATGTCTGAGCCTAGGACAGCAAAAGAATTAGATACAGGAGTGACTATGGGAGAGGTAACCACAGAGGATGCTGCAGAAGATGGGACCCCAGGAGTGGGGGGACGTTTTGAAACACGGGAATAAGAAACACGAGGTAGTTTCCCTTGGAGGCGGAGATGAGAAACTGCCATGGCATAAGGGAGACCTTCTGCCTCTGAGGTAATGGATTTCCCACTCATTTAAGTAGACTTGGCAACAGCGAGAGTACGAAGGGTGAGCCTCATGACAATTAAGGCAAGAGGGAGGTCGATTGCAAAACGTATTAGAATGGTCATCTGCACCACAGACTGGGCATTCGGCTATGGATCTGCAATATTTCGCTGGATGGCCAAATCGCCAGCAATTTCTACTGTTGCAGTGTAGGGATCACCTTTTGAGCTTGTAACCGATGTCCTGCTACATAAACTGAGGAGAGTTCAAGGCTGTCAAAAGTTAAACGAGCCACATTGCTAGGGTATTGTCTCAACCTGCGGGCAGGAAGAACATAAGTGTCTACCTTGAGGATTGGGAGATCTAGGAGTTCCAGCTGTTCAAGAATGTCATTGCCGCATGTCTGGAAATTTTGTTGAACTATGGTATGGGGCAGAATGACGGTACCACTACAAGAATTGAGAGAATGATGTTTTTCAATAGTGACAGGAACAGTATCTACATGGGAAAGAAGAGAAAGATCATGAGCTTGGGTAGGATTCTGTACAGTGATGATGCGTGTACCGCTTTTAAGAGCATGAAAAGAAATATCTTTACTAACATGGCATAGGAGTGCCTTGCCAATACTGTGGTCAGAAAGATAGGCGGTAGAGGAAGTCGGTCGTAAAGAATTTAGTCCATTGTGCAGTCTGAAACTGAGCGTGGAAAGGGAGTGCAGGACATGTCGATCTTTTCTGAGAAGAACGAGAAGGTGGAAAAGTATCATCAGCAGGTAATTGTCATTGGCGTTTAGGCGTGAAACCAGAGTTGGTCCGATGTGGAACGGGCCGGCAATTCGAGAATTGCCACACCGTAGAGGGAGAGGCCGGAAGCATAGTCAAAGGAGAGCGGAGGTCAGATAAATCAAAGGAGTCAGTCGAGACCTTGGTACCTGAAGCGGGTAAGGAAACAGCACCGGCAAGAGGTACAGAGGCATGAGGAGTGTCCAAAGAGTTGTCCAAAGACGAGGCAGGGTCAGAATGGGGTGCAGTATCAAGAAGGGGCCCGGGGGTGCAGGTTCATGGACTGGGTTCTCCATGGTTAGGTTACTTTTTTTAAGAAAAAAAAAGAAAAAAGAAAAAAAATAAAAAAAAGGGGGGGGACCGGGGAGGGATAGTTCCTACGAGGAATGAAAGGGCCAGAAATCTCCCTCCACACCCAAGAGGACCTCAGCACCGCAAGTGGCATAGATGCAGCATGGAACCCGTGCCATACCCTATCCATCATGCCAGTAAACCAGCAATTCAGGATAGCAACCTCACATCTGCCGAGCTAACTCAGTGGACAAAAGAGGGCGGCCGGATATCCACCGCAAAGCATACCTCCTTCAGCCACCACCCCCGGAATCCAAAAGGTGGCTTCCAGGGATACACCCATCGCCCGAAAGACACCCCAAAGCCTCTCTCCAGAATACCGGAGAGGGATCGGGACTTCCCCAGGCGATCCAGATTCCACGGCAAACTATGCCACAGCCAAGAACCTCAATGGAATGGGATGGACCCCGGTACCCTTTCCCCTACCTAGGAACTAGCGCACCTGTGGGAAAAATCCCAAAGGCCAAAAAGAGGAAGGGCAAAAGGGAAGGGTGGGGAGGGGGAGGAGGGAAGGGAAAGGGGAGGATGGGGAGGATGGTATAGGGAAGTGGGGATTGGGGGGTAATTAGGTTCGGTCTGAGGAAGGAGACCGATAGGTCTAATTCCTCAGACCAAGAGCCTCTTCACCACGCCAAGGAGCCCCCCTTGAAGAGGACAAAAAGTGTAACTTCCATGTTGGAGAAACTGGCGACTTCTGGCAGCTTCTACTATTACGAACGGTTGCTGACCTCTGGCTTTTTTTTTTTTTTACAGCTTGAAGTTCTAGACATCAGTTTTTATCTAGATTTCCACCACCACATCAAAAGCTATTTTATCACTATTGTTTGCTATGGTAGGGTGACTGGTGAAGATTACTGGAAGAATATTTGCTTTCCGTTGTGTATATTCCGACCTCTGCTGACTACAGGTTTTATGTCTTTCCACAAGTAACTAATCTTCACATATTTCAATAAAAGATCTAATTTTAGTCATTCCACCACATTATCATTTTGTTAGTTATTAGCTATGGCAACACTGGTGAAATGGTTTCTGGATAATAAATGGTCTTGTGGTGTTGCTGCATTCACTGACAAAACTACACTGTTTATCCCATTTCTACAGAACTGTTCACTTTTTGTATTTCCTCAAGATTGTCCACCTTTTTGTATTTCAATAGAAATTTTTTTACTCAATGGTATCACTAGACTATAGGTCAGGTACACTAGCAGGTATAGGAAGATTATTAATATGAGCCGACCTGTGTGGTAGGATCCTGGCGACTACTGGCAACCCGCTGTCGGGTCTCGGGAGACCCAACAGCAATCAGGATCTCTATTATTACTACTATAATCAAAGAAAGCACTAAACCGACAAGGGTCATACACTACTGCGGGGTAGAAAATAGTGCTGGGGCTATAAATGGCTAAGTGAAAAGGGAATCAGGTGAGAGGAGAAAAGGGGTGGAAGGGACGCTAAGGGCTGTGTCAAAGTTTGTATAGTCAAGCAGTTGCTGACAAAAAGTTAGTGATTGTAAGTCAAAGGTAGGACCATCTACAAGAGAAGATGAGGTAAGAGTGGTAGGGCGACGGCGACGTTGGAGGTAAATCCAGCGAGTTTGCTACTAAACCGGGCAATCTACAAGGACCAAATGAGGGACCAGACAAACCGAGTGGAATAGGGTGTCGTTCCATGAGATACCCATGGGTATGGCAAGTATGGCCAATGGGGAGCCGTGAGAGTGCAGTCTCCCGAGTATGTCAATGGCGGTAAGAAGATGGTCGCAAGCTAAAAGTGGTTTAATATTGTGCAATTTATGGTGTATGCCCGACCACTGTTGTTGCCAACGGCTGCGAAGACAGGCCGACATGAAAATAATCTAAATACCTCTATTGGAAATCCGAAGATTATGCACTGCTGACCGAACAGAAACATTCGCTTGTTTATTTCCTGCACATCAACGTGTCCAGGGACCCTATAGAAAACGACATTTCTTTTTGTTAGCCACAAGGTGGAACCATAGTTGAATACGAAAGACTAATGGATGAGGGGTATCAAATTGTTTAATGGCATGTAAAGCACCGAGGGAATCTGAAATGATCACAAACGTCGAAGGAGACATGCATGTAATACGGAGAAGTGCTATGAGGATGGTATATAACTCTGCAGTAAAAATACTGAGTAACAAATGACCTTGGACATCATGAGGGAACACCACCGCAAACCCAGCACCATCAGAAGATTTAGAATCTATATAAACAGCAACAGCATGAGCATGCGACAGTTAATGATAAAGAAAAAATGGGCCAAAAGCAGTCGTAGGTAGGAGAGCTTTGGCGCACGGCAGTAGAGGAGAGCAGACACGGACCTTCGGAACCTCCCAAGGGGTAACATAAGAAAGGAGGAACACTGCAGCAGGCCTGTTAGCCCATACTAGGCAGGTCCTTACAATTCATCCCACTAACAAACATTTGACCAACCCAATTTTCAATGCTACCCAAGAAATAAGCTCTGATGTGCAAGTCCCACTCAAATCCAACCCCTTCCACTCATGTACTTATCCAACCTAAATTTGAAACTACCCAAAGTCCTAGCCTCAATAACCCAACTAGGTAGACTGTTCCACTCATCAACTACCCTATTTCCAAACCAATACTTTCCTATGTCCTTTCTAAATCTAAACTTATCCAATTTAAGTCCATTACTGCAGGTTCTCTCCTGGAGAGATGTCCTCAAGACCTTGTTAATATCCCCTTTATTAATACCTATCTTCCACTTATACACTTCTATCAGGTCTCCCCTCATTCTTCGTCTAACAAGTGAATGTAACTTAAGAGTCTTCAATCTTTCTTCATAAGGAAGATTTCTAATGCTATGTATTAATTTAGTCATCCTATCCTGGGTAAGGAAAAAGGCAGATGCTAAATGAACATACAAGGGAGGTAATTGGAGAGGACCGGAGTGAAGATGAAGAGAAAATGGCTGGAGTAAGCAGAGGCGTTGAACAAATAATGGGCTGTTACTAACGTCTGAGACCAACCCATACATTGACGGAACACAAAGGTCATCAGCGCTGACAAAGTAACTAAGGCAATGAGCATCACGACGATCAGCTAAGGAACATTCACCTCGGCATAGAGGCTTTCAAGAGGGGATGAAGAAAAGGCACCAAGGCATAAACGTAGACCCTGATGAACGGATCTAACTTATAGTGTTGTAGGAGAAGCCACAATAAACTGGGTTACCATAATCCAGCTTGGACAAGACTAGGGTGGAATGCAAACGGAGCAGAATTCGGCGATGTGCTCTCCATGAACGATGTGCAAGAATTTTAAGGAGATTCAGTCGACTATGGCAAGCTGCCTTCAAAGAGGAAATGTGAGGTTTCCATGTCAACCGGTGATCGAAGAGAAGTACTAGAAACTTTACCGTATCACATTCTGGAATACGTGAGCCATGTAAATATAATGGAATATCTGGGATAAGAGAACGTCTAGTGAAGGTAATGAAATGGGTTTTTGTACTAGAAAATTTAAAGCCATGGAAAGTGGTTCAATGGGAAACTGTCGATTACATCCGGAAGGAAGGCTGCTACCAGGCGACAGTCAGCACCTGTGTAAGCTATAGCAAAGTCATCCACAAAGTGACGACCAAATGTGTGCTGGAAGAACGGAAGGTAGGTCATTTATAGCCAGAGAAGGGTAGTGCTAAGGACAACCTTGTGGGACTCCGTTGGCTCGAACAGTGAGAAAAGCGAGGCGCCAGTACGGACGAAAATATCTCAAATAAGAAAGCAGCAAGGAAGGTCGGTAAATTACAGCGGAAGCCTAAGGAATGAGCTTGGGCTAAAATGTTATACCTCCAAGTGGTATCATATGCTTTCTCAACATCAAAAGAGACTGCCAGGATGGAGTGTTAGCAAAGGCATTTTGCACATTCGTATCTAAGTGAAGAGAGGGGTCTAAAGCAGAGCGGCCCTTGCGAAAGCCATATTGGTGAGGAGAGATTACTGTGGGTCTCTAAATACCATATCAAACTTCTATTCGGCAATCATTCACCACCTTACAAACTACACTGGTCAGAGCAATGGCACGGTAGTGCGAGGCATCAAGTCCCTAAGCGCCTGGTTTGCAAAACGGTAGGACAATGGCAGATTTCCATTGAGGAAGAACTGTCCAAGTAAGATTGAAAAGACAAAGGACTAAGGGCTGTAGAATGCAGATGTAGCATACTATGAATATCAGGCCCAGCTGCCGATGACTAGCAAGCAGAAAGCGTAGACTAGCCCTAGGAGAGGGCAAGGCACATTATACAGCTCCATCCGTGGCTCTGGTGGCCTGGTGGTTAACGCTCTTCACACGGCGAGGGCCTGGGTTCGATTCCCAACCAGAGTAGAAACATTGGGCGTGTTTCTTTCCACCTGTTGTCTGTTTCCCCATTAGTAAAATGGGTACCTGGGTGTTAGTCGACTGGTGTGGGTCGCATCCTGGGACACTGACCTAATTTGCCCGAGATGCTCAGCATAACAAGTGGCTTTCTATGTAGTAGTAGTATGTCATCGTTGTCAGCTAGGACTGTATACCATGTACATGTACTTTTAGTAAATAAAGATTATTATCCCATTAGAAGACATCCATTTGCAATTGCTCCTTGGTAGACAGATGCCAGAAATGAAGGACAGGTGAAGCCCTTGGGAGACACCAACAATAGTTCGATTTCTGTGGCAACCCGCAAAACAAGAGCTGGGTCCGGAGCGTACTTGCCACACAACTGCCATACCTTCTAAACCGCGCACAGGGGAAGTTGAGGTAACTGCAGTGTGTCTTGCCAACAAGTGCGTTTAGTCGTGTTTGATGCGGTGATCGACTGCCCTTTGCTGCTAAAAGTCAGATGATCCGTGGTCCGATTATACCGATAACGGCCGTATGCAGCACTTTTCAAATGCACCGCATGGGTACACACAAGAGACTGCCAAGGCACGCATGTCTGAGAATGCATGTCTGAGGTTTGAGGAATAGAACGTGACGCTGCAGTCAAAACTAAGGTCGAAAACTGACGCACCAGCTCATCAATAGAGGACGAAGAAGGGTTCTCACAGAAAGTAGTAAGAGGAGAGTACAAGTCCCAGTTTGCTCGTCCAAATTGCCAATGAGGGGTACGATGCGGTCGGAAATACGTAGAAGTATAAAAAAGTAATCACTCGTGCAAATCCGGGGAAATAGACCAAGTGTAATCAAGTGCGATTGACGAGGAACAGATAGAAAGATCAATGCAAGAGTGTGGGTCAAAATGTGTGGGATCACCTGTATTTAAAACATGAAGAGGATGAAAAGTGAGAAGTCTCCCCAACTGATCACGAGTGATAGTGGGACCCTCCCCGAAGATAACGAGGGTTAAAATCGCCCAACACCATGTCCGAGATACAGAATGCACAGGAAGGGGGGAGAGCGCAAACTGTATACCATCTGTGCAAATAAATATGGGCTGCAGTATAATGCAGCATAGAACGAACAAAGACCTCTTGATATGGTATACCAACAAGCACGCTTGCATTAAACGATTCATCAGGAAAGGGATCAGTAGAATGTAGCAGCACAGCCTGAAACAGGACGAATATCAACTAAAATTTTGGGCTTTTGTAACCAGACATACTGGGCAAATCTGAACACCTGGAGTTCTGCCTGATTACCCTAGAGGCCACGAGTATTGCAATGTAAACAAGTCATCGTTTACAAAGACCGATATACCAACAATAAGAAGTGATAAAATCTATGGGCTATTAGGGTCAGTGAAATCAATGTGTGGAGGCAACGGTAAGTGTGCAAGCAAGGAGTCAGTTCTGTGAAGGAAAAGATTGCTGCGAAGGTAGTGAAAAATGAGAAAGGGGTAGGAGGGGCACAAGTGTCCAAAGAGGGTTTTTAGTTTGCAATATACTTGGAGAGAGCATTGTCTGCGGATAAGGATAAGACAGGCGAGGTAGAGCAAGTAGATCGGAGAGACTATGGAGGGATCTAAATAGGTCTGAGGGGAGTATGAACCTGGAGAGATGTGACGGTAGGGGGGGGGGACAAGAGTTCTGTGGTGGAGCAGGAGATGGAGGTTGAAGGTAACTGGGGAAGAAATCTAAGGATGGGGGAAACAGAAGATAGGACCACACAAGGGGGGGAAACCACCACCTCCATACGAGTGTTAGAAAGGGGACAAGAACTAGGCACTGATGGAAAAAAACCTGCTGGGAAATTTTAGTGGTAGTAGTTAAGATGTAGTTGCAGAGGGTAAAAACCGCAAAATTATAAATAGGGGTGACCCCGGAAGACATTCCGCCGATGGAGCTGGCATGCGGGGGAACTGCCAAGATTAGAAGTCTCCTAGTTACTCACGAATAAGGGATACGAGGAAGATTCTCCTGAAGGTGGAGCCGAGAGCGCCATAGAATAAGCCTTCTCTTCAAGACAATGGATTTCTTGTTCATTACGACAAACAGCGGTAAAATGAAGTTTTTAATTGCAATTGAGAAGTAGGGACGGTATGATCTGCAGCACTGCAGACCAGGCACTGCTGCAGATCTGCAGCATTTAGTGGAGTGTCCAAAGCATCACCAATTTAGATACTGTTTCAGGGTAGGGACCACTTTATGGTCCTCTAGGCGATGGCCTGCGATATAAATGGAGGACCAGAATTCATGGCAGTTGAAGGTTAAGCAGGCAATGCTAGTGGGAAAGCACCTACAAGCCAGGACACTTACCCACCCTGAGAATAGAAAGGTCCTGAAGAGAGAATTGCTCCAAAATACCACTGCAAGACTCCCTATACAATAGTACATGGTAAAACCACCGTACCACTGCAACAATTTATAGTATGCTTATGAAACATTGGAATGTTATCAATGGAAGTAGTATGGGAAAAAATCACAAGCTTGTTCTGCAGTCTGAACTAATATGGGTGCACCAATACGAAGAGTGAAGATATATTTTGGCCTACTTGTTGCAAAAGCTTTAGTAATACTATGGTCAGAAGATAAATCAGTTGGAGATTTTAGTTGTAGGGAAAAAGAATATTTCACTGCTAGTAAACATTGTGCTTAAAGTGGGAGTCTCGGGTCGTTTGTGGGTGAAATGAGCAGACGTCTAAGAATTGTCAGCAAATTATCTGGAATGTTCAGGTGTACTGTATTTGGGGAAGCCGAATGCAGTTTAAAGGTGTGCAAGAGGCACTAATATTGGTGGAACCCTAGCACTAAGCAGGTGTGAGCATCACCAGAAGGTGGTACAGGGGTATGGGAAGAATCTAGAGAAGGGTCCAATAACGAAGCCAGGTCAGAGCAGGATGAAAGAACTGGCCTAGGAGGGTTATCACAATGAAGATAATGGGGGGGGAAGGGGGAAGCACCAGTCTAGATATCATGAAAGGGCCGCAAGTTCCTCATTTGAGGACTTCAGGCCCACAAGTAGTGCAGATGCAGCATGGAACCCATGCCATACCCTAACCTTCAAGCAAGTTATCTAGCTCTGGGATAGCAACCTCACATCTACAGAGCTACCTCAGCAGACATAACAGGGCGGTGGGAAATCCGCCACAAAGCATTCCTCTGGCTGTCACCTTCCAGAACAGACAGGCAGACTCTGGAGATAAACCCATCTGCAGGACACCCCATCCACTTCACTGAAATCTGGGAACTGAGCAGAGCACCTCCAAGTAATCCAGATTCCACGGCAAACTACCCCACACCCGAGGAACCTCATGGAGCAGGAACTCCTGTGCACCTCCCCCTACTAAGAAACTAATGCCAGGAGTAGAGGAACCCCCCCCCCAGGCTACAAGTGGGATGGGGAAGTGGGAGGGTGAGGAAAGGGAAACCATGGGATAGGAGGGTAACTGGGTTCGGTCTGAGGAACACCGAAAGATCTAATTCCACATACCAAGAGCCCCCCCCCCCACCTTTTCGAGAGGTAGGAGGGTTGGAGAAAGGGATAAATAGGATTAGACAGGGTAGGGGGTAATTAAGTCTTCTGACGAAGACTTAAATGTTCAGTTTCTTGAACCATGAACCCCCAAGGACTCTAAACAGGCTAAGCATTTGGAGAACAAACTCCAAATGCTTAGCTGAACAACTTTTACCTAATATTGCAAGAAAAGGTACCAACATTAAAATATTCCCTTTTAATACAAAGGGATGTCTTGTCTTTTAAATTTTGCACTTCATGGCCAATGAGACGAAGTGGAACCAGGACTAAACTTTAAAGTGCTAAACTGACAAGGGTCGTGCTGCATGCACTATGGGGCATAGTATTACCAGGCCTGAATATTAGTTGGGACACTAAAGGCATGTCGGGCAGTAAATCGCTTATTAACAGTCAAAAAGTGAGCACAAGTCTAAGTCAGGGTCGTCAGCTAGGAGGGAAGCTAACTTAATTCGCTCAGCAGAAGACGAACTTTTAAGTTGTACCTCTTAACTGAACCCTAAAAATACTAAAGTTCTAGGTAGATGGAAGAAATGCTAAATTTTCATTAAAGTTCCGAAAGGCGTGGAATATCCGAGTAATTATATTCATGGGGAGCGCTAAACCCGAAGAATTAGGCAGCACATGCGAGGGTGGGAATGGAAGGTATCCAGGCTCAATTCACGGAACCGGAGCATTGATCCAATTCCGTACATCAAGTGCCCCTCACGAGTGTTGAACCTTGAGGGGCCCTACACATTTAAGAAAATCTTACTAGCACAAAATTTAGTAATTGGTTACATAACTGAGGGAAATACTGAAGACCAGAGTCTGCATAAAGTTTATTGAACTATTCTAAATTTCATTTTAGAATTAAGCTTTATCAACTTCAGTTTCCTTAGAGGCCAACTTTTCTTTAAATATTTCTCCAGCTTCTCTGGCTCCAGGTTCATTGATCTCTGTGTAACCTGGAATATTTGATTTGCACTTTCGTAGCCAGTTACACAAGTTCTTGTGACGAGTAAAGTCTATTCCCACAGCTTCTATGGTAGACACCGTTGCCACGAGGATATGGTCTGCAATGGTGATCTTTGGTGAGACTGCCCCAATCTGTCCGGTCAAAAATTGGTCTAGGCAGCCTAGAGCTTCATCAATGCAAGGAAGTTGATCCTTGTCTGGTTCCTGTCCCTCGAAGAGGACTGGGTACTGGAGGAAAACAGAATGCACTTAAGGTTGTGCAAGTAAATTTTTTTTGGGTCAAAGATGCTAAGAAATTACCGCCTCAGTAGTTACTTTCAAGCCTCGAGTAAATTGAGATAGATACTTACCACATATTTGCCAAAACGTTGGACCAGTTTATCTATATCAAAGTACAGGAGACGGTCCAACATAGCACGGGTTCTTAGTTCCTTTGGACACAAGGAGTCATCCTTCCCATATTTTGAAACAAGGTAGGTGCAGATGGCACGGCTGTAGGGGGGAAAGTTTTTTTTTTTTTTTTTCACTAGTCCAGTTTAGGTTATGGTGATAAAATGCTATGGCACAAATCCATAAGTTACCCACCTGTCCCAGAGAACGAAGCCATCGTCAACTAGAGTTGGTACGCAATGCTGAGGGTTCAGCTCCAAGAAATCAGGCTGAAGTTGTTCTTTCATGCAGAGATCAACACGCTTCAGATTAAGTTCTAGTTCGAGCGCCTTAGCAGTCAGCATCACAGACCGACAGTGAGCACAAGATGAAGTATAATACAAGTCTAGAGGCATCTTTAATCCTAGGGAAAAAAATTTAGATGTTAGATTTATTGGTTTGGGAGTGTTAATTAACTAAACCACGAGGAATTTTTACATTTAAGAGAACAGAAGAGTACATACATGTAGCATACAATATACATGCTCTTATAACAAACTTTCATATAACAGACATCTTCCATATCAAAGGGGTACAAGACCAATACCCTTTCATAATTAAATATCCCACATATATAAAAAAACCTAATAGATACAAAGAACTGAATACCTGTAACGGTGAAAACCAAATCTAGTACATTACTGGTATGTCAAGTTTAACATACAAACTAAAACGGAATAAAAACTAAAATTTATCAATTAACTAGATGTTAAGTATACAAAACCAGCTTTAACCCACAATTTTAAAGTTGTGGTGCTACATAACCACTCTTCCATCTATAAACTTAAAACTGAAGGGCAATATTGCACAGCCATGGCAGTACCCTCACATTGAAATAATGAAATATGCCAGGACCCACCCCCGTTTATCCTAGGTTCCCAAGAACGGGGTTCCTTGACAGTGCATAATACGAAAGTAACTTATACAATGTAAAAAAAAAGATTAATACATGGCGTTACAAAGAAAGCAAAGTTCTGAAATAAAACGCCAATTACAATATATAAGACAAGACAGGATACACACCAAGTATAAATTATAAGTGCCGCTTTATCTTGCCAAGACTAAAAACTGCATGCACCTCAAACTGGCGACATTAGTCTAAATTGACATAGCTAGGCTTTTAAAGCTCAGAATCCAAGCACTTTTTACGTGTTGAGTATTTCGAACACTGAACACTCAAAAAAACCAGGGTGTATAAAAAAAAAAAAAAGTTCTTTAAAACCATAGTCATTATTCTTAGAAGCGTCTGTTGCTCAAAGGCAAATCATACCCGTGATACTACCTTACAAACCAGACAAAACCTGGGAAACCCACATCTTACACCTCAAATACACCAACAAAAAACCCCACGCCCCTTACATCCCCTGAAAAAGGGGACCAACCATTTGCCCACCCTCCGGGACCCCACAGCGAGGCTCTGGTAACCTGGGAAGGTGGTTCCCCAAAGCGCCCCATAAACAAGCCTATTCCTACACTACGTTCTATAGAACCTTGCCGCCAATGCTTTCACCCTCAAATCTTCCCTAAACTCCCGCATTACAAGAAATATCTAGTCTACTATGATACATTATAGCCCTTCCCACATCCTTTGGCACCACATTTAACAATGCCCTTAAAAGTGGCAAACTACCCCCTCCTCCCAAAAGTCTGATAACTTCCCTCGTCTATAATCTCACCCCCTCCAAGGAGGGACAAAAGACAGCATGAAACGCCATTTCAACATCACAATGCAGGCAAGATGCCTCGTCCACGAACCCCATGCATCAACACCTCCTTGAGGCCAGAAGTAATGAAAACTATACACTAATTCAGTTACTCTAACAGGTATCCTAAGCTTATTAAATTTCCTCCAAGTAACTTTCCAATCATACGTTGGGTACACTGCAACCCCTTGCAGTACTCCCTGCCCTCCCACAGCCCTCACAAGCCTTTACTTTTTAGGTTGGCCACCTGTTGCACTGTCAAAACCCTCAATGTATCCTCAAACCCGCAAATCCTTGCCACGCCATTTACGAGCCTCCTCCATAACCCTTCCTACACTAATGCCCTGCACACTCCCTTCCCTAATATACCTCTGCTTGATAGCCATTACTCAGACCCAGCGCCAACAAGCCTAAGCTCCCTCATCATAACTACCTTACATAACCACGCCCTCCCAAAACTCCACAAACTATGGCCTCTGCTGGATTTCCAAAACGTCCAGTACCCGTAAGGGGAACCACCTCTGCCACCCCCTATACCTTGCTAGACAAGAGTTTATCACCAATGCTAGATACTTTGCACTTAAACCTCTAAGTCTACCCAAAACTTTTTCCCTAACAGATGCCAAATAGACCCTCCTGTAGTCCTGCACCTCCTTCATATGCCATATCCCACTCCTCTTATTCACCACTGTCCATCCTGATCACTCCAAGCTCGCACTTATCCATTTACCCACCTCCAGTAACCTTGATTTCACCATGTTAACTCGTACCTGTATTAGTACCAAAAATCAATCTACCCACCCTCCATAACTCTTCCTTGCCCCTAAACAAAACAGTTGCATCAAAATATCCAACAATACCCTCCCATCTATCTCCTGTGTACAAAACCCACTCGAACTCATAGAAGGGATTCTGCACATGCAGAAAGCAGCTGGGATAGCAGGCAACCCTGTCTCCAACCTCTACATAGGTACAATTTCACCCAACCTCTCATTTACCTGTACCCTCACCGCCTCAGCATACAGGGTGTTCACCTATCATCACCCTCTCCAAACCCTAAACGTTCTAAACAAAACTAAAGAAATCTATCCATGCAATCTTATGCAGTCTCCCAATCTAACCCGAGTATTACCCCTCCCAGACAGCTCTCAAAATACCTGATAATCATGTCCATCAGTCGTCCTTCTCCCTGGAATACCAAACTGTCCCCTATGTATTACAAAACCCAGTACTTTGCTCATTCTGTTGCCCAATTCTTAACAAGAGTCCTGTAATCCAAGCACATTAACGAAATCACTTAATTGCTCAAGACACTAGTCCTCTTTTTGGCACTAACACTGATATCCATTTTATGAGATTTCCCCCATCCTTCCACTACTTGACATGGAACTCAAAACTCCCACCAAACAGTGCCTTGCACACACCAGGGACACTTATAAAAATCATTCAGTATACCATCTATCCCCAGTGCCTTACCCTGGCACAACCCAAAAGCCACCTCCTACATCTCGCCTCAGTAATACTAAAAGCTTTTCCCCCCCCCCCCCATCCTCCTCACTTAACATAGTTGATCCCTTCTTCCCCAAACATCCCTTCACCGACACCCCCCCCCCTTCCCTCACCCCTCCATTTCTCCCTAAACCAAAAAGTAGCACGAAAGATTGTGATGGATAGGCCCTGTCCCTCCACCAGCCCCCCCCCCCCCCCAATTCTGCCACTATACACCAAGGTGGTCTTCGTCTGCCTTTCCCTAAACTTCCCGAGTACAAAGCCTGATGGCCTATCTCCCCTTAAAACATACTCCAACTCTGCCCTACTTCTGATTGCCACAAACTATGAATTTCTGCAATCCGATTCCGTAGACTTTCCATATCCCCATTCCGCCAAATCCTTTCCCTTCCTCATAGTTTATTTGTCCTTAAAGATTTTGCAATCCATAATGCCACCGTGCCAGCTCCCATTCCCGAGCTTTAAAAAACTCTTATCTCAATCTTATCCTTCATTTCCCACCAATCAAGCAAATTCATCACCACATTCCTAGCCTCCCAAAAGGACATACACCAATCCACGAAAACAGTACTTTTAAACCTCCCTTAGCCTCGCATTAAATTTCCAGTAACCCTCACTCACTATACCATCCACCTGCAAATTAGCTATTACTGCCCAGTGATCAGAAACCCACAACCTAAATCCTCACCACACTTACTCCCTGCCTGACAAATACTATCCAACCTCGCCTCATATCCCGTATGAACAAAAGTACTTCACTCCATACCCCCTACTCCCCACCATATAGACATCCTGCAAAACAGCTCAAAATACCCAAACTCCCCCAGGGAAGGGGGGCGGGTTGTGTAATTCCTATCGCCCCCAAACACCGTAGTAGCTGGCAAACCCTACAAATGATTCATCAAGATATCTCATACAAAGTCCACTTCACCCTAGCATTACTGGTCACCGGCATGTACACTCAAAACCCCTCCCAACCCCCAAAATCCAGACCCTTCCCAACCCAGGACATGCAAAGGGCTGGTCTCCTTCACTATTAGTTTCAATCTGAGCATTGGCAAAACCTATAACCTTTCAAAACCAATTTACATCCTAATCTATGGTTATGTTCTTGCGAAATTCAGTCTCTGCTAAATCTCCTTAAAAACTACTAACCAAACCCTCTTGACCTCGGTCTTAAGACCATTTACATTGAAAGATGCCTGAACTTTACAGGAAAGGCAACTTACCCCTGTGCCACTGGGACGGTCCTTTCATAGGTTTCGAGCTCTAGCACTCCTGTTCCTCCCCATCCTGTTCCTTCCCTCCTATCTTCATTGCAAACCCCCTCCCTGGCTTGCCGTCCCCACCACAGCTGACCAATCCTTCCCATGGTGCTGCCCCGGTGCGAGGACCTCGTCCATTTCCGACACTACTGCTGTTTGTTTGCAGGAGCTATCCTCCACACATTTCCATGAATCATGTCTTCCTGCTGAAACTCCACATACCTCTCCCTTCCAACCTTACTCGAGTCTCACCTTGCTGTCCGTCCATCTCCTTGACGGACACAACCTCTTGGCGCCTGCCACAGCATGCTCCGACTTCCAAAAAACCCTTAAACACTGCTTCTAGCATCCCCTCCTAGGGAGATTCTGCAATATCCAACAGTCCTTCAGGCAACGATATTCCCCTCCGATTCCTATGGGAGAGAGGCACGTTCCCATAGCCACCTCAGCTCTCTCCACTTCATAGGTCCGTTCTCAAACCTGCCACAACACCCGGCAAAACTTCCAATGTTTCTGACCGCTTGTCCACAGGAGATACTCGCACCCTAGGGCCCTGTCTCTGTGGACTGCCGCCACGTACTCTAGTCACAAACGGCTCGTAGTCCTCTGCCCTGCATAGTGCACAAAAACTAGTCCTATAGCCATCCAATGTAACATACGACTGTATCGGACACTACAGGGACATTTTTCGTGTGAAGGATCTTCTGGCAGCCCCCTCATACGGGCCGTTCCTCCACCCCCCCCCCCCCCCATGTTGCTCGCCGAATGGACAGTCCCATAAATGCTGAAAGCGTCCCGAAGACTACACTGTAGTCTCAAAAAAGTCACATCCCATACCTTCACCCAAGTAAAATACTTGGAGACGTCATGCATGCACACCTACACGGCCGAATTCATGCTCCGTTATTTAAATTCATCGACGATGCTGGAGTAAAAACCGGACCTCATGAATTATACAAAGACCCTTTTCATATCATTAAACGCTACTCCATACAATTCTTCACTGGGGATTCCATCAAAGTCCCTGATGACGCCTGGGAGCAGAATGTTCATTGCAGCGCTACTTGAAGACCCACGGACCAGCTCCATGCAGACTTACACGCCGGCTCATGTGGTCTGCCATCTTGGTGCTAATTGTATACTCCCAGGTGGCGTGCAAGAGAAACTGGAGAAGAGTCCTATCTCCCAGCAGGTAGAAAAACGAATGGTCAAGAGGAATATTAACCTAGAGTTATTGCCGGTTAGGGGAACCTAAACGATTTTTTAGGCGAAGCAATTTGAGCGGGGAAATTAAAATGGGTAGCGCTAAACCCGTGGGATTATACAGCTGAGGTAGGGGGGAGGGAGATCGAAGGTATTTAGGTTCAATTCAGAGAATTTAAGTGTAGATCCAATTTCGTAGATAAAGAGCCCCTCCCCAGCATCAAGGAACCTCCCTTGAAGGAAGTTATGAATCGAAGTTTGTGGGGATGTGGATTACACCGCCCATTTGAGAAGGTGGGCGTGCATGATGTTTTGGGGTGGCAAGATAAAGATGTTAGAGAAGAATTTATGAAGATTAGACGTATCTATTGTTACGTCTAGTTTTCTGATAGTCTATATCGAAGTATTTATCAAAAGAAATATAGTTATAGGTGTAAGCCTAGAATTTTTTTTAGCGATAGTAATTTTAAAACATTTAGTAAAAACAAAATAGTTTTGCGAGTTTACTAGTTTAATTTCCTACATTAAGAGCCCAAGTTGCAAATTGATCAGGAAAATACTTATAGCAACGAGAATACTCAATAGGCTCAGCACGACCCTTTGAAGTGTTAAAAAAGGATGAAGTAACAAGAATTTTCAACATAAATTATAAATAATAAACAAACCTTAAACGTAAAAAGAAAAGAGCAAGTTAATCCAGTATGTGCAGTCACTGAGAGCTGCTGGTACACTGACAACACCATTACGTTCAGTGCAGAAGAAAACACTACTGACCCAGCAAGGGAACTAACGATCAGCTACTGATGCCATAATGATAATTTCAGGACACTTCAAAATTAATATTTTTTCCTTACCACAACAATGTAAAACTGGCCATACCAAAGCAAGAACGTATTAGATAAATATGGATAAACGCCCAGAAAATTGAAGAGAGGAAATTATGACAATAATCCAAATAATTAATAAAAATAGAATGAATGACTAGGTTGTCAGTGCCATCTATTGGTCAGATCATCGCTCCTCACACGACTCTTAAGTTCTCCTTGGTACAAGGAATCAATCAACTGACAAATATACAGGGTGCAGCATGAAGCATTTATCATTAATTTTTTCCTGTTCATTGCTCAACTTTGTAACTTGCAGAAAAAGGATTAACTTTGCACTGAATGAAATTTCTCCTAAGCCACATGCTCGTCAAATCACGGCTGCACCCAATACACTGAACCACAAGCTCTCAACTGTACCCGGTACACTGAAACAAAACTGGCCAACTGAACCCAGTACACTGAACCACAAGCTCTCAACTGTACCCGGTACACAGAAAGAAAACTGGCCAACTGAACCCAGTACACTGAACCACAAGCTCTCAACTGCACCCAGTACACTGAAACACAAGCTGGTAAACTACACTCAGTACACTGAACCACAAGCTGGTCAACTGCACCCATTACACTGAACCAACTGATGAACTGCACCCAGTACACTGAACCAGCTGATCAACTGCACCCAGTACACTGAATCAGCTGATCAACTGCACCCAGTACACTGAACCACAAGCTTGTCAACTGCACCCAGTACACTGAAACACAAGCTGGTCAACTGAACCCAGTACACTGAACCACAAGCTCTCAACTGCACTCAGTACACTGAACCACAAGCTGGTCAATTGCATCCAGTATACTTAACAAGCTGATCAACTGCACCCAGTACACTGAACCAGCTGGTTAACTGCACACAGTACACTAAACCAAAAGCTCTCAACTGCATCCAATACACAGTATCATTGTCCTCATCGCTCTCGGGCCGTGTGGACCTGCTGTGCAGACGCTCCTGAATCAGTTGGTTTCTGGGCAGTTTTTCTGTTAGTTTCAAGATGGCGGATCGTGTCGGCAGGAGGGTCAATACTGTTTGCATCGAGCTGATACGGGGTTCGTTGAGCACTGCTACGATGAATGTGCTTCTTCAAGTTATTTTTTTTTTTAGATTTTATTTAAAAACACACAGAATACAAATTGTACACAACATGAAAATGTTGTCCAATATATGGACCATTGTCAAAACTTACACAAATTACATCAAACCAATCCATATCACTCCAGTGGACACTAAATCCATACACACTGATAACACTCCCTCAAAACCTGCTAAGTGCAGCATGAGGCTCCCTTGTCCCCACAAAATAGTGGCCCAACCCCTTCCCCTTAACTTAGTTTGCAACTAAAAAAACACTGTTCCCCAATATATATACATATATATATATATATATATATATATATATATATATATATATATATATATATATATATATATATATATATACATGATATGAAAGCTCATTATAAACTAAATCATTAAGTATCATGTTACTGTAAGACAGTTTTTGCCAAACCATTTGATTATTTGCATACCAACTAACAAAAGTCTTAGCATTGTCTATATGCACTATCCCAACTACAGTTATTGTTATAATTTATATAAAAACTTACAGAATACACAATATTTACATGAACGTCCAAATGTTGCCCAACACTTGGCCCAACATCAAAATTTATGCACAATACAACATCAACATAATCATCCCAATCCAGAGAACACTAACCTATACACTCTGATTACACGGACTCAAAACCTGCAATATGCAGGATGAGGAAACCCTTGCTCATTTATTCTCTGCTCAGACGCTGTGCTGAGCGGTCGTCAGCTGTCTCTCCTCAGTCCCGACACCTGGTGGAGGAGCTTTGCGACGACAACAACAATGGCGACTGGTTTTCGAAGGAGAGTTAATACTGTGTGTATTGACCTCAAAAAGGGCACAATCCCCAGCGCATCGATTAATGTGTTGGTGCCGATGATCATCCGCGATGTATATGGCATCCAGCGTGAATCCCTGTGTGGCGTTGCCTTAAATGGACTATCCCGAATTTTCGTCAAGTTTTGTGATACCAAGACCTACGAGCAGATTGTCAACCAGTATCAGGATGTTAGCAAGCAAGTCACCCCAGCAGTCACAGTTAAGTTGCACAATGTTTCACAATACTATACGTGAGTACGTGTGCGAAACGTGCCTTTTGAGGCTAACAAAGTTGACATACGTGGCGCCTTCAAATACTATGGGACGATCCACCAGGTTACTATGGGTCGGTGGTCTGATGGCCACTTTGCTGGTTTACAAGAAGGGTCTTTCACGTTGAAAATGTCCCTGCGCCAACCAATACCTTCGTACATAAACCTAGAGGAGTTCCGTACCCAGGTGTATGTTACGTATCCTGGACAGAGACGAACTTGTCGCCTATGCGGCGCATTGGATCACATTGCTGCACAATGCGTTAAGCGCCAGCCGCCCTCAGGACGTGGTCGTCGTCCGGATGGTGAGGCTCCTCGTCGGATTCTGGCAGATGAAATAGTCGAGGACGTACCGCGCCTGAAATCGTGGAGTGATGAGGTGGATCGGGCCATGCTCGTACAGTCATCCTGCGTGACTCTACCTGGTACGGTCAACCATGATGTGGTAGAACATGGTGGACGTGAGAGCCCTCAAGCAAGAGAGGATGCTGACATAGAAGCTAACATTGTATCGACATTGAGCGACCTTTTAGCTTTGCAGGAGTATGATTCTGTGCCGTGTGTGCCTGTGTTGGAGTGTTCAGATGAGGAGAGAACACAGTTAAAGGATGTCGATCAGTTAATTAACGTAAGTGAGGTAGAAGGTCCGAGAGTTCATATTGTTGCGGTAGAAGTTTACAAGGAGAACATTACAGGTCCTGATAAAGCTGAGGATGCTGTTTCTAGGAAGCGAGCGGCTACCCCGCCAGACTCCGACGATGTCTTGACCCCTGGACAGCGTTCTGGGAAGAAGACGTGGTCGGAAGTCACGGGTGGGGCGTCGCGTGGTTCCAGGACAGCGAGTAATATAACAGAGAATGTACAAGGTAAAGGTGGCGCCTTAGGCGTTAGTCAACGTAAAGGGAAAAAGGGTGTGGTGGTCCCTCGAGGACAGCCACCAAAGCAAAGTTAGGTGTATAACCATAAATGTTAATGGTATGAAAAACAACAGAAAGCATGTGCAGGTTCATGAGTGGTTGCATCGCTTTGCAGTAGACGTATGTTTCTTGCAAGAACATAACCATAAAGTTGGAAGTTCGTTTGCGATAGATGGTTATGATGTTTATATGGCTCACTCGAGTCGTTTGAAAGGTGGTGTGGCTGTGTTGATAAAAGTGACCAGCCCATTCGTGATGAAACACTGGGAGGAAGGGGAAGGGGGTCGCGTGGTATGCATCATAGGTGAGTGGGGTACTCAATGGGTTGGTTTTGTAGGAGTATATGGGCCAGCTGAACATGATATTAATATTAAAAATACTTTTGTTAACGATGTTCTTGTGTACTATTTGAGATCTCTGCCTGATATAACAGTGGTTGGTGGCGACTGGAACTGTGTGGTGCGCGGTAAAGACGTAGAACCGAGGGGAGCGGGTTATTGTTCGATTATTTTGGGTGATTTATTGTCTGGGCTGGGGTTGGTTGATGTAAGTGGAAGCAGTGACTTAGTGATTGCGCACACTTTCGTGCGTAAGGACTATGCTGCGCGCTTAGACAGGGTATATGTGTCTCGGCGGGTAGTTGTAACCAAAGTGCGTGTGTTAGATATGTATTTCTCCGACCATCGCGGTGCTCTCGTAGAGCTCGACTGGAGAGGTCTCCCGACTTGTTTTAAAGGGTATTGGAAGTTAAATACTCGTTTACTTCAAAGTGCGGAAGATATGACACTCTTCACGCACTTATGGACGTCTATGGGAGTAGACTCCTTGGAAGGTAGTGATTTAGTGCGACAATGGGACGAGGTTATGAAGCCTCGAATTAAGGATTTTTATGTACAACGGGGTAAGGAGGCCTCGCGATTGGAGTATGGATTTTTGAGGTACCTGGAGGGTTCTTTACAGCACTGTTATGCGCAAGGAGTGGTATCTTGAATTTACCCAGTGGACGAGATTGACAATCTAAAGGAACACATCCAGGTGCTAAAAAATACGGTTTTTGATGGGGCGCGTATTTCGAGTGGAGTCGAGGAGGCTGTCTGGGGTGATAAGCCGTCTGCTTGTGTCTTACGTAGTCAGACACAAAGGAGGAAGGCGACCGAAATCGTGAGTTTAGTGGTGCAGGATGGCGTTGAAGGGTATAGTGAGGGTCAGATTGTAACAACTGAAGGAATAAGTTATTATGTTGATAAATGGTTTAATCTCAAAATGCTAAATAAAGATGTAAGCGTGGATGCAATACGGGAATTTGGGTGGAATGTACTATGTGAGTTGAATGATAATGATCGCTTTCTCATGGGTGGGCCTATAACTGAAACTGAGGTGTGGGAGGCTTTGCAGGGAATGTGCAAGGGCAAGGCGCCAGGTATTGATGGCATTCCGTGTGAATTTTATATTCAACATTAAGAGGTCATACGGACTTTTCTGGTATGTTTACTCAATGCGATGAAGGAGGGGGGACGTTTAGGTTTGTCTCAGAGTACGGCAGTTTTGGTGTTAGTTAAAAAATGTGACATACCCGTATCACTTAAGGATTATCGACCAATATCACTAATGTGTAGTGATTATAAATTATATGCAAAAATTTTAATGAATAGGATTAAGAAAGTGTTTGACAAGGTAATACATAAGGGTCAGTTTGGCGTGCCAGGTAGGACGATGTATGATGGTCATGGGAATATCAGGGAGTTTGTCGAGGAATGTGGAACGAGGGGCTGGGTGGGTGTTTTGGCTTTAGACTGGCAAGCTGCTTTTGATAGTGTAGAAAGGAATGTGCTGTGGAAGTTCATGAGATGGCAGGGTTTTGGTAATGAGATCATCATGTGGGCTCGTTCTTTGTATAATGGTGCTGGGTTTCAAGTACAAATTAATGGGAAGTTAGGAGACTTTGTCAAATTGAATAGAGGCATTCGACAGGGATGCCCTATGTCTCAAATGCTCTTTGCTTGCATGCAGGACCCTTTTTATTGGACAGTTTGTGGGCGGGGAGTAGATTCGTCGTGGGGTTCGGGTAGTGATCGACCTGCCATGGTAGGTTATGTAGATGATACAACTGTCCTATTACGTACGAGGGAGCAATTGAGTTTTGTGGGAAGAATTGTAGATATATTTGGTAAGGCAACAGGAATGCGGGTTAACAAAGAAAAATCAAAGATTATGAAGTTGGGAGATTGGGCGAGAGAGGAGGTAGGTACAGAGACGTGAACGGTGGTTGACTGTGTTAACATATGTGGTATACAGTATATGAGAGAGGTTGATAAGACGAGGGCATGTAATTCGGGGAGGGTGGTAAATATTGTTTTGAGGCGTATAAATAGTCTGAGGCCACGACATTTAACCCTACACCAGAGGGCGATAGTAATTAATGTTCTTCTTTATAGTAAAGTTTTGCACGTTGCTGCGCTGTATCCACTAATACAGGGGGATCTCAAACATCTTTTAAACAGAGTTTATAGATTTTTATCATTCCTCGCCCAGCTGCCGGTGAGGGTGGACGTTTGCTACACCTCTCTGACAGGCGCAAGTGCTAGCCAGGCTGTCACAATGGTGGTTGGGGTGCACCGCAGAATTAACACTGTTGGCATAGAATTACTGAGAGGTACAATTAATCAAGATTCGGCGTTGACGTTGTTGCCTCTGATTATTCGAGAGACATATGGGATTGAGGATTGCAACCTTTACGGTGTAGCCTTAAATGGAAACTACCGAATGCTTGTGAAACTGCTGTCATCACAGGTGTATGAGGATCTACTCGATCATTATCAGGATGTTGCTATCGAGGTTAATGAGGACATCCTGGTAAAGATGGTCGATGTTTCGAGCCAATTTACGTATGTTAAGTTACGTAATGTGCCTTTCGAGGCGAATGAAGCTGACCCACGTAGTGTGTTTGGGAAGTTTGGAACTGTACACGTAGCTCAACAAGGCAAATGGACGGCAGGGGCTTATGAGTGTTATCCAGAAGGTAGTTTTAGCCTCAAGATGACTCTGAGGCAACCAATACCTTCGTATGTGTTCTTAGAGGAATTTAGGACACAAATACTTGTAACTTACGCTGGACAACGTAGAACTTGTAGACTGTGTGATGGTTATGATCACATAGCGGCTGAATGTGTGAGGCGGAGGACGGGCCAGGGAATACCAAGAAGTGACATTTCGAGGCGAGGACCTACGGTGACTGATCAGAACCGCCAGGATGGACGTAGGCGTGGTCGGTTGTGGAGTGAGGAAGTGGAGGAATTGCAACGTGAGGTGAAGCATGAGGGTGCAGTGAAGCAATTGAGTGCGTCTGCAGAGAATCTGACGCCCGAGGCGGACAAGGACGGAACGAATGATGTAGAAATTGGCGTAGTGCTTGAGACGGTTTTGCAGGAGATGTTCCCTAACTCGGAGGAAACCTTGACAGAGGTACAGACGGAAGAACAGGTACCGGGACAAGGGGAAGCATGCGGGTCTGGAGGAAGAAATGAAATGTCGGTTTTGCCAAGTAGTGAGAAGGGGCATGAGGTGATGGCGGTGGAGGTGCACAATGAGGAAGGTCAGGAGACAAGCATGGTGGAAGAGGAAGTGTCGAGAAAGCGGGCAGCAGTCACGTCTGACTCGGATGACGTCCTCACTCCAGCACAAAGACCAGGGAAAAAGGCGGGGATTGAAGGTGTGTGTAGAGGCAAAGAGAAACAGAAACGAAAGCAAGGGGTTAGGAGTGGAGGGGGTGGGGTGAGTGCCAAGGATGACGTGTATGAGGCTACAGGACAGTGGAAAAATGAGGTGGAGAAACGTGGGTGGAAAACGTAAGCAGGCCTAAGGTGTATGACAATTAATGTTAATGGTTTATGTAATAGTGGTAAGTGTGATTGGCTGAGAGGACTGCTGTATCGTTACAAGGTAGATGTGGCTTTTATACAAGAGCATAACTTGAAAGTGGGAAAATTGCTGGAGGTGAATGGATATAGGGCTTTTGTAATGCCAACGACACGTTTAAAAGGCGGAGTAGGTGTTTCAATTCGTTAGGCAAGCCCGTTTGTTTTGCAACGGTTTGAGGGGGGGTGAGGGAAGAATAATGAGAGTGGACGGGTGGTGGATGCATGAACCCGTGTCTTTTATTGAAGTGTATGCTCCAGCGGAGAATGATGTGAGGGTAAAATCGGCATTTGTAAGGGATGATCTGGTGTATTTCTTGAGAGCGTTACCCAGGGTTGCATTGATTGGGGGAGATTGGAATTGCATAATAAGGAGAGTTGATGTGACGCCAGGGGGGGGGGATATTTCTCAAATGTGTTGCGAGATTTGTGTAGAGATATTGGGGTACAAGATGCATTTTGGGGTGGAATAGGTGAAGTGCAACATACATATGTAAGGAGGGACTACGCAGCTAGACTGGATAGGATCTATATAATGCAAGGGGTTTCAGTAGAGTCTTTTAATACCATAGAAGCAATTTATTCAGATCACAGGGCAGTGGTGGTGGGGGCGGCATGGGATTCGTTAGTGAAACGGTTTGAAAGCTACTGGAAATTAAACACGCGACTCCTTGAGGATGAGGAAGTGGAGGGGGGGTTTGCTTCGTTGTGGAGGAAGCTCAGTGAGGAGGCAAAAAGGGTTGATAATGTTGTACGTTGGTGGGACAGTGTGGCCAAGGAGAGGATTTGTAGGTTTTATGTGGGTGAGGGGAAGCGTATAAATCAACTAAAGTATAGATTAACAAATTATTTGGAAAGTAGAATAGGATACTATCATGAGCAAGGAGTGGTGGGAGGGGTATTCCAAACAGAGGCAATGGATGATCTGAAGAGAAGGTTAAGAGAGGAACAGGAGGAGAGATTTTATGCGGTGCGGGTGCAGGCGGGAGTGGAGGAAGTGCTATGGGGGGACAAACCATCAGCATGTGTGTTGCGGAGGCAACAGCAGAGGAGGACAGCGACCACGATAGCGGATTTGGAAGTGCACTCTGAGGTGAAAGGTTTTAGGGAGGGGCAGGTGTTAAAAACAATGGAGGGGATGAGTATGTTCACGGACGAGTGGTATGGGCAATATTGGAAAAGTAAAGGGGTAAATAGGGAGGATCTTGAAGGGGTGTGTGTTGTAGAGCCCATAGCTCTGGGGAGAAAGGACAGGGAAGCTTTGGGTGGTGATATTGAAGGGGAGATATGGAGGGCACTTGTAGACATGTGCAGGGGCAAAGCACCAGGTATTGATGGACTGCCAAGTGAATTTTACTTAAAAAATTGGGATCAGTTAAGGGGTTTTTTAGTATTGCTGTTCAATAGAATGAAAGAGGGGGGAGAATTGGGCGAGAAGCAAAGTACAGAGGTCGTTGTGCTTGTGCCTAAGGGTAAGGTGCAGAGTACACTTAAGGATTACAGGGTGATTACTCTCATGTGTGTGGACTACAAATTGTTCCCGAAGGTTTTGGGGAATAGGTTAAAATGTGTAGTGGGAAGAGTAGTATCAAAAGGTCAACTAGGATTGCCAGGATGGTTGATGGTAATGGGGCACGGAATCCTAAAGGGGTTTGTTGAGAATTTTGAGGGAATGCAGGAAGGAGGGGGTATGGTGGCGATTGATTGGCAGGGTGCTTATGATCAGGTGGAAAGGGAGGGTTTAAGACAGATCCTTAGCAAACAAGGTTTTGGGGATGAGATTGTGGGGTGGGTTGAAACGTTGTACAAGGGGGCAAAAGCGAGAATTCAGATCAATGGACGTGTGGGAAGTGTGGTGAATATGGATAGGGGCTTGAGGCAGGGGTTGCCCGTTATCACAGTTATTATTTGCATGTGTGCAAGATCCATTTTATAGGTTGGTAGAAACCAAAGTGCATGGGAGGGAGGGGTCGAGGGAGGGCTTGATTAGGCATCATGTGGTAGGTTACGTAGATGACACGACACTCCTAGTCCGGAAGGGAACAAGATTGAGTGAGCTGGGAGGGGTGGTTTGCATGTTTGGAGGGGCGACAGGTATGACGGTAAATGTAGAGAAAACAAAGATCATGGGGCTGGGGGCGTGGAGAGACAGAGTTGATTGGGACTGTGACGTGGTGAGAAAGTGGGAAGGGCAGTTATTAATATGTGGCATTTTGTATGGGGCGACCATACGGGAGGCTAGGGAGGCGAATTCGTCGAGAATGGTAGAACGCGTGGAACGTCGGTTAGGGATGTTACGGCCTTATCACTTGACATTATTGCAATGAGCGATTGTTATTAATGTATTGCTGTACAGTAAGGTATGGTATGTAGCAGCAGTTTTTCCATTGATGAGGGCTGAGATTACTCGTATTCTTAGAGGTGTTTTTAGGTTCTTATGGGGCTCAGGATGTGAATGGATGAAGAGGGAGGTGGTGACTTTGCCGGTGAGGAAGGGAGGTTTAGGTTTGTTGGACCTGGGAAGGAGGGTGAAATGCATTTTCATCAGGTGGGAGTGGAAAAGACTAGGGGACAGAGGAGGCCACACATGCAAAGGTTGCATGATATTTTGAGGGAAATGTATGGAGGTGGGGAATGGAGGGAGTGTGAGATTTTGTTGAGGGCACTTTTGTGGGCGTGCGAGCCAGAGAAATTAAAGGTGAGGGATTTATATCGAATATTGAGGGTAGAGGAGACGGCCCCAATTGAGGGGCTGTTCCCGATGTATGCATGGGGTGCTATATGGAGTCTGTTTGGTAAACTAAAGCTAGGGCCCAGGGTGCGTGAGATCATGTTTAAATTTTTACACGGGATTCTGCCTACTGGATCAGTCCTCAGAAATAGATGTGTCGTTGAGGAGGGTTGGTGTGGGTTATGTGGGGAGTTGGAGACAGCCTATCACGTGGTATACTTTTGCGATTATTTGGGGAGAGTGAGGGAATGGCTGGGGAAAGTGGTCAGGAGGATAGGAGGGACTGGGGTGTCGGTGTTGAGAGCACTAAGTCTTGATATAGGGGGGTGGGGGAGAATGTAGCATGGGGTGTTGCTTATATAATGGTGGATTTCGTGTACATATCGTGGGGAATGAGGGGGGGGATAATGGGGAGATGAGGAAACGAGTTTTAGCGAGGTGTTTTTGTAGGACAATGAATAGGAATTGGGAAATTTATGGAAGAAGATGGGAGGGAGATTTCACTGAGGGTTATAGGTCAATCACCGTTGGGGAGTTGCTAGAGTTGTGAGAGGGGGGGAAGCGAGTTTAGATTGTTGTGTAATCTGTTCGATGAAAGGAGGGGTGTAACAAACGGGCTTGCCAAACGAAAGATGTTGGTTTGGCGTGCATGTGTGTGGGTGAGTGTTAGGTGCACGTGAAAAGGACTGTGTGTAATTGGGATGTGCAAGGGAATACTGAGTTCAGGTGTTCTTTGTGTTAATTCATATTGTTAATTAATGCCTTCTGAAGAAAGCCTTTGTAGTAGCGTATAACGCTGCATGAGACAGCAAAAAAGATAGGATTTGACTCCCATTGTAAACTAATTCAGGTACGATGTCATGATACTTAAGGTTATGTTAATAATTATGGAAAGTCAAACACATCTTGTGATCCTGACTTATGCAACAATGTGGGGATGTCCAGAGGGGTGGGTATAGCAGGGAGGGGGGTGGGTGGGAGTAACATGATTGAGATCATGTTGAGAGGGAAAAATTAAGTAATATGCAAGGTGAGGGCTTGGATACATGTCGGATTTATAATTGTATGATTGGGTATGCATTTGTATTCTTGTGATATAACATACCTATGTTTTAGGTGTATTGGGGAATGTATGGTGTAGCCGTTGTGTCGTTTGGCATAGTGTGTAGGAGGGGAAATAATCAATTTATTAGGCACGAGTTGTAATCTGTTTAGGGAAGTGGGAAAGGCCGGTATAAGTCACTATACGGTAATATGTTCTTTTATTGGTTTTAACAGATGCATGCATCATGTATGTACTTATTAAATTGCTCTAGTTAAATTTATAACCTGATGTAGTGTCAGGCCAAGTTACTGGTTAGTACCATATACACTGTACTTTTTTCTTTGTGAGCCTAGCCATATAGGTACATGTTTAGTAAGTGCTGTTCAAAGGCAAAGTTCATAATATGGTCAGGGATGTGTATATTAATGTATTGTATTTTTGGTGTAGGTGATTCATCTATAACGTATGTTCAGTCATGTGTATCCCTAGTGTGTATCAGTTAGCTTTTGTCTGTCACATGTAATAGGTTATAGGTAAACTGTGTATACCGGTATGGTGCAACACTGTATGTTTTATGATTTAATTGTTTTTCACCCTTGGTTACAGGGTTCATTGTTGTAGTGAAGTGTATTTTCAATAAAATATAAAAAAAAATACAGGGGGATCTCAAACATCTTTTAAATAGAGTTTATAGATTTTTGTGGGGCTCAGGGTGCGACTGGCTCACAAGAGCGGTGGTAGAGACACCAATGCGTCAAGGAGGGTTAGGTCTTGTTCCTTTAAGAGACCGAGTCATTGCTTGTTATGTGAAACGTCGTTTCCTCCGACTGGGTGGCAGGCATGGTGGTTTAACAGAAATGTATCGTGACCTGCACAGGTGGTGGGGACGGACAGATGTAATCAGGTGCGATACGATGTTACGTGTGCTACTGTGCATGCGAGACGTGTGGAGCATTAAATTGAGTACTTTGGAAAGAGTTCGTATGGTGAAAGTTGAGGTGAGAGTTCAGGGAATGTTCCCCATGTACGCGTGGTGTGATATATGGAAGCGGGTTCATTAGTTACGTCTCCTTCCTCTAGTACGCGAAGTGGTTTTTAAATTTTTGCACGGGATTCTGCCATCCAAGGTGGTATTGTCTAATCGGCGTGTAGAGGAGGACCGGAGTTGTTCAGCATGCGGGGAGGACGAATCAGCGTTTCATGTTGTGTATTTCTGTGAAGATTTAGGTATTGTTCAGAAATGGGATTACCAGTTAAGCTTAATTTTAAATTTAAATATAGGGAACACTTAGCTGATAAAAGACAGCAAATCATCTACACAGCCGCCCCTGCAGACGAGGTCTTGAATTGTTGTCATGATCATCTCTCAACGGGGTGTAATGAGTTATAATTTGTAAGATTATAAATTACCCTTAGGGGGTGTTATGTCAGCATATTTCATTCACTGATGGCTGACAAACTTACTTGTTTGGACTCAAAAGTCCGCACCTAACTGCCGACTATAGGTTGATTACAAACTCCTTGCGACTCAAGAACTGCGCAGTGCAGTCCCCCGTACTACAAGAAATTCGTAACTTACCTTGCTCTTGTAGCGTGAGCTATGGTGTTCTTCACACCTTCGACAGGTATCGGTGACTTGATAGAAGCTGAAGTGTCCTTGGATGTCCACGTCTTCCATAGTCTAGGAATATGCACACTGGCACACTATGTTCCACAAGATTTGTCTTTATTGTTCACAATCTTATCACTAAAGAAGCTGATCACACTTCTCTTAAGTGTTTATTGTTTTATGAGACACTTTGTTCACACTAACGCACAGATCGTTCTTTGTTGGTTATCCTGGCATCAGTGTCACTCTCAGTAGAGTCAAAAGTAATCTGAAGACGCCACAACGCCCCACGCCGTCACTGCCCCCAGCACAAAAGAAAAGCTGAGCTAGTACTTTTGCTTCCTTGCCACTTTCTCCATGAAGCAAAGCAGAATGTTTGATTCTTGCTGTCTTAAGCATAGACAACAATATCCACTATCTTTACTATGGTAATAAAGTGGGAGCAGGATTTTCCTTAATTGTCCTGCTAAGGTAAGAGATGTACTGTCTCTTATTAAAATACACTCTGCAACACTGGACTGCAAGGAGCGGCGGTCGCTTGACCACAGGTCGTATACTGGTACTGCATCTGGGATCAATTACTCGCTGCAGCAGTAAACAAGATATTTGCTCCTGAGAGGGCTGGGCCCCTCAGGGCTGAATGGGGCTAAAGGGTACGGTACTTAGGGCGTTGAGTTTTGATGTGGGTGGGGTTGACATCTGTGTACAACGTGCAGTGTCCTATGTCGTAGCCGATTATATTTATGTGTCATGGGCTATGAGGCATGTTCAAGGTAATAGCAGAATCCGGGTCTTAGCGGGAACAATTCTTAGAACTAAGTGTCGAAATCAGTTAGTATATGAGGGGAGATGGGAGAAAGATTTCCCGTCTGCATATAGAGCGTTAGAGTTAAAGGATTTGAGATAATTTGTGTTTGTTCAGTGGGTAATCTAACGGGCTAGTCAGCTGCGTTTAATTGTGTGTAAATGTCTTGTGTTTGTGAATGTTGTATGTATGTCTCCAATGCGATGATGTCATTAATAAAAATGTAAAAATTTTGTATGTGCAGAACGTTAAGAGTTTTGCCTTTTTATTCTTGTATACCAATCATTGGTATTTGTATAGATGTGTTTTCCTATTACATGTAATATATGATATTACATGTAATTGATTACATAATTTGTTGAGATGTAAAATAACACATCGTATTTGTTATATTTGGATGTTTTCGTCGTCGATTCATTAATACCTATGTCTATGTTGGTGTGTATGAGTGTGCTTGTGTGTGTGTTATTGTGTGTGTTGGTTTTTTAACACAATGATTTATTATACAGTCTATATACTTACCCGTGTGTGCTTGCCATTTGTATATACAACATAGTTAGACATGTTCTTTAATAATGTATAATGTGTTGTGTCTGAGTATACAACCTTTGTCAATACTTTGTTTGTGTGTAAGGTGTATTATCATTATATTGTACGGTATCGTTGGTCATGTGAGATTATTGTAAAATTAACTGCTTTCTTTTGTGTGTTTTTAATATACATTTATCATTGTGTATGTCACTGTTTTAAATAAAATATAAAAAAAAAAATCCCTGTCTTCCTAACATAGCTAGCAACTAAAAACAGTTTTCCCCAATATACATATACATGATGTGAAAACTCTACCAAATAACAAGCATGAAGTATAATGTTACAGCAACAAAGCCAATCTAAGCACCCGTTAATATAACAGTGGCGTGCATATAACACAAGAATCCCAAAATGGCTCCAAACATAAAAAATCACACCATACATTACAGTTGTAAAACACCCGCACACGTAACATCATTCAGCACCCATCATTATAAGTTTATAAGTTTATAAGTTTGTCATATTCCCCCCCCCCCACACGCATACCATTTCACCATAATAAAAGAAGCACAATATATACTGACGCTACAACACACGGCAACCTTATACCTCATACCCAATACTCTCATAACCTACTCACCATAAAACACCCTGTCTCTTTAACATATAAGTGGTGTTCCAGTCGTACTCACACACACTAGCCTCCCCCCCGGGGAGACCAGCCCGCCGCATCCCCTAACCCCCTCCCCCTCTTACATCCTCAAGAGAACCCCCACCGTTAAACCCAATTCCGACACAGCATACTATAAAAGGTTGCCACCAATGCTCTTTTACGCACCCCCCTCCACCTGACCCCTCATTGCCCACGACACATACACAAAATTCACAATAAGGTAACCAATTGTCCGCTGCACAGGGATTTCCACCCCTCCCACATCCAAACTTAGAGCTCGCAAGACCGAAATCCCTCTCCCCCCACCCATCTTACCACTCTCCCATCCATTCCCGTACGTCCCCCAATCGTTCACAGAAATAGACTGCATGAAAGGCTGTATCCTCACCCCCATAAACCCCACAGACGCCCTCCTCATGAATCCTCCGGTCTCAAAGAACCGCACCTGATGGCAGGATACCATGCAGGAACCAGAACATCACCTCCCGCTCCCGCGGCCAGATTCGTAGCCTACACAACCTGTTCCAAATATCCCCCCATGCATACATTGGATACACTCCTTCCACAGTGGAGGTGTGTATGCTTGATGTGTCTACATACTTCACATGGGTTAGGGTACGGAATGTACCTTTTGAAGCGACGCAGTTTGGAATTGAGGATGTCTTCAGAAACTACAGTGTTGTTCATGAGGCTAGAGGGGGGGTGTGGAGAGATGGCCCATATATAGGCCTCCCAGAAGGTTCCTATTCCCTCAAGATGACGTTGAGGAGGCCTATACCTTCATATGTTCTGTTGACGGGATACAGAACTCAAGTCTATGTGCATTACGCAGGGCAAAGGAGGATGTGCCGTCTTTGTGTGACTCGTAGCAATGTGTATGTAGGGCTGCCCCAAGTGTGCCAACGCTTTTGGAGGAGGAACGACAGCTGAGTATGGTGAAAACGGCAAGGAATGGCATGGATGGACAGAGCAAGGCTCTCTGGAGTAAGGAGGTGGAGAATGAGGGGGGACCTGTTCGGGACGTGTGTCACACTCCCTGAGGAGGCTAGTGAGATTCCACCAAGCCCTGTGGCGGTGGAGGAGGGGGAAACGTCGACGCTGGAAGTGTTATTGGAGACTGCTACAGGATTTTTTGGAGGACGCTTTGGTCGGCGAGGATCTGGATGGAAGCTCCAGTGATGAGCTTAAGGTGGAAGGGCTGCAGGGGAAAGTGGAGGTCTTGGGTGGGCAAGGCCAGGAAACAGTTGTGGTAGCTGAGGTACATCAGGAGGATGTACCTGATGATGATATGAGTTTGGGTGGTAGCTCTAGGAAGCAGCCTACGGGGTCGTCTGAATTGGACGAAGTATTGACACCTGGGTAGAGACCAGGTAAGAAGGTATGGGCAGATGTGGTAGGGAAAACAACTACAAGGGGGGGTGCACAGGGGAAATCGGGTGGGGTGGGACAAGGGGGGTGGGGGTCTGATTAGGAAGAATGGTAAGGAGAGTGTGGGCAGCTTAAAAGGGAGTGTGAGCAAGCCACAGCAGAAAAGAGGTAAGCCTCCCTTCCTTGAACATTCAGGTGTGTGACTTTAAATGTTAATAGTCTCAAGAATGAAGACAAAAGGGTCTAGTTGGAGTGGTTTTCGAGAAGGTATGACGTGGACGTTTGTTTCTTGCAGGAGCACAACCATAGGTCAGGATGTGAGTTGCAATTGAGGGGATATAAGATGTTTGTAAATTTGGCTTTGCATTTTAAAGGAGGAGTGACTGTCATGGGATGGGAGGAGGGGGGAGGGTTGTTTGGGTGGATGGGTATTGGGGGGAGAGTAGGGTATGTTCTGTGGGGGTTTATATGCCGGCAATTAGTAACATGAGGGTAAAAGCAGACTTTGTTAGGGAAGCATGGTTGGATAGGATTTATGTTAGGCAGGTGATGGGTGTGGAGAGGGTTAGGACTATTGACGTGGGTTTTTCTGATCACAGGGTGGTGTTGGCTGACCTTAGGGTAGATGGTATTCCGTGCATATTTCCGAGTTATTGGAAATTGAATGTGCGGCTTTTACAGGAGGAGGATCTAGGTTTGTCCTTTCAGGACTGGTGGAAAGTTTTTTGGGAGGCTAGAGATGAGGATGTGAGTTTGCTAGATTGGTGGGAGTTGTATGCAAAGGTGGAGATTGCGAAATTTTTCAAGGCACGTGGCAGGGAACGGGCACGTTGGCGGTTTGGCCTGCAGAATTGCTTAGAGGAGCAGTTGAATGATTGTTATGGGGGGGTAGGGAAGGTGTGAGTGGTGTTATGGGGGAACTTAGAAGTCGTTTAGTGGAGATTCATAACGAACGGTTTGATCCACTCCAAGTCAGGGCGAGCTTGAAGGATGTCTTAAAAGATGAGAGGCCGTCCGGGTATGTACTAAGGAAATTCAAGGACAGACAGTTGAGGAATACTGTGGCACATTTAGTGGTGGGGAGGGGAAGTTATGTGCAGGGTCAGGGTCTTTCTGATACAGACGGTATCAGTAGGTATGCAGATTATTGGTTTTGGGAGAAATGGAAGAGGAGGGAGGGGGTTGTTGGGCTGGATTCATTTAAGGTTATCGGAGCACATCTGGGTTTGGGGCAGGGGGACAGGGACATGTTGGAGGGCAGCATTACGGAGGCAGAGGTGGGGGAGGTGGTGCAAGGGTTGAGTCAGGGAAAGGCACCAGGAATAGATGGTTTATCTAATGATTTTTATAGAGCACATTGGGAGAGTCTGAGGAAGTGCCTAGTGGAAGTTCTGAATTATATGTTGAGCAGTGGTAGGATGGGGTGAACACAGAAAACTGGGATTATTGTATTGGTGCCGTAGGGGAGGGAGGGGAAGGGTTTGGGTGATTATCGTCCATTGTCATTAATGTGTTCGGATTATAAATTTTTTGCAAAGATATTGGGTAATAGATTAAAGAAGGTAATTGGGGCTGTCATACATAGAGGTCAGTATGGGATCCCAGGACGAAGTATGAAGAATGGGCACAGTAGGATAAGGGATTTTATAGAGAACTGCCTGGGAGGGTAGTTTGGATTCGGCTCAGGCTTATGACTGTGTGAATAGGGAATTTTTATGGGTCTGTTTGGAGAAGTTGCGTTTTGGAGGGGGGTAGTGAGATGGGTGTGCACTCTATATGAGGGGGCAGTTATGAGGGTGAAGGTTAATGGAAGGCTGGGGGAGCCAGTGCTGATGGAACAGGGCTTAAGGCAGGGTTGCCCACTCTAGCAGTTGCTCTTTGCATGTGTGCAGCATCCTTTCTTTGAGGCTGTGGAGGAGGGGGGCTGCATGGGTGGAATAGTGGGTTATGTTGATGACACCACTGTCCTGGTAATGAGTGGGGGACTTCAAGAAGGGTAGGTGAGGTAATTAAGGGTTGTGGGGATGTTTTGGGTATGGAAGTTAATCTTGCAAAGTCGAGGTTATTGGAGGTAGGGACTTGGGTTGGGGGGAGATTGGGGGAGGGGATGGGATGGTCAGTTGGTGACAGACTTAGGGTTTGTGGGATTTGGTATATGGTGCAGGTGCAGGATTGCAGGAGGATCAACTCTGAATTAGTCATGAGTAGGGTTCTGGGCAAGCTTAGAGGATTGAGGGTTAGCGAAGTGGTGTCACAGCAGAGGGTTTTGGTTATTAACTCGCTTGTGTATAGTAAGGTATGGGATGTGGCAGAAATGTTCCCTTAGCGGATGCAGGACATTCAGGAAATACAGAGGGTTTTGAGGTTAGTATGGGGGTTTGGGAGGGCCTGGTTATCTAAGGAGGTGGTTATGACGGATGTGAAACGGGGAGGGGGGTCTGGGATTGTTGGCTTTGGGGCCTAGGGTGATGGCCTTATATATTAAGCAGAGGTATATTAGGGTGGGGGAGAGGGGGTGTTAGGGTGGATAGGGTGATGAGGGATGCTAGAAACTGGTGGAGTTGCAGGGACTTGAGAGATTGCGAGGATTTGCTGAGGATCTTATTAACAGTGCGACAGGTTTCAGTATTGAGGGTTAAAACGTTGGTAGGTGCGGTGTGGGGTAGGGGTGAATTACAGGGGGTTGCCGTGTACCCCATGTATAACTGGCAGGTGATATGGAGGGAGTTCAGGCTGCTTGGGATACCAGCAAGGGTCAGGGAGTTGGTATACCGTTTCCTCATGGGGGTAGTAGCATCCAAGCATGTGTTGCATAAAATGGGGTTGGTGAGGGAGGCAACATGCTTGTTCTGTGGGGAGGAGGAAACCACCTATCATGTGGTATATTTTTGCTCGTCTTTGGGGGGTGAGGGTCTGGATGGCGGGTGTTATCAGGCTGTTGGGGGGGAGTTGGTAGTTTCTTAGGACCTTGTCGATGGATGTCAGTGGGGTATCAGGAGCAGTGGGAAGGGCTTTGATGTATGTTATGGTGGATTATTTGCATGTTTCTTGGGGAATGAGGGAGGTTCAAGATTAGTTGAGGATAAAAGCGTTAGCAGCTAGGTTCTATAGAACAATGTGTAGGAATAGATTAATATATGGGGGGCGTTGGGAGTCCAGTTTCTCGGAGGGTTATTGTAACCTCTGTGGCGAAACTCCTCCCGGATCATGGGGGTGGGCAAGGGGCTGGTCTCCTTTGGTGAATGGTGGGTATGGTAAGGTTGTGGAGGTTGTGTTGTATGTGATGTGTGGGTGGAGTATGTGAGGGCTTCAATTTGAGACCTGGTTGTGTTCCTTGTGAGTTAATTCATCTTTTAATTTGGTCAAAGTCACCCTGTTTTCGGTTTAGTTCCACATGTAAGTCATATAGATTTTTTTTTTTTTTTGGTAATGGGATAATTATTGAACTAACTGTCAGGGATTGGTGGCTTAGGCATCTGTTCTGGTGGTTTGTATAATGTCATGCCTTGTGACCATTTATACTTTATGTGAATTTGGTCCATTGTGTTACTAAGCATGTCCATAGGTTGTGTTTTGAATTTGGAATAGGTGTTTGGGGACGTTAAGCTTGCTAAGTAGGTAAAGAGTCCGATAGTATGGGCTGTTTATTGCATATATGTAGGTCTAAGATTTAGCTGCAAGTACTTCCTGTTATTGTTTTATTCAATGCCAAATTTAGGATTGTTATATACTTTCTCATGTCCATGCAGTGCACAATTTAATTTTAGCAATACATTGTCCTCATCGCTCTTGGGCCATGTGGGCGCGCTGCGCAGAAGGCTCCTGCTTTCTCTGTTGTGCAACTTCCTGTTTTCACCAAGATGTCTACCAGCTACCACAGGAGGAGCAACACCATGTGTGTTGACCGTGTTAAAGGGACAATTTATCCGACGAATGCCTCTGTTTTATTACCAACGATTATACGGGACACGTTTGGCATTGACAATGAAGAACTACATGGAATAGCGCTTAATGGTTCTTCAAGAATCTTCATTAAGTTCTGCACAGTGGAGGCATATGAAAGGACGGTGACGCAGTACCAGGAAAAGAGCATCACCGTATCATCTGGACTGGAGGTACGCCTGTGGGATGCCTGAAAATACTACACCTGGGTGAGGATCCACAACGTTCCTTTTGAGGCAGATGATGTGGATATTTGAGAGACTTTTCAACGATATGGTGAGGTGCATGCTATAACTTTAGGCCGATGGACGGATGGAAACTATGCAGGGTTGCCTGCTGGATCTTACACCGTCAAGATGACATTGAGAAGACCTATTCCCTCGTATGTTGTCCTGGAGGATTTTAGGACACAGATGTATGTGACCTATGCGGGACAACGCAAGGCGTGTCGCCTGTGTGGTGCTTTTGACCACATGGCGGCTGGGTGTGGTAAAGCAACAGACCGCGACTTTTGGAACGGCAAGTAGTCACAGAGTCTCTGGCGGCACCTTTGCCAAAGACTATGAGTGCAGTAGGCAAAGGTAATTGGGCGGACGAAGTGGTGGGCGTGGAAGAGAATTGTGTGATGCTACCAGTGGCTTCGGATGCTCCCCCGCAGGCAGACCCGGGTGTTGAGCAGCAGCCTGTGGGGGTGGGAGAGGCCGGTGACCTACAGGAGTTATCTGCACCCCTACAGGAGATGATTAAGTCTTTCCTGGACGTGCCTGTGGAGGAGAGTTCATCTACAGATGGGAGAATTCTGATGGTTGAGAAGAACCTGATTGAGCAGATTCCAGGGCCTCCGGGGTCAGAGTCTGGCATGCTGCAGTTGCTACAGGTGGAAGCTGAGGTGCACAAGGGAAGTGGAAATACTGATATGGAGTTTGAGGGTACATCTAGAAAGAGAGCTGGAGGCTCGTCGGATGATGAGGTTATAACACCAGCTCAGCGTTCAGGGAAGAAGACGTGGGTGGGAGTGATTAAGAAGGGGCAGGGTAGTGTACAAGGGGGGGAGGGGGTCCAGGCGGGCAAGAGTGCATGGGAAAAGACAGAAGCAGCAAAAAGTGCAACAGACAGGACACAGAGACATAGAGGAAAGCCACCCATTCTGAATCTTTAAGTGTCTAACTATAAACGAGAATGGCCTTAGAGGTGACGGTAAACGAGTATGGTTGGAGGATGTATTGCGGCGTTTTAACTTTGATGTGTGTTTTATTCAAGAATACAATTTTAAGTGTGGCAGAGAGTTGAGGCTGAACGGTTTTAGGATGTATGCTGGTAGTTCAGGGAAATTAAAGGGTAGGGTGGCAGTGGCAATGAAGGAGTCCAGCCCATTCCACGTGCTCATGTGGGAAGAGGGGGGGAGGGGAGGGTGGTGAGGGTGGAGAGGATAAGGGGCGAGATTAGAGTATGTTTTCTGGGGATATATATGCCGGCTGATAGTAACATATGGGTAAAGGTGAATTTTGTAAGGGAGGTTTTGGTTTTCTACATGCTGGATTTACCCATGGTTTCTATAATAGGTGGGGATTGGAACTGTGTAATCAGGAATAAGGATGTGGAGCCGAGAGGGGCAGGGTGTGTGCTTGGGGTATTGAGGGATTTGTTGAGGGATTCAGGGGTTTATGACATAGTCAAGGGCGATGGGTGGAGAGTAGAGCACACGTTTATGCGGAGGGGTTATGCTGCCAGGTTGGACTGTATATATATAACTCGAGATATAACAGTAGAAAGTGTAATGACGATAGATTTAGGTTTTTCGGACCATTGTGCAGTTTTGGCAGAGGTGGCATGGGAAGGGATGGTTCGTAGGTATGTGGGTTATTGGAAAATGAATGTGAGGCTACTTCAGGGGGAGGGGGAGGGGTTGTTTTTTAGAGAATGGTGGAGGCAACTCTGGGAGGTTCGCAACAAAGAGGAGGATGTATTGGAATGGTGGGAGAAACATCTAAATTGCAGATTAAGAAGTATTATCAGCATCGAGGACGGGATGAGGCGAGGTGGAGGTTTGGTTTACAGAAATATTTTGAGGGGCAGCTCAATGATTGTTATGAAGGGGGAGGGGGGCTAGACATGGAGAAATAGAGGTTTTAAGAGAAAGATTGAGGGATATACAAAATTCTCGTTTTGATGCGATACATGTGAGGGAAGGTTTAGAGGAGGTTCTATGGGGTGACAAACCATCAGGATGTGTTTTGAGGAGATTTAGGAATAGGCAACAGATGACCACGATTATGGAATTAGAGGTGTGTAAAGGGGTGGGGGGATATAGGGTGGGACAGGTACTTAGTACCACCGATGGAATGAGTAATTATGCTGATTATTGGTTTAGACAGAATTTTAAGCAGGGGGAGGGAGGAGGGAGGGAGGAGAGATTCTAGGAGAAGGAATTCGGGGTATTTTAGGGAAGGAGGAGAGAGCGGTAATAGAGGGTAGGATCAGTGAGGAGGAGGTGGAGGAGGCGGTAATGGGCTTGAGTAGAGGAAAAGCGCCGTGCATTGATGGAATTCCTAATGATTTCTATATTACACATTGGGATTGTATGAAGGAATGTCTGGTCTCGTTGTTTAACTGTATGAAGAAAAGGGGAGTGTTGGGGGAATAGCAGGGCACGGGGGTTGTTGTTTTGGTCTATAAGGGAGGGGGGGAGACCTTGGGTGCTTTTAGGGCGATCTCCCTCATGTGTGCTGATTATAAAGTTTTTGCGAAGGTTTTAGGTAATCGTATGAAAAGGGTGCTTGACCGAGTTCTACATAGAGGACAGTGTGGGATTCCAGGTCAAAGTATGCGTGAGAGGCATGGAAGAATTAGGGATTTTGTGGAGGGTAGACAAGGGGGGGATCTTGGGGATTGATTGGAAGCAGGCTTATGACAGTGTAGATAGACGTATGTTGTGGAGTATTTTACAAAAACAGGGTTTTGGGGAAGAGATTGTGCGCTGGGTAACAACTTTGTATACGCCTGCAAGGGTCAGGGTACAGGTTAATGGGAAGTTAGGGTTGCCAGTGCAGTTGGGGAAGGATTTGCGACAGGGTTGCCCCTTGTCTCAAATCCTCTTTACATGCATGTAGGACCCTTTTTATAGGCTTATAGAGAAAGGAGTGTGGGAACAGGGAGAGGAGGGTCCTGGCAGATGTGGTATTGTGGGGTATGTGGATGACACCACAGTTTTGGTGGGAGGGGAAATAGGATTGGGGAATGTGGGACGTATAATAGAGATTTTTGGTGGGGCGACAGGGATGAAGGTTAATGGAGCAAAGTCAAAGCTATTAGAAGTAGGCACATGGGTGGGGGGGGGAACTGTATGGGTGGAACGTAGTGGATAGAATTAAGGTATGTGGGGTTGTGTACATGGTGGACGCTGGGGAGGCGCAGAGAATAAATTCCAAGGAAGTTGTTAGTAGAACGATGGGTAGGATGTGCGGGTGGAGGGCTGGGGATGTAACCTTGCAGCAGAGGGTGGTGTTAGTAAACACACTTGTGTACAGTAAAGTGTGGGGAGTGGCAGAAGTATATCCCCTGAGGTCGTGTGATATTCAGGAACTGGAGAGGGTAGTTTTGAGGTATGTGTGGGGTTATGGGAAGCCATGGCTCCGGAAGGAGGTGGTGATGATGGGCGTGCGGCAGGGTGGGCTTGGTCTTATACCTTATGACACACGCGTGAAGGCAGTATATGTGAAGCAGCGGTACTTGAGGGCAGGAGGGGAGAGGAGTAGAAGGGTGGGAGAGGTCATGAAGGATGTGCGAAAATGGTGGATGGGGAAGGCGCTACTGGTGTGTGAAGATATGGTGCGTAATTTGATGCCAATGCAGGATGCAAAAGAAGTAAGGGCAAGTAGGCTTGGGAGGACAGGTAGGCAGGGTAAAGTGATACAGGGAGTAGCAACATACCCGATGTATGATTGGAGGGGCATTTGGGAAGACTTTCGGAAGATCAGATTAAAGCCAAGGGTTCGTGAAGTGGTTTATAGATTCTTTATGGGAATTCTAGCTACAAGGTCAGTGCTATATAGAATGGGTTATGTAGGTGCTGGCACTTGTTTGCATTGTGGGGAAGAGGAGACTGCTTTTCATGCTGTATATTTTTGTGAAAACTTGGAGGTTGTAAGGACATGGTTAGTGAGGGTCCTGGGTATAGTGGCGGCAGGGGGGAGAAACATTTCGACTTTAAGGGCTTTGCATTTTGATGTGGGCGGGGTTTCCAAGGACATTCGGAGGGCAGTGATGTATGTAGTGGCAGATTTTTTGTATGTGTCTTGGTGCATGCGGGAGATGGGGGGTGATTGCAGGGTGCGGGCGCTTGCGCGAGTGTGTATCGTACAGTTTGCAGAAATAGGCTACTATATGGGAGGGTGTGGGTAAATAGTTTTCCCTTGGGTTATCGTAATCTGACGGTAGGTGTAATGTTAGGGTTGGGTGTAATTTAGAGCTGAAATGGGTTGTTTCTCCCTAAACTGGCACTTTTGTTCCGTTTTGAGATTAGTGGAGGATGGAAGGTGGAATAAAAGTGTGTGGTAGTGGAGTATATGGGTGTAAATTCGTTAGGAATGAGGGGGGGGGTAGGAGGGGTGAACTGGTGACATTTGGTTAAGAGACAGGGGTTTTATGACTTTAGACGTCAGGTACGGTCTTGAGCATGAAAGGGAACGTGAGTTTGTGTTTTTAATGCAGATAGCATGGGGTCAGGGGATGGCAGGGGGTGGCTTTCTGAAGTGTCTTTTGCCAGGATGGTTTTTTAATGATTGAGGTAGTACTGCCCTGTACATGTTTTATTAGGAGCCGTAAGTTATATTACGTAACTTAGTGTGTGACAGAGTAAGTCTAATATTGCTCTGGAACATTGTTTAATAAATATATATATCTTGTTGAACATGATAATACATAAAAATGGGAATATGTATTAGTGTGTGAGTTTTAATAAAAAAAAAGAGGATAATTAATGTCATGATTATTGAGATTGGTGATGGGGTTAGTTTTCAATGTGTGTGTGAGTTGGGGGAGGGATGATGGGTCACCTGTGTTGCAGCACAGGTTTCTTAATAATGCATTTATAGATCTTGTGTAATTTGATGCGAGCTGTATTATGAGTGATTGTTATTAAGCTTGGTGCAATATTATTGTGTTGAGGTTGTATTTTAGGAGTTATATTTATAGCCATTTTGTGGCCTTTATTATTATGCCTTTATTCCTTCTTGAATTGTGATATGTTTTAAAAAATTGTAAATAGTATGGTGTCAGGTGTTGCCTGGATTGTTGTGTGTTTATATATTGTGTTATTGATGTTATCCTTGTTCAAGTCATTTTTTAATTTTAAGTTGCAGGGGAATGTAGAATGTATTCATTGGTGGTGGGGAGGGGGGGAGTGTAAGCAATAATGAGTAGGTTCCACTATATCTATGAACCTTGTGTACTTGTGAAACAACGTACGTAGAAACAGTCTGTAGGTTGTGTTAAGTTTATTTTAATGTCTTTATTCAGTAGTTTGTATAGTGAATGTTTATTGCTCATCACCAGTGTCAATATTACATATTGATATATATACCTATATATATTTGCACATGACGTTTTAAATAAAATATGAAAAAAAATTTAGCAATGATGTACTATTGTGTTTCAAATAGGGAGATAAGGATTTTATGTACTGTAACTAGACAGTTTTTATACCTTATGTTAGGATTTTGTTAGTTGTATGGGTCGTACTTGCATATATAATGTTATGTCTTTTACTTGCGGGTGTTTCGTGCCCAGTTTTTATGTGGGGAGTTTCACTGTGATATGTACCAATGTAATGTTTATTGTAGGCTTTGGTTAGCCTTATGTTTAAATTAATGTTCTGTATAATTTAATTTTTGTATGTTGTATGATGTTTACTGTGCACTTTGTGCAAGGGGTCTAATTGTACAGAGTTGTGGGGGATTTGTGTGGGCACAGACATAAATTGAGAGTTTTTGTTTTTGCTAATGTTTTTGTTCGGTGCTGGAGCTCTCTCGCTCTTTATTCTGTTAAGAGTTTCCTGCTATTTGCGGGAAGTATTATGTGGTATGTCTTTGCAATTTTATTGTAGGGTTAGGTTTGTCTTTTGTTTAATATTTGTAATGTATAATTTTATCCTTCGTATGCTGTATCATATCATCTGTGTACTTTGTGCAAGGAGGTCTTATTGTACTGTATAACAGACATGATTTGTAGGTTTAGACTTTGTTAATGTATTTTCTGAGCAGGTGTTATCCTGTTCCTTTCATTGTTCGGTAATGGTATATCCTTTAATACAATATGAATGTAACACTTAGGGTATGTTATGGGTCATTGTATTTGAAAATGGTTAATTATTGTGTTCTTTTATTTATTTATATCTTGTACTGTGTCATTTTAAATAAAAATATAAAAAAGTACACAGTACACCCAGTACACAGTGTAGGTAGTGTTGTTAGGTTAATATTAGCTTCATTATGTGTGGTGTCTGTTTTCAGTTTTCTGGAGTTGTTCCAGTGCTGATTCTATACTATACGTTACTTCCTTTAAATGTATTTTGTACATAGTTTTGAATAAAATAAAAAAAAGAACCCAACGTCCAGAATAAGCTAGTCAACTCACTATTGAACCATTTTTGTTTTGTTAGGTAAGACACATATGCAACAGTTAGGTATCTTTATTATGAAACGTTTCGCCTACACAGTAGGCTTCTTCAGTCGAGTACAGAAAAGTTGATAGAAGCAGAAGATACTTGAAGACGATGTAATCAGTCCATCACCCTTAAAGTTTTGAGGTGGTCAGTCCCTCAGTCTGGAGAAGAGCATTGTTCCATCGTCTTCAAGTATCTTCTGCTTCTATCAACTTTTCTGTACTCGACTGAAGAAGCCTACTGTGTAGGCGAAACGTTTCATAATAAAGATACCTAACTGTTGCATATGTGTCTTACCTAACAACCTGTCGGTATTTTATACCATTTTATTTTTGTTTTGCACATTGACTTTTGTGTAATAAATAGGTTGTGATAGAGTAGTTTTTATTTCTGTGTTCGCATTAGGTTATGGAAGCCTGTGTTGTGTAATTGATTTTGTTGACAGCCTTTACTGTACATGATGATATATCAATGTATGTGTACAACAATATGATAATTTAGTAATTGTGGCCAGTGTATTTGGCGGAGGTGTGTGTACCTCAGGCGGAGGTGTATGTATCTCAGGCGGAGGTGTGTGTACCTCAGGCGGAGGTGTGTGTACCTCAGGCGGAGGTGTGTGTACCTCAGGCGGAGGTGTGTGTACCTCAGGCGGAGGTGTGTGTACCTCAGGCGGATACAGATACTTCTGTATGACTTACTCCCAAAAAAGGGGTATATTAGAAATGTGCGTTTCTTTATTCAATGATATATGTGTGATGATTTCTGTATTTACATCTCCATGAGTTTGATTTTTTGTCAGCTGTACGTCACACTTATGTAGACGTGAGACGTGATAATTTAAAGTGTTTTTTCTTATATATACTGATAGGTGGCTTGAGTGATATATAGTGTACTTGATGGTCTTTCTTTTTCGTTTGTCTGTGACGGGTTTCTTCTCCTGTGTCCAACAACGTGTGCGTGTGTGATAATTTATGTATGTACTTGTTGTTCTCAACAGTTTTGTACTATATATGTATTATGTCTGTATAAGTTATGCTCTCAATAAAATAAAAAAAAAACTGAACCATTGACCTCTTCGCTCTCTGGCCGAGAGGTTGTGCTTCGCCTTTGCTCCTGCATTCGTCAAACACCATTGGTGGAGGACGGACGTTGGCTGCTGCACTCGCTACAGTTGGTAGCCTTGAGCGAATTTTGCAAGTTGGCGCAGACTACCAGGAGGAGGATAAACACTGTATGTCAGGGGTTCCCAACCTGGGGTGCTCGCACCCCCTGGGGGTGCGAGACATCATTCCAGGGGGTGCGAGAAGCGTCCATCCCTTGATGATTGAGAGCTGAAAGAAGATCTTATAGATCTGCGTTCAAATCGTGCTCTTGAAATGCAATTTGAGAGTAAAACTTTGGAAGAGTATTGGTGCTCGGTTATGGTTCTGTTTCCAAGACTTTGTGAAACTGCACTAACTCTGCTCATTCCATTTGCGACAACTTACTTATGTGAATCAGGATTTTTTTTTTTATATTTTTATTAAAAACCTTACAAAAGTACAAAGGATACATAATAATAGTACAGGAATACAAAAGCAGTCTTTTGCGCTACTAGTACCAGGTTATTCCTGGAGGTAACAAGTATTATAATAACAACATCCTGTTATAGCAAACAATACACGCTAAGACAAACCTCACTAAAGTATAACAGTCATTAATAGTTGCCGCCAAGCCATTGTACCCACAGAAAACACACCAAAATGAAACTTTACATAGTTTAACAATATTAAATAAGTACCTGTCATGACCTATTACAACAAAAACATCATACAAATGTACAACATCACAAGATTACTATAGTTGAAATTTTCACACATGACTAAACCCATAACCACCTTTAACACACAATATATGTACTACACATATCATGTCAGTAAAGTAAAAAGACCCTAACCAAAGCTACCATAACAACTACAAAACAAGACAAAACCCGAACATACCTTCTATGACATGGTACAGAGTATTGGTTATGTTACATTATATCCTAACCAATAGGAATTCGGAAGGAACGTATGATTCCTTATGCACAATAACCATAGAGAAACAGTATTTTACTATTATTAATATGTTAAACCCTCAAGTACAATAATTCAGGTACAGAAAACAGAACAACATACATGTAACATACAATAACAAAATAACCCAAAACAAGTTTTTATAACAAAAACATCAGCACATCAAAAGGGTTTAAAACCAAACCCTACACACAAATTAAATCACCCACATATGTATGTTAACCGAAAATCTTGTCCATAAGACTTTTTTGGTATAACCCCGTAATGTAGATGAATGGTTCAGAGAACCGACATGTTGATAAATTAGACACATGTGCAACTCTTGGGTATCTTTATTGAGGAAACGTTTCGCCACACAGTGGCTTCATCAGTCCATACATAGGAGAAACTTGAAGAACAGGAGGAGAATGAGGTAATCAGTCCCTCAACCTTGAGTCGATTGATGGACTGAACACATCGACTCAAGGTTGAGGGACTGATTACCTCATTCTCCTCCTGTTCTTCAAGTTTCTCCTATGTATGGACTGATGAAGCCACTGTGTGGCGAAACGTTTCCTCAATAAAGATACCCAAGAGTTGCACATGTGTCTAATTTATAACCCTGTAATAAACATGGTATAAACCCAAGACCTATACATACACTTAAAAATTACCACATAGAACCTCCAGCAGACAATAGAAGTTAAACATCATACAAGACAAGTAGTAAGTATAAGGGCCGCTGTATTTTGCCGGCCCCAAAAGAACAGACATGCACCTCAGAAATTTTTGTTTGTTGCAACCATCTTGCCAATCTGATTACTTAAAAACGAGATCCTAAGGGCTCGGTATCCTGGCTATCAAGGAAATTTTTTAACACAGTGAACATAACCATCAGGTTTAAAAAAATTTTAACCTCGTAAGCTACACTTATATCTCACTATGACAAACATTCTAGTGAAACATAGCTTACCATCCATACCAAACTGTTACTACCTTCCTCTTACACACCACAAACTCCAGAGGAAAAAAAAAAAAAAACACTCCCCCTTTACATCCCCCCATAAGGAGACCACCCCTTTGTCCATCCTCAGGGACCCCGACAAAGGGAACCCACAGTGAGGTTCCTATAACCTTCTGGGAAACTTTTTTCCAAGGACGCCCCATAAACCAGCATATTCCTACACTTCGTCCTATAGAATCTAGCCGCCAACGCTTTAATCCTCGTTTCACCCTTTAATCCCCTCATTCCCCATGAGATATCCAGATAATCTACCATGATATACATAATAGCCCTTCCCACATCCCTAGGCACTCCCCTTACATCTAGTAGTAAAGCTCTTAAAAGCGGCAAACGACTCCTCCCCAACAGTCTGATAACCCCACCCATCCATGATCTCACCCCCTCCAAGGAGGTACAAAAGAAGACCACATGAAACGCCGTTTCAACATCACCACAAAACTGATAAAAAGCCTCTTCCACAAACCCCATACAACGTAACACCTCCTTGGAGGCCAGAAACCCCATGATGAAAAGATACACTAGTTCTCTTACCCTAGCCGGTATCCTAAGCTTACTAAAATCTTTCCAAATAACCCCCCAATCATACGTTGGATACATGGCTTCCCCTTGCATAATTCCCTGACCTCTCACTACTCTCACCAACCTTTTCACTTTGATGTTATCCACCTGTTGCACTGTCAATAAAAATCTCAACATATCTTCACAAAACCTCAATTCCTTCCCACTCCACCATTTACATGCCTCCTCCATAACTCTTCCTACTTTTGCTCCCCTCACACCCCCTTCCCTAATATACCTTCGATATATAGAGCCATTACTCTCAGTCCTAAAGGCAACAAACCTAAACCCCCTCTTCGAACATCCCTCATAACTACCTCCTTACTTAACCATGCCCTCCCAAATCCCCACACAAACTTTATCACCTTCCTCTGCATTTCCACAATGTCCTCTAAGGGAAAAGCCTCTGCCACCCCCATACCTTGCTATAGACAAGTGAATTTACCACCACTACCCACTGATGTAAAGCTAGGTCCCTCACACTTAAACCTCCTAATCTATCTAAAACTTTACCCGTGACAGACTCTGAATTTACCCTTCAGCATGCCTGCACCTCCGCCATATACCATATCCCAAATACCCTGATTCTGTCAACCACTGTCCATCCTAACCCCATCCCCAAGCCCCCCCTATCCAATTACCCACCTCTAGTAACCTTGATTTCACCGTATTAACCCGCATCCCCGTATTCATCCCAAACATCTGAATCACTCTACCCACCCTCCTTAACTCTTCCTTACCCCGTAGCAAAACAGTAGTATCATCCACATACCCAACGATGCCCCATTTGCACCCCCCTCCATCTCCTGTTTGTCCATCACCCTCTCAACAGACTCATAAAAAGGATTCTGCACACACACTAAGAGCAGCTGTGACAGCGGGCAGCCCTGCCTCAAACCTCTCTCCATCGGTACACTTTCACCCAACCTCCAATTGACCTGTACCCTCACCTCCGCCTCAGCATACAGTGTGTTCACCCACCTCACTACCCCCTCCCAAAACCCCAACCTCTCTAAGCAAACCCCTAAGAAATCTCTGTTTACGCAATCATATGCATTCTCCCAATCTAAACCTAGTATTCCCCATCCCGTACAACTCTCCAGAAAATCCCTAATAAAACCATGTCCATCCCTCATCCTTCTCCCCGGAATTCCCAACTGCCCCCTATGTAACACTAAACCCAACACTTTCCTCATTCTGTTGCCCAAAATCTTAACAAAAATCTTGTAATCCGAGCACATTAACGTAATTGCACGGTAATCATTCAAAACTCGGCATTCCTTCTTTTTGGGCACTAAAACCGTGACACCCATTCGTTGCGATTTTCCCATCCTCCCACTACTTAACATACAATTCAAAACCCCCACCAGACAATGCCGTACACTCCCCCAATTACACCTATAAAATTCATTTGGTATGCCATCTATGCCTGGGGTTTTACCCTGGCACAGCCCAAAAACTGCCTCCTCCACCTACTCTACACTAATACTACTCTCGAGTCTGTCACTGTCCTGCTCACTTAATACCCTATTAAACCCTTCATCCCCGAAACGTCCCTCATCCACTCCCCAGCCAACCCTCCTCCATTTCTCCCTAAACCAAAAATCGGCATACAAACTAACATTTTCCCTGGTGGATAGGCCTTGACCCTCCTCAACCCCCCCTCCCTGTACCTGCCTCAATATATGCCATGGTGGTTTTCGCCTGCCGTTCCTTAAACCTCCTTAGTACAAAACCCGATGGCCTATCCCCCCTTAAAACATCCTCCAACCCCGCCCTAACTCTAATTGCCTCAAACTTTTCATTGTGAATTTCTGCCAACCTATTTCGCAAACGTTCCATGTCCTCATTCCGCCCCACCCGTTCCTCTGCATAACAGTCATTTAACTGACCTTCAAGATAATTTTGTAGACCATAGCTCCACCTCGCCATCTCCTTACCCCGTACTTTAAAAAAATCCGCGATTCCAACTTTAGCCCTCATTTCCCACCAATCCAGCAAATCCATCTCCATATTCCTAGTCTCCCAAAAAGATTTCCACCAATCTTCAAATCCTATAGCGTCACCCTCGTCCCTAAGTAGCCTCACATTCAATTTCCAGTATCCCGCATAAACTCTCACTATACCATCTACCCTTAAATATGCTATAACAGCACGATGATCAGAAAAACCCACATCTATAGTCCTCACCCTCTCCACACCTATTCCCTGCCTAACATAAATCCTATCTAACCGTGCCTCATATCCCCTACGAGTAAAAATGTGCTCCACTCCATATCCCCTACTCCCCACCACATCTACCACTCCTACATCTCGCAAAACATCTCTCAGAACCCCCAAAACACAACCCGCCCCCCTCGAACCACATCACCGTTCCTAATTATGCAATTCCAATCCCCACCAGTCACTGTAATAGCAGGTAAACCTCTCAAGTGATATACCAAAACATCGCGTACAAAATCCATTTTCACTCTAGCATTCATTCATTAGAGGTTTGCCGGTACTTCCAGCCCGGGTCTTCTCCATATGGTGACCCGGCATTCACTCTAGCGTTTCTAGTTGCTGGCATGTACACACCTACAAAACAAACCCTCCCGGCCCCCCAAAACCCATCCACCCCCCCTCCTCCCAACCCAGGATATGCAAAGGACTGTTGTCCTTTACCGCCACAGCCACACCTCCTTTCAACCTCAAAGCATCACTTGTAAGCAACCTATAACCTTTCAACAACAACTCACATCCTAACCTATGATTATGTTCCTGCAAAAAAGCAGACATCAATACTAAATCTCCTTAAAAGCCACTCTAACCATACCCTCTTGACCTCGGTTTTAAGACCGTTTACATTAAAAGTTACACACTTGAATTTTACTAAAAAGGCGGTCCATCTCTATCAATCCCTCGTTCCTGCCCTCCAACCCCTCCCTGTCCCTTCCCGCTGGTACTCCCATTGCCCCCCTCTCCTCCCGGTCTCGCCGTTTCCACCACAGCTGCCCAAATCTTCTTCCCAGGCCGCTGCGCTGGTGTGAGGACCTCGTCCATGTCTGATGCCCCAGCTGATCTCTTGAGGGAACTACCCTCTACACACATCTTCTTCAACCACATCTTCTTGATGGACCTCCACCACCACATTGCTCTCCATTCGAACCTCACTCAAGTCTTCCTTACCCCGTTTCTGTTCGCCCATCACTTTGACATCACCTAACCTCACGTCACCTTCCACACCATGCTCCGACTCTTCCAAAAAATCCTTCAGCACAGCCTCCAACATCCCTTCTTGGGCTGAATCTGTAGTACCTAGCGATATTCCCTCCCTCCCTGTTTCCACTGGTAGTGTAACACACGTCTCTAAAACCACCTCTGCTCTTTCGACCTCCTCACTCCATAGGCCCTTACCCCGGCTTTCCACTCCACCCATCACAACGCCCAAGGCTTCTAACTGCGTGTCTTCAGAAGCTTTCTCTTGACCCCTAGGGCCCTGTCTCCTGGGGCATTGTGCCGCCATGTGCTCATAAGAGTCACATAAACGGCACGTCTTCCCTGCATAGTGTACAAAAACCTGAGTTCTATGGCTATGCAATGTGACATATGATGGTATCGGTCTCCTCAGGGTCATTTTCAGTGTGAAGGATCCTTCTGGCATCCCCTCGTAGGGGCCGTCCCTCCACATTCCCATGCTCGCCGAGTGTACAGTCCCATAACCACTGAACACATCTTGTAGGCTGTGTGCTGTTGCTTCAAAAAGTACATTCTGTACCTGCACCCAAGTAAAATACTTAGACACATCATGCAGGCATACTTCCACTGCTGAATTGATACTCATCCTCCTTTCTTGAAATTCGTCGACTATGGTAGAGTAGAAGTCAGCCCTCATGAACTTCACGAAGACCCTTGACATACCATTCAGTGCCACCCCATACAACTCTTCATTGGGGATGCCATAACCGTCCCTGATAATGCTTGGCAGGAGAACGTTCATCGTAGCGGTGCTTAAAGATCCTCTAACCAGCTCAATGCAGACAGTATTTATGTGCCGGTTCAGTCGGTCAGCCATCTTGGTGCTAATGCTATGTTTTCCTCACCAGGTGGCGTGCAAGAGAGGGGGGAATTTAGTACTCTTTTGTCAATTAAGACAAAATCTAGAAATCATTTGAATGCACAGGCAGACATGCGTGTTGCTATCACCAACATAGTTCCCTGTTTTGAAAAACTCACAAGCAAGAAACAGGAACAAATGAGTCATTGATTTAAAATGGATTCGCAAACTTTTTGGAAGTCAGCCTTTTGATTTCATTTTTTTCTTTATTAACACACTGGCCGATTCCCACCAAGGCAGGGTGGCCCGAGAAAGAAGAACTTTCACCATCATTCACTCCATCACTGTCTTGCCAGAAGGATGCTTTACACTACAGTTTTTAAACTGCAACATTAACACCCCTCCTCCAGAGTGCAGGCACTGTACTTCCCATCTCCAGGACTCAAGTCCGGCCTGCCGGTTTCCCTGAATCCCTTCATAAATGTTACTTTGTTCACATTCCAACAGCACGTCAAGTATTAAAAACCATTTGTCTCCATTCACTCCTATCAAACACGCTCATGCATGCCTGCTGGAAGTCCAAGCCCCTCGCACACAAAACCTTCTTTACTCCCTCCCTCCAACCTTTCCTAGGCCGACCCCTACCCTGCCTTCCTTCCACTACAGACTGATACACTCTTGAAGTCATTCTGTTTCGCTCCATTCTCTCTACATGTCCGAACCACCTCAACAACCCTTCCTCAGCCCTCTGGACAACAGTTTTGGTAATCCCGCACCTCCTCCTAACTTCCAAACTACGAATTCTCTGCATTATATTCACACCACACATTGCCCTCAGACATGACATCTCCACTGCCTCCAGCCTTCTCCTCGCTGCAACATTCATCACCCATGCTTCACACCCATATAAGAAAGTAACTATTTTTTGTATGGTATATTCAAATGTTAATCGGAGACATCCTTTCTTGTCCATATGTTTGATTTTTTACACATTAAAAAAATAAAAATCCTTTCTAAAGGTTTGAAAGCTAGTTCTTGTTTTTACTTTTTTGTATATATTTCAAGCAAGAGTTATTATTTTTGTAAGGTGTATTCAAATATCATTCTGTGATATGTTTCTTTTCTGTAAGTCTGATTTTTGTTCACATATATTAGAAAGTGAAATAAATATCCTCTTTTGTTATTTTTTTTATTTAAAACATACAACACATTATATAAATAAAAGTGTACAGTATCGGATCATACATAGCCAATATAAATTCATTATCTAAACACACTGTACATTTTACTTCGCCCTTACACAAAATTCCTTCATCACCTGTACAGTTCATCCCTGAACACTTGTGCTATATACAAGTTTATACAATATTAGGCTTGACAGCAATCAAAAACAATGCAATATTCAGTAATATGTCAAATATATACACTGCACTCAACTTATAGATGTATTATGCCATTAAACATAATTCCATTAAAACAATATAAAACTGTGTAATTAATACAAAATAAAAACAATCCTCTTACCCCTTCCCATCTGCTAATTACAATATACACACTGAAAAACTGCATTCAGTAAAAATTCAAACTGTAAACCTACCCCCCCTCCTTAACCCCATTTCACCATATTGTACAACAACTCACCATTATTCACTTAATTACCTACTCGAGAATAGTTATAAAAGCCTACTGCTATCCTAACATCACAATTGATATTAATACAAGAATACAGTATCGGATCTTCCACATACAATATTAAAGCAACAGTGTCACAAATAAAAAACTCACTGCACATTTAACTCTGCGCGTACACATTATTATTATTATTATTATTATTAAAGATTAGCCGGTATTCTCCCGGCCCGGGCCTTTTCCAAGTGGTGGCCTGGCCTTGGATTCCTCTTTAGGGAGTGTCTGAGACCTAAGTCTCCCATGGGAGGAGGCACAAGAACCTCCTCATCTTTGAGACCAGCTGTCCCCAGGCCTAGCCACAAGCTAGGCCTCTCTGGTCTGCCATCCCCGCCCCAAGGGGACAAATGGGAATGACAGTTTTGTGAGCTAAAGGCTCGGGCTCAGGCACCTACCCTACCCTAGAAGGGTTAGGCATGGTGTCGATCGCGCGTACACAAACAAAAAATTCCTCATCACCTGTACAGATTGTCCCGTTACATCGATGACAAAAATGTATACAATTTTAAACAATACATCTATCAAATAATATACATTTTTTTTTATATATATTTTATTTAAAAAGTAATATTACAACATAAAAAATAAATATATAGAAAACCACCATCCCTTAACAAACAGGTATCCAAATGAGAATTCATAAGCACAGTACACCATATAAATTGCTCAACATTCGGACAGTCGCTATATACACTTGGAGTCACCTAGGATGTTCATCATGCATAAATAAAAAAATCAGATAAGAGCTTTGTGGCCCACATATGTCATCCTAGTACAAAAATGCACTAAAAGACATGCTATAATAAATCATATACCACTATCTCCTCCACCATAATAGATATTATATAATGACATAGCTAGACCTATAGCATATATGTTTAGGAATATATTTTATAATACTTAAAACATTATGACAAAATCATAATACAAAACATCAATACACAATGTTACATTACAGTGGTTCGAACCCATAATAACAATATATAAATGAAAACAAAACATAGAACGTAAATCTCAACACAAGGAAGCATACAGTTTAACATGCAGACATAAAACAGATGTTCATGGAAAACTAGAAATGAAACATTATAACAACCCGGATGCAACATCCCTGTGCAAATAGTTACTATAAGAATACAGCACACACTACAACCCGCCCCTCCCTCCCCCCAACAGCTGTATCTGCCGTCACCATCATAACCAAACTATAAAATAACATTAATTAACATGGTTGAAAATATAAACATTGAAACACGCTTCATACGTAACCACATTCCTGCATAACCCAGGAAAGATTGAAGTATAAACACATATATAACATACGTACAAAAACCACAATGAATACAGCGGTATACACAGACACAACATACCTCTCCAAGAGCGTAATTAAACCCCTACATAACAATACAGCATAATAAAATAGTCTACGGAAACATACCATCACTTCATAGAAGTACTAATTATTAATAATAATATATAAAAATTAAAATCCAATAAAATCCAAAAAAAAGAACATAAATCAACATATCTTAATACAGAAGCTTTCTTAAACACGCTTCATACATAGCCATACCTCTGCAAGACACATAGCCACACCCCTGCAAGACACATAGCCACACCCCTGCAAGACACATAGCCACACCCCTGCAAGACACATAGCCACACCCCTGCAAGACACATAGCCACACCCCTGCAAGACACATAGCCACACCCCTGCAAGACACATAGCCACACCCCTGCAAGACACATAGCCACACCCCTGCAAGACACATAGCCACACCCCTGCAAGACACATAGCCACACCCCTGCAAGACACATAGCCACACCCCTGCAAGACACATAGCCACACCCCTGCAAGACACATAGCCACACCCCTGCAAGACACATAGCCACACCCCTGCAAGACACATAGCCACACCCCTGCAAGACACATAGCCACACCCCTGCAAGACACATAGCCACACCCCTGCAAGACACATAGCCACACCCCTGCAAGACACATAGCCACACCCCTGCAAGACACATAGCCACACCCCTGAAAGACACATAGCCACACCCCTGAAAGACACATAGCCACACCCCTGCAGAACACATAGCCACACCCCTGCAAGACACATAGCCACACCCCTGCAAGACACATAGCCACACCCCTGTAAGACACATAGCCACACCCCTGCAAGACACATAGCCACACCCCTGCAAGACACATAACCACACCCCTGCAAGACACATAGCCACACCCCTGCAAGACACATAACCACACCCCTGCAAGACACATAGCCACACCCTGCAAGACACATAGCCACACCCCTGCAAGACACATAGCCACACCCTGCAAGACACATGAAGTACATTTGTTAAAAAAGATACATTAGCATAATAAGAACCTTCACAGTCATCTTGCACACAAGACGCTCACAGTCACAAAGTACCAGACTTCATACCTTGCGAAATTAAAGCTCCATCTTACTCATACCAGTTTCTCAACCCCTCACTTCGCATAACACATGTCAATAAAAATTCCCTGACACCAAGCCACTCACTTGACCCACACAACTCGCATTACACCTCTTGCCCTCCAAATGCACCAATCACGCCCGCGCCTTCCTCAAGAAGCCAGCCTCGTCACGTCCCCTGAATTTGTAATGCCCGTAAGTCCTCCACTCTAAAGCTACGATATCCATCTGAAAATCTGGAATATCATCTATTCAATTACTGGGAGCGCTCGAGGTTCCTAAACCTGTATTCCCTGGAACGCAGGAGGGAGAGATACATGATTATATACACCTGGAAAATCCTAGAGGGACTAGTACCGAACTTGCACACGAAAATCACTCACTACGACAGCAAAAGACTTGGCAGACGATGCACCATCCCCCCAATGAAAAGCAGGGGTGTCACTAGCACGTTAAGAGACCATACAATAAGTGTCAGGGGCCCGAGACTGTTCAACTGCCTCCCAGCACACATAAGGGGGATTACCAACAGACCCCTGGCAGTCTTCAAGCTGGCACTGGACAAGCACCTAAAGTCAGTTCCGGATCAGCCGGGCTGTGGCTCGTACGTTGGTTTGCGTGCAGCCAGCAGCAACAGCCTGGTTGATCAGGCTCTGATCCACCAGGAGGTCTGGTCACAGACTGGGCCGCGGGGGCGTTGACCCCCGGAAATCTCTCCAGGTAAACTCCAGGTATAAAATCTGTATATGTAACTGTAAACCATACATGAAAAACTTGCATCAAGAACATAGCACTTAACAAAAACAGTACCAGGGTTGTGACCTAAATTAATATACACTTTAAATGTACCAAAACCAAACATATATAAATTTTTACATAAAACAAAGTGACATTAAACAATAAGTTGATACATTCCTCCTCTCACCATACACAAGGCACACAGTATGAATAATCCGTATATATGTATATAATCCTATCTCATTAACCTCCATTCAGAGATGAACCCTTAAAAGGGCAACGTTCAATGCTGTCTCCTATAACAAAACATTCTATTACACCCCCCCCCTCTTCTCCCTCATTTAGGCAACAACCACTGTCTCTCGGCAGCATACAGTTCCCTGTCGCTCAGTCTCCCAGCTGTACATGAGCATATAAGCCTGTCACATCGCAACAGTATCTCAATCACAACAAACCACACCCAAGCATTCTTACTGCATACATGCATACAATACCTTTAAACAATAATAATTACCTCAACCCTCTGACAGAGGTGTGATGGTAAGTGACCAAGCATAGCAAGGTGTTATATACACAGAGGGTAATACAGTCATCCCTTGGGACACGCATGCAAAGATATAAACCTAAATTCTCCACTATCAAACTGGATCACACACTTAATCCAGCTAGCATCACACGTACCTCCTAACACCTACTAACCACATTGAACCTTCCCTCGGTTCCATCTAAGCCATACACCCACACCGCACGCGCGCGCACACACACACACACACACACACACGCACGCACACACACACACACACACACACACACACACACACACACACACACACACACACACACACCCGACGGGGAGCCAATTGAAACCCCGGATGACATTCTCAATCCTTGCCCCAGCCATGACAACCCCCCCACTACAAAGCGAGCAAGATCCCAATAGTTAAACTACGATAGCCTACGGGGAAGGCCCCCTCCCACCGCGATCCATATATTTCCCTGTTCCTGCAAACTGTCCTATAAAAGGTAGCTGCCAGTACCCGTTTCCTCGCCACCCAATCCCCATTCCCACGCATACCCCACGACACGTACACGAAATCTACCATTAAATATGCCAATGCACGTTGTGTACTCTCTGGCACCCCTCCCACATCCAAAACGAGCGCCCTCAACACAGGTATGCCCCCCCTCCCACTAGCCTGACAATCCTACTCATCCAATCCCTAACATTCCCCAAACATTCGCAAAAATACACCGCCGTATCCTCGCCACCACACACTCCACATCCACTCTCCTCTACTATTCGCCTCGCCCGCAGGACCGCTCCTGACAGCAAAATGCCATGCAGGAAACGGAACATAACCTCCCGCACCCGAGGTCTGAGCTTCAACTTACGAAAACGACACCAAATATCTCCCCATCCATACATGGGGTATATCCCCTCCACCAGCACCACCACCCGGCTCCCAATTACTCTCACCAAAACCCTGATGTGAATCTTGCCAGGCTCCCGTAGGACCATGAGGGTATGCAGCACCTCCTCACATTCCCTCAACTCTGCACCCACATACCACCTCTGCACTCCCTCATACAGAAGCTTTAACCCCCCCCCCACACCCGACCCGTACATATTCCCTTCGTAAGAAAACACATTTTACCCAACGCCGTAGATCCAATAACCCTAACCCCCCCCTGACGTACAGGCAGCATTACCACCTCCCTCCTCAGCCAATCACACCCAGAACCCCATATAAACCTAAACACCTGCTTTAAAATTCTCGTAATTCCTTGCCCCGTTAATGGGTAAACTGCCGCCACATGCCAAACCTTACTGTATAGTAACGTGTTTACCACGATGGCCCTCTGCAACAATGTCAAATGATACGGCCGCAAACTCCCCAATCTATGCTGCACCCGTTCCACAATACGCTCTGAGTTCACCTCTCTTGACCGCACTTGATTCTCCATAAACACTGTTCCACATATCTTTAAGCTATCCACCACCCTCCACTCCACACCAGCATCCCAATCCCTCTGCCAGTTCCAATTTCCCAACTTTAAGAAGCAAGATTTCTCCACATTAACCCTCATCCCCGTAGCCTCCCCAAATGTACGAATGACCTCTCCCACCTCTCTTAAACTATTTCCCTCCTGCACAAGTACCATAGTGTCGTCGACGTATCCTACAATCCCCGGCCCACACCCCACTTCCCCTGTCCCCACGCCCCCACAGATACGTGCCTCAATGAGTCTGTAAAAAGGGTCTTCAACACAGGCAAACAGGATTTGAGATAGTGGACATCCTTGCCTGAGACCCTGCCCCATACACACTGCTTCCCCTATGTGACCATTAATTTGCACACGCACCCGCGCCCCTCGATACAATGTCTCCACCCATTCCACAACCTCTTCCCCAAATCCCTGCTTTAGAAGGATCTGCCGCAACGCCTCCCGTTCCACACGGTCATAAGCTCCCTGCCAATCCAAAGCAAGTAACCCCCACCTTTTCCCCCCAAATCCTCTACAAACCCCTTAAGACATCCGTGACCCTCGACCATAGATCTGCCAGGCAACCCATATTGCCCTCCAGATACGACACGCCCCACGACACATTTCAGGCGATTTCCCAGTATTTTCGCAAACAATTTGTAATCCGCACAAAGTAAAGATATCTCCCGATAATCCTTGAGGGTATTCTGGACCTCTCCCTTTGGGACCAGAACAACCACTGCTGTGGCTTGCAACTCCCCCAACACCCCCTTCTCCTTCATGATATTCATCAACTCCACCAGGAATCCACACATTAACTTCCAGTTCTGCAGGTAAAATTCACAGGGTAATCCATCAATATCTGGAGCCTTTCCCGTATGCATACTCACTAATGCCTGCCAAACCTCGCCCTCATCTATCTTCCCACCCAGCGCTACTCGATCACTACGCCCCAATGAACATGGCACTAGCTCACAGACACTATGCAATGCTGCACCTCCCACTGCACTACGTCCCAAATACTGCTCATACCATGCATCCGCATAACCACTCATTCCCTCAGTCGTCCTCAACACTTGCCCCTCACGATAATCCCCCACGTCAGAGTGAACGATTAACCTACCAACCTCTGTGGCCGTCCGACGTCGCTGCTGACCTCGTAAAACACACGCCGATGGTCGATCGCCCCATAACACCTCCTCAACCCCCCCCCTGCACATGCGCCGCATTAAACCTTTCATTTTGCAGCTCATGAATCCTTCCCTTCAACGTTTCTATCTCCTCTACAGGATATACTCCCCCCTGTCCACCTCTCCCATAGCAATCCCTCAACCTACCCTCTAGGTACTGATGGAGCCCATACGATTGTTGCATCATGCGTTTCCCCTCCCTCACATAAAACTTACGTATTCGTGCCTTAGCTACCCCGTCCCACCACCCCAGTAAATCTTCTATGCCCCGCCGTTCCTCACTGATCTCTGCCCACAATGTCTCAAATCCTCCCTGCCCCTCCTCATCACTCAGAATCCTCGTGTTTAGTTTCCAATTAATCTTCCACCTCCTTGCCAGCCCATCCCACCCCAGGTCTACCACGACCGCCCTGTGATCTGAATATTCCACCTCCACCGTACGCAAGGACTCCACTCGAACCCGCTTTGTGATGTACACCCGATCTAGCCTCGCCGCATATCCTCGTCTAACAAAAGTGTGCTCCACCTCCCAAGCCCCACCCCCAAATACGTCACGTAGACACACATCTCTCAGAAGATCACCTAGAATAGTAGAAAAATGCCCTGCCCCACGTGGCTCGACGTCTACCCTGCGAATAACACAATTCCAACCCCCTCCCACAATAGCAACAGGTGGTAAAGAACGGAAAAAATAAATGAGCTCATCCCTCACAACCCACTTTCAGACGTGCATCACTCTCTGCAGGTGTGTACACACACACTAACGCCACTCGCTCACCCATCCACCATCCATCCACTCTGATAATACGCCCCTCGCCCCCGCCTTCACTTCTACTAACCACAAATGGGCTCGCCTCCCAGAGTAGGACTCCCACCCCTCCCTTCAAGCACCCCGTCTGCATCACAAAAGCCCTATAACCATTCACCTCCAATACACGCCCCACCTTGATATTGTGCTCTTGCACAAATACAACATCCATTCTATGCCAGCACAAGAAACTTGCAAACCACGCACGCTTCACATCCTGGCACAAACCATTAATGTTAACTGTCATACACCTTAGGCCAGCGGTGGTTTCTTCCCCCTGTGCTTTGTCACCTTCCTCACAACACCACCATGTCCTTTCGGACCTCCTTTATGCACGTCCCTACTGGCAGCCCTAACCCCTCCCCGGTCTAGCTCCGGGTCCAAAGTCCCCGAGGGTCCACCACTCTCCTCCTCCACCACCACCACCCTGCCAGTCCTCTGTGCTGGAGTCAGGACATCATCTGAATCCGATGTCACAGCCTCACGCTTGCGCATGACTCCACCTGTTCCCATCCTCACCTCCTGTGACACCTCACGGTGAACCTCCACCTCCACCACATGTCTGACCTTCCCACCCTCTGGGCACAGTGCCCCGTAAGACACCATCAAGTCGATGGGCTCAGTTTGCTGTCCACACAGGTCTGCAGCATTCCTCACATCAGCCCTCGTCACCAACTCACCCTCCCCATCGGACTGGGGAAACAGCGAGGTGAGCACATTCTCCAGGACCTCGTCAATGGCTTCCTCCGCTGAACCATGCCGTCCCCCACCATCAGGCAAAATGGGTCCCACAGGGCCCCCAGCCACAGGGGCCGTCAGGTCCGCACCCGCCACTGCCTCTGCCTCCTCCACCTCCTCAATTCACAGACGACCAGGGCCACGTCCTTCCTGTATCTCTAGAGCACGTCCAACTTTCCCAGGTTCCCCTGCAGCAGTACATTCAACACCATGGAGTTGAGTCTGTTGTTCACAATATGCAGCAATGTGATTATAACCACCACAACGCCTGCATGTCCTGCATTGTCCAGCATAGGACACCATGAGCTGAGTCCTGAAGGCCTCCAATATAACATATGACGGTATGGGGTGCCGTATCGTCATTTTCAGTGAAAACGTGCCCTCTGGGTATCCCACGTATGCACCTTCCACCCACTTGCCGGGCTGTGCCAGGTGAACGGTACCGTAGTCCTTAAAAACATTGCGTATGTCCGTTTCATCAGCCTCAAACGGTACATTTCGCACTCTAACCCATGTATAGTGCCTGGAGACGTCATGAAGGCGGACACTCACCATAGAATTGACGTCCACTCGAACATCCTGGTATTTCTCTACCAGCCGCTCGTAGACGCCGGTGTTTAACAACTTAACAAACACCCTGTACGCACCATTAAGTGCTACACCATACAGTTCTTCATCCTGAATACCATACGTATCCCGGATGATTAATGGCAACAGCACAGGAGCAGCTTGCGGTGAAATTGCCTCGCGAACCAGCTGGATACCCACAGTATTTGCCCTCCTCTTTACACTCTGCGCCATATTGGAAAAAACAGAAAGTCTTCCAATCGCCGAGAGAGGGCAGCAGGCGTACGTCTGCTCACACCAACAGACGAGCAGAGAATTTGGTACAGAGGGTGGGAGGGAGAGGAGTGCAGGTCCTGCGCGCGTTAAGTCTCGACATCGGTGGATTAGACCAGGACGTTGAACGGGCTTTAGATTATATTATCGTGGATTACATTTATATTTCGTGGGTAATGCGGGGGAAAGGGGTCAGTGAGGTGCGAAGGCGTGTCCTTGCAATAACGTTTTATCATACAATGTGTAGGAATAGGGAATTGTATGGGAGGAGGTGGGATAAGGGTTTTTCGGACGGTTATAAAAGGCTCACTATTGAAACCCTTGCGAATCTGTGAATAAACATACGGGCATCCCGAATAAGTTGTCGTGTAGGTCAGTGGGCAATAGCTGGCTCGTCTCTGGGGGGGGGGGGTAAGTTGCGTGAATATGAGTTTGGGCATGAATGTGTTTTAGTTGTTATGGATATGTGGTTGTCGATTCAGGGGTTAGGGTTACTTATTGTACCTTTTGTGTACAAAATGACTGGGGTGCCTTTACATATTTGTTATGTTTTTGATGCTTTCCTTTGTGTAAAGACTCGTTGTATTCTTGAGTCACTAGTTTTCTTAGTTTTGTTTTTGATTGTGTTATGGAGGTCCAGATATTTGGGTATATAAACATGCATATACATTATATATTTTATATATATATATATATATATATATATATATATATATATATATATATATATATATATATATATATATATGCATGTTTTATCCCTTCCCTGTTACTATTCAATCTAGTCTGTGAGTCACCAAAGTATTAAAGGGATATAACACGAGTACATTACCCTGAGTCGTCCAATTTTATCCTATAAATATTTCGCAATATTATGATTTTTGTTTGTGATTTAAACGTAGTTCATAGGTATCAAGATTGAACACACATAGAATGGATGGAAATTGCTGACGATTAATATGATCGTCAATTTATATAATATTTATTATGTTAATGAATTTGTGTTAGAGTAAATCATTGAATTTGTGTCTAAGTTGGAATTTCTATAAACAATTGTATATTTTGTTTGCAAATTACATAAACTATTGTTTAATCATCAATGTAACATGTTTGTATGATGTGAATGTGACTTATAATGGGTTAAGTGGGTTTTCCACCAGTGCTATATTTCTTGCGCAAACAGTTATATCTTTTGGTATTGTGTGTATTTAGTGAAACGTATGTATGCATTTTATGGTGTGTTTGTCGTATATATCTATACGTATTAGCTAAAGATTTTTTTCTGGTATTTATGGTGTGTATCTTGTTTTACTCTATAGATTATGTATGGTGATGCTATTTAATTTTTAAGCAGCCTTGTATTTTGATGTTTTAAATAAAATAAAAAAAAAACTTCACATTCCTCACTTAACCCATCCCCAAGATCCATATACTTCGTTTTCTCCTTATTAATTGACATACCAGAAGCCTTTTCAAAAACGTTTACTAACTTTTCCACCCGAGGCAAATCCCTGTTACCACTTACTAAAATCGTTGTGTCATCAACATATCCAACAATGCCAGCCCCCCCACCCCTTTCGTCACCAATCCCATTTGCTGCTAATAAGACCCTAATTCCTCTATCATTGTCCTCTTCGCTTCCGGGCCGAGTGGACGTGCTGCGCAGACGCTCCTGTTTGAGTTTGTTCTTGCGCAGTTTACCAGGCTGTGCAGTAGCTCCTGACTCTGTTGATTGCTGCGCAGTTTTCCTCAGTGCACTCACAATGGCGGAAGGTGCACGTAGGCGAGTCAACACCGTCTGCCTTCAATTAGTGACAGGGTCGTTCAACAATCAGAATACACATCTACTGCTTACTGCGATACTCCGAGATACATATGGTATCAATAATGAAGATCTTTATAGTGTCTCTTTGAACGGCAATTCGAGGCTTTTTGTCAAATTCAGACAAAATAGTACTTACGAAAATATGGTTGCCACATATCAGGATGTGATCAAAACCGTTAATCCTGGTGTCACTGTTCGCCTTCACGACGTCTCCCGTTTTTACACCTGGATCAAGGTACGAAACGTTCTTTTTGAGGCGGACGAGAGTGATTTGAGGAATGTTTTTGCACGCTATGGCACGGTTCATATGGCAACTATGGGACGGTGGCATGATGGTCCTCTAGTTGGTATGCTGGAGGGGTCTTTCTCCCTGAAAATGTCCCTCAAGCACCCTATACCCAGTACCAACAATACCACCAGTCCGATAACATTCTTCTTGGCAAATATACAGGGTCTAAAGCCAGCAACAAATAACAAAGTACCTTTCATCCGTGGACTGCTTGCAGAGGCAAAGGCAATGTTCGCGGCTTTCACTGAGACCCACATAAAGGATCACTTGGACAACGAAATATGGATCCCAGGTTACAACCTATACAGATGTGACAGAGTGAACAGGCAAAAGGGGGAGGTTGGCCTGTACATTGCAGAGTCACTTGTTTGCACAGAACTGCTAAATGCCTCAAATGATGTAGTGGAAGTTTTAGCAGTAAAGGTCGAGAACCAAAACCTAGTCATTGTGGTAGTCTACAAGCCTCCGGATGCAACATCCCAGCAATTCCAGGAACAGCTGTTAAAAATTGACCACTGTCTGGAAAATCTTCCAGCTCCTGCACCCAACATCTTGCTCCTGGGGGATTTCAACTTAAGGCACCTAAAATGGAGGAATATAGCAAATAATATTGTTGCAGTAATAACACCAGGAGGCAGCTCTGATGAAAACTCAAACTCACGCGAGCTTTTAAATCTCTGCACAAAATTCAATTTAAACCAGCAAATAATAGAGCCTACTAGACTGGAGAATACACTAGACCTCATCTTCACTAACAATGATGATCTGATAAGAAATGTCACCATATCAAAAACAATATACTCAGATCACAACATAATTGAGGTTCAGTCATGTATGCACGGAGCCCCAGACCGACATAATGAGATTAGTCACGAGGGAGCATTCACCAAATTCAACTTCAATAACAAAAACATAAAGTGGGACCAAGTAAACCAAGTCCTAACCGATATAAGCTGGGAAGATATACTAAGCAACACAGACCCCAACTTATGCCTAGAACAGATTAATTCGGTGGCACTCGATGTATGCACAAGGCTTATTCCTCTAAGAAAAAGGAGGAGGGTCCTAAGGGTCCTAAGAAGCAAGATCACCACCCATCTAGAAACCCATCAGTTACACAACCCAGGGCAACATGGGTTTAGAACAGGTCGCTCCTGTCTGTCTCAACTATTGGATCACTACGACAAGGTCCTAAATGCACTAGAAGACAAAAAGAATGCAGATGTAATATATACAGACTTTGCAAAAGCCTTCGACAAGTGTGACCATGGCGTAATAGCGCACAAAATGCGTGCTAAAGGAATAACAGGAAAAGTCGGTCGATGGATCTATAATTTCCTCACTAACAGAACACAGAGAGTAGTCGTCAACAGAGTAAAGTCCGAGGCAGCTACGGTGAAAAGCTCTGTTCCACAAGGCACAGTACTCGCTCCCATCTTGTTCCTCATCCTCATATCCGACATAGACAAGGATGTCAGCCACAGCACCGTGTCTTCCTTTGCAGATGACACCCGAATCTGCATGACAGTGTCTTCCATTGCAGACACTGCAAAGCTCCAGGCGGACATCAACCAAATCTTTCAGTGGGCTGCAGAAAACAATATGAAGTTCAACGATGAGAAATTTCAATTACTCAGATATGATAAACATGAGGAAATTAAATCTTCATCAGAGTACAAAACAAATTCTGGCCACAAAATAGAGCGAAACACCAACGTCAAAGACCTGGGAGTGATCATGTCGGAGGATCTCACCTTCAAGGACCATAACATTGTATCAATCGCATCTGCTAGAAAAATGACAGGATGGATAATGAGAACCTTCAAAACTAGGGAGCCCAAGCCCATGATGACACTCTTCAGGTCACTTGTTCTATCTAGGCTGGAATATTGCTGCACACTAACAGCACCTTTCAAGGCAGGTGAAATTGCCGACCTAGAAAATGTACAGAGAACTTTCATGGCACGCATAACAGAGATAAAACACCTCAATTATTGGGAGCGCTTGAGGTTCCTAAACCTGTATTCCCTGGAACGTAGGAGGGAGAGATACATGATTATATACACCTGGAAAATCCTAGAGGGACTAGTACCGAACTTGCACACGAAAATCACTCACTACGAAAGCAAAAGACTTGGCAGACGATGCACCATCCCCCCAATGAAAAGCAGGGGTGTCACTAGCACGTTAAGAGACCATACAATAAGTGTCGGGGGCCCGAGACTGTTCAACTGCCTCCCAGCACACATAAGGGGGATTACCAACAGACCCCTGGTAGTCTTCAAGCTGGCACTGGACAAGCACCTAAAGTCAGTTCCTGATCAGCCGGGCTGTGGCTCGTACGTTGGTTTGCGTGCAGCCAGCAGCAACAGCCTGGTTGATCAGGCTCTGATCCACCAGGAGGCCTGGTCACAGACCGGGCCGCGGGGGCGTTGACCCCCGGAACTCTCTCCAGGTAAACTCCAGGTAAACGTACTCAGGACAAAGGCGTACGTGCAGGCTTTGTGGGATGTATGACCATATGGCGGCGCAATGCCCTACAAGACGTGATAAAACGACGGAAGTAAGGCGGTTTGATGTTTCAACGGAGCAGCGATCATATGCTGCTGCTACACAACAACATATATTGCCTCGTAAATCGTGGAGTGAGGAGGTAGAGGGTGAGGTTGAAGAATCGCCGATATGTCTAACCCTCCCTGGTGCAGTGGAGGACGTGGGCGTGGTATCGGCGACGACAGAGGAAGACCTCGTTCATACTCAGGTTGACGTGGAGCAATCTATTCAAGAAGTTCTGAATGTTTTATTGGATGCTTCCACATCTGAGGGGCTTCACGGTGGTTTAGAGGATGTAAGTGTGAAGGAGAAGGACGGGGCATCCGCCGGGGATATTGCTGAACATCAGGTTGTGGTCGTGGAAGTTCATAGAAACAACAGTTCTGAAGATGAGATGGATACTGGCCGCAGTTCTCGTAAGAGAGTGGCGGTGATATCTGACTCTCAAGATGTTTTGACACCAGGACAACGGTCGGGGAACAAAGCATGGTGCGATGTGACCCGTAGAGACAAGGGCAAATCTACATGTGTTCAGCATGTCAAGGAGAACGACACAAGGGGGGGGTGGGGGAAGAAGTGGAGATATACGCAAGGGAACCAAGAATGTCAAGGTATCCAAGGGTAAACCTCCAATGAAACGTTCAAGTGTCTTACTTTAAATATAAATGGGTTACGGTCTGTTGAAAAACGTAAGTATTTGGAGGTTTTGTTAAAAAATTATGTACCCGATGTTGTATTACAAGAACACAATTATAAATCTTTATATGAATTGCTGATTCCTGAATATATTTTGTACATGGGCTGTTCTAATAGACTGAAAGGTGGTGCAGCAGTGTTAAAGAGGCTAGCCCGTTTTCTTTGCAAACATATGAGGTGGGAGAGGAGGGGAGGGTTGTTAGGGTTGATGGGGTGTGGGGTGGGGTACGGGTGGCCTTCCTGGGGGTGTACGGACCGGCGGAAGGTGACATGCGTGTAAAAATGCGTTTTTTAGGGACGTGTTTTTGTACCATTTAAGATCACTGCCAGTCGTCACGATTATTGGGGGTGATTGGAATTGAATTGATCGTTGCAAGGATGTCGAACTGAGAGGGAGAGGTTTTTTCTCAGGATAATTAGGGGACCTTTTGCGGAGTGTTAATGTTACGGATGTGGGGGGGGGATGAGGTGGGTGGGGTCATGCATACGTTCGTTAGAAGGGAGTATGCGGTAAGACTGGATCGCATATACGTTTCTAGAGGTGTCAGCGTCAGGAGTGTACGTGTGCTAAATGTGAGCTTTTCCGATCACAGAGGTGTTATGGCGGATGTTGACTGGGTAGGATTACCGAGGCGTTACAGAGGTTTCTGGAAGTTGAATGTTGGTTTAATGCACAAAAGAGGTGTGAGGGAAGATTTTGTGAGTGCTTGGAGAGGATGATGGGCTGAATGGCAGGAGGGAATTGATATAGTCGAATGGTGGGATACTGTCGGTAAGGTGAAGGTGAGGAATTTTTATCAGCAGCAAGGAAAAGAAGACAAGAGAATGCAGTATGGGCTCTTGAACTATCTTGAAAATCAACTGCAAGCATGTTATACAAAGGGTGGGGGAGTGTATCCGGTGGTTGAAATTGAAAATTTAAAATGCTTAATTAGAGACTTTCACAATCGTATTTTTGATGCAGCGCGGATAGCAAGTGGAATTGATGAGGTTTTATGGGGTGACCGCCCTTCGGCGTTTGTCTTGCGAGAGCAGGGCAGATGCCGTAAGGCGACAGAATTAATGGGATTAGAGGTTCAGGAGTCATTGGGAGACTTTAGTAGGGGGCAGGTCCTTCGGTCAACGGAGGCTATGAATACCTTTGTAGACGCATGGTATGAATTGCAATACAAAAATGCTGGGATTTCTAAGGGGGCGCTGGGAGAAATGGGTGAATATGTACGTTGTAATCTAGAGTACATGGACAGGTTGGCTTTGAATGGACCTATAAGTGAAGAAGAGATTAGGTTGGCTGTGGAGGGTATGAGTGTAGGGAAGTCGCCGGGGATTGACGGAATCCCTTGTGATTTTTACAAGGACAATTGGGATTGTATTCGCGATTTTTTGGTGATATTATTTAATGGCATGGGTTCCATGCTGCATCTGTGCTACTTGCGGTGCTGAGGTCCTCTTGGGTGCAGAGGGAGATTTCTGGCCCTTTCATTCCTCCTAGGAATGATCCCTCCCCGGCCCCCCCCCCTTTTTTTTTCTTTTTTTTATTTTTAATTTTCTTTTCTTCTTTCTTTTTTTTTCTTAAAAACAAAGAAAGAAGTAACCTAACCATGGCAGCCCTAGTCCATGAACCTGCTACCCCCGGGCCCCTTCTTGATACTGCACCCCGTTCTGACCCCGCCTCGTCTTTGGACCACTCTTCGGACACTCCTCATGCCTCTGTACCTCTTGCCAGTGCTGTTTCCTCACCCGCTTCAGGTACTGAGGCCTCGAATGACTCCTTCGATTTATCTGACCTTCACTCTCCTCTGACTATGCTTCCGGCCTCTCCCTCTACGGTGCAGCAATTTTCGAATCGCCGGCCCGTTCCACGTCGGACCAACTCTGGTCCCACGCCTAAACGACAACGACAATTACCTGCTGATGATACTTCTCCACCTTCTCGTTCTTCTCAGAAAAGATCGACACGTCCTTCACTACCTTTCCACGCTCAGTTTCAGACTGCACAATGGACTAAATTCTTCACTTTACGACCGACTTCCTCTACTGCCTATCTTTCTGACCACAGTATTGGCAAGGCACTCCTACACCATGTTGGTAAAGATATTTCTTTTCATGCTCTTAAGAGTGGTACGTGCATCATCACCGTACAGAATGCTACCCAGGCTCGTGAGCTTTCTCGTCTTTCTCATATCGATTCTGTTCCTGTAACTATTGAAAAGCATCATTCCCTCAATTCTTGTAGTGGTACTGTCATTCTGCCCCATACCATAGTTCAACAAAATTTCCAGACATGTGGCACTGACATTCTTGAACAGCTGGAACTCCAAGATCTTCCAATCCTCAAGGTAGACACTTACGTTCTTCCTGCCCGTGGGCGGAGACGATACCCTAGCAATGTGGCTCGTTTAACTTTTGACAGCCGTGAACTCCCATCCTCAGTTTATGTAGCAGGGCATCAGTTACAAGTTCGAAAGGTGATCCCTACACCGCAACAGTGTAGAAATTGCTGGCGATTTGGCCATCCAGCGAAATATTGCAGATCTATCGCCGAATGCCCAGTCTGTGGTGCCGATGACCATTCTAATACGTCTTGCAATCGACCTCCCTCTTGCCTTAATTGTCATGAGGCTCACCCTTCATACTCTCGCTCTTGTCAAGTCTACTTAAATGAGCGGGAAATCCGTTACCTCAAAGAGGCAGAAGGTCTCCCTTATGCCATGGCAGTTTCTCATCTCTGCCTCCAAGGGAGACTACCTCGCGTTTCTTATTCCTGTTTTTCAAAACGTCCCCCCACTTCTGGTATCCCATCTTCTGCACCCACCTCTGTGGTTACCTCTCCCATAGTCACTCCTGTAGCTAATTATTTTGCTGTCCTCGGCTCAGACGTCCCTACTTCAACGTCTCAGTCTGATCTTGCTTCTTCGTGTTCTCTCTCACAAGCCTCAGTAGCGACGAGATCTCGTATGACACCTCCCAATCGTCCCTCTACTTCTCAAAAGTCAAAAAAAGGTCCGTTAACACCTCCTATCCATCTTCCACCTCCTCATTTTCCCTTCCCTGTCTCTGTACAAGGTTCTCCCCCTCTCACTGGCTCTGTTACAAGTGTAGAGGTTCACCCTCCTCCTCGTACTGTACCTTCCTCCCCTGTTTCCTCCCAAGTTTCTTCCTCTTCTGCCACCTCCCAGGTTTCTGCCTCTTCTGTCCCCTTCCACGCTTCTCCAGTTCCCTCCACCCTTTTGCCTCCCCCTACCTTGGTACAGTTCATTACAGTTCCACTCTTTACTCATTCTCCCCCTACCATTTCCAATATTGTCTCCCATACGACGTCTCTGAATTCTGAAACACTTGAAGTAATCTCTGAATATATTGCAGAGACCAAACCATCAATGGACACTGATCCACCCTCTGCTCCTTCTCTCTCCTCTACTCCATCTGTGCAACTCCTTTCTTCAGAGCGCACCGTTCCTTTGCTGCTTGAACGTTTTCCACTGCCTCCACATGTGGACTTTTCTAACCCCTCTAGTCCGTAGCCTTACCTGCGGATTTCAGGTATCTTTATCATTGCCAATCATGGCCTATTTACAGTGGAATATACGCAGCCTCAGGGGTAATCGGGGTGAGCTTCAGATGTTACTCTCCCAGTTTTCCCCTGTTGGTGTTTGCTTACAGGAACCAAAATTACACTCTGCTGTTATCTCTCCCATCTCAGGCTATAATTTATTGTATTCTTCAGATCCTTTTCCTGATGGGACCTTTAATGAAAGTGCCCTTCTTCTACGCACTGATATTCCATACCATCAGCTATTTGTTCGTACTTCGCTGCATTACACAGCAGCCCGTATCCACTTGCATAGGTGGTATACACTCTGTTCTTTATATCTCTCTCCTTCTCGGGCATTATCTATTCCGGATATTGCCTTTCTTGTTTCGTCATTACCACCACCGATTCTGTTACTTGGTGATTTTAATGCCCACCATTTCCTCTGGGGGTGTCTCACTGTGATTCCCATTGCATTCAGTTAGAGGCTTTTCTTGCCACCCACCCCCTCCATGTTTTAAATACAGGTACTCACACCCATTTTGATCCTCGGACTCATACTCTCTCTTGCATCGATCTCTCAGTCTGCTCTTCCTCCACCGCATTAGACTTCACTTGGTCTGTTCTTCCGGACTTACATGACAACGATCATTTCCCAATCATTCTTACTTCCCCTTCATATTCACCACCTCTTCGCATCCCATGCTGGCAATTTGATCAGGCAAATTGGAACCTTTACTCACACCTAACTGTTTTTAGAGAGGTTCCTTCTTCGTCCTCCATCGATGAGCTTTTACACCTTATCTCGTCCTCCGTTTTAACCGCAGCTTCTCATTCTATACCCCAAACTTCAAGCAGGCATTCTCAGAAATGCGTGCCTTGGTGGTCTCCTGCTTGTGCTCGTGCAGTACGTTTGAAACGCGCTGCATGGGGCAGGTACCAGTACAATAGAACCACAAAGAGACTTCTTGATTTTAAGCAGAAGCGTGCGATCGCTCGCCGTGTCATCCGTGATGCTAAACGCACTTGCTGGCGAGATTATGTCTCCACCATCACCTCTGCTTCCTCTATGAGTGCAGTCTGGAAAAAAGTACGAAAACTGAGTGGTAAATATTCTCCTGACCCGGCTCCTGTTCTGTGGGTTGCCGGTGTTGATATAGCAAACCCACTAGATGTTGCCAATGAAATTGGCAATCATCTGGTTCGTATTTCTCAGGGACTCCATCTATGCCCCTCATTTCTTTCCTCAAAAGTCTGCCAGAGAATTAGCACCCTTGGACTTTTCTTCTCTCAGAGAAGAACAGTATAATGTGCCTTTTACACTTCAAGAACTGGAGGCAACACTCTCAGCTTACCGATCATCGGCAGCTGGGCCCGACAACATTCATATTCGTATGCTACAACATTTACATCAGTCAGCCCTTGCAGTCCTATTACGCCTTTACAATCTTATTTGGTCACAAGGAGTTCATCCTCAGCTGTGGAAATCCGCCATTGTTCTCCCTTTCCGCAAACCAGGCACTACGGGACATGAAACCTCCCACTATCGTCCCATTGCTCTTACCAGTGCAGTTTGCAAAGTGATGGAACACTTAGTAAATAGACTTTTAGTGTGGTATTTAGAGACACACACGAGTCTCTCCACTCATCAATATGGCTTTCGTAAGGGACGTTCTACCATAGACCCCTTACTACGCTTGGATACGTATGTTCGTAATGCCTTTGCGAATAACCACTCAGTTATTGCCATATTTTTTGACCTTGAGAAGGCATATGACACAACTTGGAGGTATAATATTTTAGCCCAAGCCCACTCCTTAGGCCTTCGAGGCAATCTACCATCCTTCCTTAAGAACTTTTTAACTAACAGGCATTTCCGTGTTCGGGTTAATAATGTGCTCTCCCCGGACTTTATCCAAGCTGAAGGTGTCCCCCAGGGATGTGTTCTGAGCACAACACTTTTTCTCCTTGCTATTAATGATTTGGCCTCTAGTCTTCCATCAAATATTTGGTCATCACTCTATGCTGATGACTTTGCTATTGCCTGTACAGGCGCTGACTGTCACCTGATTACAGTTTCTCTCCAGCATGCAGTCGACCGTGTTTCCAATTGGGCCACCACACGTGGGTTTAAATTTTCTAGCACTAAAACCCACCAAATTACTTTCACTAGACGCTCTGTCATCTCCGATCATCCTTTGTACCTCTATGGCTCCCGTATCCCTGAACGTGATACAGTCAAGTTTCTGGGCCTACTCTTTGATAGTAGGTTATCCTGAAAACCTCACATTACCTCTCTGAAGGCAACTTGTCACAGCCGGCTGAACCTTCTTAAAACCCTTGCTCATCTTTCATGGGGAGCTGATCGTCGAACCCTATTTCGCATACATTCCACCCTCATTTTATCGAAACTTGATTATGGTGACCAGATCTATTCAGCGGCATCTCCTGCTACTCTCTCTAGTCTTAACCCCATTTATCACCAAGGATTACGTTTATGCCTTGGTGCTTTTCGCTCTTGCCCTGTCGAGAGCCTCTATGCAGAAGCGAACGTTCCATCCTTATCCTATCGCCGTGATGCCCATTGCCTTCGCTACTATGTACGCTCTCATGATCTCCACAATCCTTCCATTTATAGAATGGTCACTGATATTAGTAGACATTCTTTATTTGTTCGTCGCCCCTGTTTACTCCGTCCCTTCTCTCTTCACCTTCATTTGCTCTTGTCTTCTCTTCAATTACCACCTTTCTATGTACATGTAGCATTTCACTTTTCCCTACCCCCCTGGGAAGTTCCAGCTGTTCGAGTCTGTTCTTTCTCTCTCCCTTGCTCGAAAGCCCAACTGTCTATGGTCGCTTCCCGCTCTCTTTTTCTTGACCACTTTCACTCTCATTCTCATGCCATTGCTGTGTACACAGATGGCTCTAAGTCTTCTGACAGAGTAGGATTCGCAGCAATGTTTCCGGACAGTGTCGTACAAGGGCATTTACTGTCTTCGGCTAGTATTTTTACTGCTGAATTGTATGCCATCCTTACAGCACTTATCCGTATTGCATCTATGCCTGTGTCATCATTTGTGGTTGTCTCAGACTCCCTTAGTGCTTTACAGGCTATACAGAAATTTGATACACCTCACCCCTTAGTCCTCCGTATCCAACTTTGGCTATGCCGTATCTTTACCAAGCATAAGACAGTTTTTTGTTGGGTCCCTGGTCATGTTGATGTACAGGGCAATGAACAGGCAGACACTGCTGCGCGGTCAGCAGTACATGACCTACCAGTTTCATGTAGAGGTATTCCATTTACGGACTATTTTGCTGCAATATCTTTCCAACTTCACACCCGTTGGCAACAACGTTGGTCTACTATGCTCGGCAACAAACTTCAATCTATTAAACCGAGTATAGGTTACTGGCCGTCTTCTTATCACCAGTGTCGAGGTTGGGAGACTTCTCTCTCCCATCTTCGCATTGGCCATACTCGTCTTACTCATGGGTATCTCATGGAGAGGCGCCCTGCTCCTCTCTGTGAGAATTGCCAAGTTCCATTATCAGTCAGCCACATTCTGTTGGACTGCCCACTTTATCAACGAGCACGCAGAATTTACCTCCGTCGTCGTCTTCGCTCTGCTGCTCTCTCTCTACCTTCCCTTCTCGCTGATGGACCCCCCTTTCATCCAGACTCTCTCATTGACTTTTTGACAACAACCGACTTACTTCAAAAATTCTGATACCTTCAGCCCTTTCTACTTCAATCTCTTGCTACCCTCTACCCCCGTACTATCCCCTGCCCCACTGTTTTCTGTAACCTACTGATCATCCCTCCTCCCTTCTGCCATCCAATACCCTCGCTTCCTTCCCTATCCTGCAGCGCTGTATATCCCTTGTGGCTTAGCGCTTCTTTTTTATTATAATAATAATGTGGTTCGTACGTTGGATTACGTGTGGCCAGCAGTAACAGCCTCGTTGATCAGGCCCTGATCCACCGGGAGGCCTGGTCGTGGACCGGGCCGCGGGGACGTTGATCCTCGGAATGCCCTCCAGGTAGACTCCAGGTAGGTAGACCCCACTCTCCCTCTACCAGCACCACCCTCCCACCCCCACCTTCCTCCCACCCCAACACACGCAAGGGACTGGTTTCCTTCACTGCCACAGCAACTCTCCCTTTTAACCTCACCTATCCACTCACATACAACTTATATCCCTTCAAACACAACTCACATCCAAATTTGTAATTATGCTCCTGTATGAAACAAATATCCACATCAAATCCTCAAAAACCATTCCATCCACACCCTTTTAACCTCAGCTCTCAGGCCGTTAACATTAATAGTGACAACCTTGAATTATTACAATAAAGGCGGCTTCCCCCGCCGCCTTTCAAAGACTTGGCTGCTGACTATAGCCATGTTTGGCACCTGGTCTATCCAGAACCCCGATCCCCCGTTTTCCTTTGACCCTTTCAGCACCACAGAACCATTGCCATCATCAGAAATCTTCCCTACGAGGATAGACCGAGGGCCCTAAATCTGCACTCTCGAAAGGCGTAGAATTAGGGGGGATATGGTCGAGGTGTATAAATGGAAAACAGGAATAAAGGGAATGTAAATAGCATGCTGAAATTTTCCAGCCAAGACAGGACTCGCAGCAATGGTTTCAAGTTGGAAAAATTCAGATTTAGGAAGCACTGGTTTGGTAATAGAGTTGTGGATGAATGGAACAAACTCCCGAGTACAGTTATGGAGGCTAAAACTGTAGTTTTAAAAATAGGTTAGATAAATACACGAGTGGGTGTGGGTGGTTGAGAGTTGGACCTGTCTAGCTTGTGCTGCTGGGTCTGGTGCCGTGCTCCTTGAGTGGAGGTGACCAGACTGGGTGGGTCATTGGGTTAATCTGGGGTGGGGGACATGGACCTGCTCCTCATGGGTCAGTAGGCCTGCTGCGGTGTTCCTTCTTATGTTCTTAAGTCTCAGTTCACTCGTCCAAATTGCCAACGAGGGATACGGTTGGTTGGGAATACATAGCAGAAATAAAAAGTATAGGAAAGTGATCACTCTTACAAATCCGGGAGAATAGACCAAGTGTAATCAAGTGCGATTGACGAGGAACAGATAAATCAATGCAAGAGAGTGCAAGTCAAAATGGGTGGGAGCACCTGTATTTAAAACATGAAGAGGATGAAAAGTAAGAAGTCTCTCCAACTGACAACGAGTGATAGTGGGACCCTCCCCAAAGATGTCAGCATTAAAATCACCCAGCAATGTTGAAGATGCAGAATGCACAGGAATGGGGAGAGAGCAAACTGTATACCTTCTGTGCAAATATGGGCTGCAGTATAATGCAGCATAGAACGAACAAAGACCTTGATACGGTATATCAACGCACACAAGAAACACGCTCACATTAAATGATTCGTCAGGAAAGGGATCAGTAGAATGTAGCAGTACATAGCCCAAAATGGGACGAATATCGACTGGGAGACTGGAGGGAACCAAATAGGTCTGAGAGGGGAGGGGTGTATGAACCTGGAGATGTCCTGGGGGGAACAGAAGAGTTCTGTGCTGGAGCAGAAGAGGGAGGTTGGAAGGTAACTGGGGAAGAAATCTGGGGGGGGGAAGAATAGGGACCACACGAGGGGAGTAAACCTTCACCTCCATATCTGTTAGAAAGGGGGGGGGCGAGAAGTAGGTACCGAGGCCAAAAATGAAAACTGATGGGGAATTGTAGTGGTAGTAGGTAAGGAGGTGGGGGGTTTCAGAGGGTAAAACAGCAAAATTAGAGACCGACGACCCCAGAAGACATGCCACCGATGGAGTTGGCATGTGGGCGAACAGCCAAGATTCGAAGTCCCCTAGTTACTCACGAATAAGGGATGCAAGGAAGATTCTCCTGAAGGCAGAGCTGAGAGAGCCATAGAATAAGCTCTCCTTAAGACATTGGATTCCTCATTACGACATGTCTGGCAGCAAGAAAAGGAAGGAGTTTCATTGCAATTGAGACAAGTAGGGACGAAGTCTGCAAGATATATCAGCATAATCTGCAGCACTGCAGACCGGGCACTGCTGCAGATCTGCAGCATTTAGCAGGGTGTCCAAAGCATCACCAATTTAGATATTCTTGCAGGGTAGGGGCCACTTCACAGACCTGTGGGCTATGGCCTGCGATATAAACATTACAGGAGTTCATGGCAGTCGAAGGTTAAGCAGGCAAAGCTACTGGGAAAGTGCCTACAAGCCAGGACACGTGTATTCACTGAGAACAGAAAAGTCTTCAAAGGACAATTGCTCCAAAATACCACTGCAAGACTACAATGGTACATGGTAAAACCACTGTACCACTGCAAGAATTTATAGTATGCTTATGAAAAATGGAAGGTTATCAATGGTAGTATGGGAAAGATCACGAGCTTGTTCTGCAGTCTGAACTAATATGAGTGCACTGCTATGAAGAGAAGATATTTTGGCCTACATGTCGCAAAAAAGCTTTACCAATACTATCAGAAGATAAATCTGTTGGAGATGTCGGTTGTAGGGAAAAGAATTTAGTCCACTGAACTTTTAAACATCGTGCTTAAAGGAAGTGGAAGTTACAGGCCGTTTGCGGGTGAAATGAGCAGACATCGAAGAACTGTCATGAAAAGAATCTAGACTATGGGTTCAATAACGAAGCCATGTCAGAACAGGATGCAGGAACAAATTGGCCTGGGAGGAGGGTTATCACAGAATGAAGACTCCATGATAATGGGGTGGGGAGGGGGAAGCAGTAGCCACAAGTCCTCTCATTTAAGAGGACCTCAAGCCCACAAGTAGTGCAAATGCAGCATGGAACCCGTGCCATACCCTAACCTTCAAGCAAGTTAACCAGCTCTGGAATAGCAACCTCACATTTACCGAGCCACCTCAGCAGACAGAAGAGGGTGGTGGGAAATCCGCAACAAAGCATTCCTCCTTCGGCTGTCACCTCCCAGAACCGACAGGCAAACTGGAGAAACCCATCATCTGCAGGACACCCCATCCACCTCTCTGAAATCTGGGAATTGAGCAGAGCACCTCCAAATACAGATTCCACGGCAAACTACACTACACCCGAGGAACCTCATGGAGCAGGAACTCCTGCGCACCTCCCTACTTAAACTAATGCCAGGAGGAGAGGACCCCCCCCTAACCAGAGGATACAAATGGGATGGGGAAGTGGGAGGGAGAGGAAAGGGAAGCATGGGATAGGAGGGTAATTGGGTTCGGTCTGAGGAAGACGACAGAAAAGTCTAATTCCTCATACCAAGAGCCTCCCCTCATTTTGGAGATGGAGGGTTGGAGAAAGGGATAAATAGGATTGGACAGGGTAGGGGTAATTAAGTTGTCTGAGGAACACCGAAATATCCAGTTCCTTGAACCATGAACCTCGTACCCCAAGGACTCCTTTCAAGAGGCTAAGCTCTTCGAAAACAAACTCCAAATAATTAGTTGGACAAATTTTACCTAATGTTGCAAGTAATTCTACCAACATAAGATTCCCTTCTAATACAAAGTCATCTCTTGTCCTTTAACTTCTGCACATCATGGCCGATGAGCCTGAAAGTGGAACCAGGACTAATAACTTTAAAGTGCTAAACTGACAAGAGTCATGCTGCACTACGGGGCCATTGTGTTATCGGGTCTGAATATTAGTTGGAAAGTAGTTGGAAGGGACACTAAAAGGCATGTCAGGCAGTAAATCACTTATTGACAGTCAAAAAGTGAGCACAAATCAAAGTCAGGGTCGTCAGCTAGGAGGTAAGCCAACTTAATTCGCCCATGAGAAGACGAACTTTTACAACTGTACCTCTTAACTGAACCCTACAAATAAGAGGTCTTAGCTAGATGGAAGAGAAATGCTACGATTATTAAAGTTCCGAAAGGCGTGGAATAAAGTAATTATAATCATGGGGACAGCTAAACCAGCAGGATTATTATTATAATCAAAAAGTGCTAAGCCACAAGGGCTATACAGTGCTGCAGGGTAGAGAAGGAAGCGAGGGTATTGGGCGGCAGAAGGGAGGAGGGATGATCAGTAAGTTACAGAAAACTGCAGGGCAGGGGATAGTATGGGGGGGTAGAGGGTAGCAAGAGATTGAGGTAGAAAGGGAAGAAGGTATCAGAATTTGTGAAGCCAGTTGTCAAAAAAGTCAGAGTCCGGATGAAAGGTGGGTCCATCAGCAAGCGAAGGTAAAGAGAGCAGTGGAGCGAAGACTACGACGGAGGTAAATTCTGCGTGTTCGTTGATAAAGTGGGCAGTCCAACAGAATGTGGCTGACTGACAATGGAGCCTGGCAATTCTCGCAGAGAGGAGCAGGGCACCTCTCCATGAAATATCCACGAGTAAGACGAGTATGGCCAATGCGAAGACGGGAGAGAGAGTAGTCTCCCAACCTCGACACTGGTGATAAGATGGCGGCCAGTAACCTATACTCGGTTTAATGGATTGAAGATTGTTACCGAGCATAGTAGACCAACGTTGTTGCTAATGGGCGTTTTGAAACACTGGAATAAGAAACTAGGTAGTCTCCCTTGGAGGTGGAGACGAGAAACTGCCATGGCATAATGGAGACCTTCTGCCTCTGAGGTAACTGATTTCCCGCTCATTTAAGTAGACTTGGCAACGGCGAGAGTACAAAGGGCGAGCCTCATGACAATTAAGGCAAGAGGGAGGTAGATTGCAAGATGTATTAATGGTCATCGGCACCACAGACTGGGCATTCGGCTATGTATCTGCAATATTTCGCTCGATGGCCAAATCGCCAGCAATTTCTACACTGTTGCAGTGTAGGGATCACCTTTCGAACTTGTAACTGATGTCCTGCTACATAAACCGAGGATGGGTGTTCACGGCTGTCGAAAGTTAAGAGCCACATTGCTAGGGTATCGTCTCCGCCTGTGGGCAGGAAGAACAAGTGTCTACCTTGAGGATTGGGAGATATTGGAGTTCCAGCTGTTCAAGAATCATTGCTACATGTCTGGAAATTTTGCTGATCTATGGGATGGGGCAAAATGACGGTACCACTAAAGAATTGAGGGAATAATGTTCAATAGTGACAGGAACAGTATCTATATGGGAAAGAGAAAGATCATGAGCTTGGGTAGCATTGTGTACAGTGATGCACGTACCACTAAAGAGCATGAAAAGAAATATCTTTACCAACATGGAGTAGGAGTGCCTTGCCAATACTGGTCGGAAAGATAGGCAGTAGAGGAAGTCTGTCGTAAAGTGAAGAATTTAGTCCATTATGCAGTCTGAAACCGAGAGTGGAGAGGGAGTGCAGGACGTGTCTATCTTTTCCAATTATTATAATAAAGGGGGAAGCACTAAACCCGTAGGATTATACAGCGCCTAAGGGGGGATGGAAGGCATTCAGGCTTAATTCAGGGAACTGGAGCACAGATCCAATTCCCTAGATCAAGAGCCCCTCACCAGCGTCATATCTTTTCCAAGAAGAACGAGAAGGTGGAGAAGTATCAGCAGGCAATTGTCATTGTCGTTTAAGCGTGGGACCAGAGTTGGTCCGACGTGGAACGAGCTAGCGATTCAAAAATTGCTGCACCGTAGAGGAAGAGGCCAGAAGCATAGTCAAAGGAGTGGGGAGGTCGGATAAATCAAAGGAGTCAGTGGAGACCTCAGTATCCGAAGAGGGTGAGGAAACAATACCGGCAAGAGGTACAGAGGCACGAGGAGTGTCCGAAGAGTGGTCCAAAGATGAGGCGGGGGTCAGAACGGGGCTCGGGGGTAGCAGGTTCATGGACTAGGGCTGCCATGGTTAGGTTACTTTTTGTTCAAGAAAAATGGAAAAAGAATAAAAAAGGGGGGGAAAAAAAAAACAGAGGGATAGTTCCTAGGAGGAATGAAAAGGCCAGAAATCTCCCTCCACTCCCAAGATGACCTCAGCACCGCAAGTAACATACATGCAGCACGGAACCCGTGCCATACCCTACCCATCATGCCAGTAAACCAGCAATCCGGGATAGCAACCTCACATCTGCCGAGCTACCTCTGTGGACAAAGTAGAGGGCGGCTGGATATCTGCCACAAAGCATACCTCCTTTGGCCACCAACCCCAGAATCCGAAAGGTGGCTTCCAGAGATACACCTGTTGCCGAAAGACACCCAAAGCCACTCTCCGGGATACCGGAGAAGGATCGGGACATCCCAGGTGAACCAGATTCCACGGCAAACTACGCCACCGCCAAGAACCTCAATGGAATGGGATGGACCCCGGTACCCTTTCCCCTACCTAGCAACTAGCGCACCTGTGGGAAAAATCCCAAAGGCCAAAAAGAGGAAGGGCAAAAGAGAGGGGTGGGGAGGAGGAAAGGGAAAAGGGGAAGATGGGATAGGGAAGGGGGATTGGGGGGGGGGTAATTAGGTTCGGTCTGAGGAAGGAGACAGACAGGTTTAATTCCTCAGACCAAGAGCCTCTTCACCACGCCAAGGAGCCCCCCCTTCCCTTGAAGAGTACCAGCAGGATTAGACAGCATGTGTGAGGGGGTAATGGAAGGTTTTCAGGCTCAATTCACGAAACTGGAGCACTAATCCAATTCCCTAGATAAAGGGCCCCTCAACAGCGTTAAAGAACCTTGAGGGGGCCTGCACATTAAGAAAATCCTACTAGCACAAAATTTATTAATTCGTTACATAACTGAGGGAGATATTTTAACACAGTCTGCAAAAAGTTTATTGAACTATTCTAATTTAATTATCCTATAATGAAGCTTTATCAATTTCAGCTTCCTTAGAGGTCAACTTGGCTTTAAATATTTCTCCAGCTTCTTTGGCTCCAGGTTCATTGATCTCCGCATAACCTGGAATACTTGATTTGCACTTCTGTAGCCAGTTACACAAGTTCTTGTGACGAGTAAAGTCTATTCCCACAGCTTCTATGGTAGACACCATTGCCACGAGGATATGGTCTGCAATGGTGATCTTTGGAGAGACTGCCCCAATCTGTCCTGTCAAAAATTGGTCTAGCCAGCCTAGAGCTTCATCAATGCAAGGAATTTGTTCCTTGTCTGGTTCCTGTCCCTCGAAGAGTACTGGGTACTGGAGGAAAACAGAATGCACTTAAAGGTTGCTATGTAAATTTTTGGGTCAAACACTAAAGAATTTAGTGCCTCTTGCAGTAATGTTATTTTTAAGCTACAAAGATACTTACCACATACTTGCCAAAGCGTTGGAAAAGTTTGTCTATATCAAAGTACATGAGACGGTCCAACAAAGCGCGGGTTCTTGGTTCCTTTGGACACAAGGAGTCATCCTTCCCATATTTTGAAACGAGGTAGGTGCAGATGGCACGGCTGTAGGGGGGGGGGGGAGGAGGAAGTTTTTTTTCACTAGTCCAGTTTAAGTTATGGTGATCATAAAATGCTATGGCATAAATCTGTAAATTACCCACCTTTCCCAGAGAACGAAGCCATTGTCATTTAGAGTTGGGACGCAATGCCGAGGGTTCAGCTCCAAGAATTCAGGCTTAAATTGTTCTTTCATCCCGAGATCAACATGCTTCAGATTAAGTTCTAGTTCGAGCGCCTTAGCTGTCAGCATCACAGACCGACAGTGAGCACAAGATGAAGTATAATAAAAGTCCAAAGGCATCTTTAATCCTAGGAAAAAATAGAAATTAGGTTTATTGGTTTGGGAGAATGAATTTAAGAGGAATATTAACCTCAAGTTATTGCCGGGTTAGGAGAACCTCAGACTTCAGGCAAAGCAATTTGAGCGGGAAATGAAGATTATAATCATGGGTAGAGCTAAACCCGTGGGATTATACAGCTATGTGGGAGGGAGATTGAAGGCACTTCGGTTCAATTAAGTGAACCAAAGCGTAGATGCAATTTCCTAGATCAATAGTGCCTCACCAGCGTCTAGGAACCTCTCTAGAGGAGGGATGTTACAAATCTGAGTTTGTGGATTACACCGCCCATTTGAAAAGATGGGTGTGCACGTTTTGGGGTGGCAAGATAAAGATGTTAAGAGAAAATATTTACGAAGACTAGACGTAACTATAGTAATTAAGTTCAGCTATGTTTGCATATTCTTTATGAAAAGATTGTTAAATAGGTGTAGGCTTAGGTTTTTTTTTTTTTTTTTTTTTTTTTTTTTTTTTTGTTTTTTGCAATAGTTCTAAGACAGATTTAGAGTAGAAACAGTTTTGCTAGTTTAATAGTTGAATTTCCTACATTAAGAGCTCAAGTTGCAAATTTATCAGGAAAATACTTATAGCAACGAGAATACTTAATAGGCTCAGCACGACCCTTTGAAATGGTAAAAAAAAAAAAAAAAATGTATTAAGGAACAAGAAATTTCAACATGATAAACTATAAATAATAAACAAACCTTAAACGTAAGAGCAAAGAGCAAGTTAATCCAGTGTGTGCAGTCACTGACAGCTGCTGGTACACTGACAACACCATTACGTTCAGTGCAGAAGAAAACACTACTGACCCAGCAAGGGAACTAACCATCAGCTACTGATGCCATAACGATAATTTCATGACACCTCAAAATTAATATTTTTCCTTACCACAACAATGTAAATCTGGCCATACCAAAGCAAGAATGTATTAGATAAATATGGATAAACGCCCAGAAAATTGAAGAGAGGAAATTATGACAATAATCCAAATAATTAATAAAAATAGAATGAATGACTACGTTGTCAGTGCCATCTATTGGTCAGATCATCGCTCCTCACACGACTCTTAAGTTCTCCTTGGTACAAGGAATCAGTCAACTGACAAATATACAGGGTGCAGCATGAAGCATTTATCATTAATTTTTTCCTGTTCATTGTTCAACTTTGTAACTTGTGCAAGAAAGGTATAAAATACCGACAATATGAAAGTTAAGACACATGTGCAACATCTGGATATCTTTATTGTAGACGTTTCGCCATCCAGTGGCTTTATCAATACAGATTCTAGGACATAATAGGAAGACAGTAGAACTATATACAAAAGATGAGGTAATCAGTCCCACGGCCTTGGAGTTAGTGTTCACAGCATCGTGGTGGAGGAGAATCTGGAGCAAAGACAAGAAGACTGGCGGTTACATAGGCGTCAGTGGATAGGGACGGGCAGCAGACGAGGGCAAAGTCACTGGTAGGCGGGATTCCCCAGTGGAAGTAAGTCCTTCCCAAAGAGATGGGTTAGTTGCAGCAGCTGTGAAGGTCTTGTAGATGTTCTCTGAACCAAGATTCCTTTCTTGCACAACTTGTCAGACACTGCAACATCATGGAATCTTGGTTCAGAGGACATCTACAAGACCTTCTTCACAGCTGCTGCAACTAACCCATTTCTTTGGGAAGGACCTACTTCCACTGGGGAATCCCGCCTACCAGTGACTTTGCCCTCGTCTGCTGCCCGTCCCTATCCACTGACGCCTATATAACCGCCAGTCTTCTTGTCTTTGCTCCAGATTCTCCTCCACCACGATGCTGTGAACACTAACTCCAAGGCCGAGGGACTGATTACCTCATCTTTTGTATATAGTTCTACTGTCTTCCTATTATGTCTTAGAATCTGTATTGATAAAGCCACTGGATGGCGAAACGTCTACAATAAAGATATCCAGATGTTGCACATGTGTCTTAACTTTGTAACTTGCAGAAAAAGGGTTAACTTTGCACTGAATGAAATTTCTCCTATCATTCTCTGCTTGTCTGTTGGTGTGAGCAGATGTGCGCCTGCTGCTCTCTCTCGGCGATTGGAAGACTTCCTGTTTTTTCCAATATGGCGCAGAGTGTAAGGAGGAGGGTAAATACTGTGGGCATCCAGCTGGTTCGCGGGGCGATTTCACCGCAAGCTGCTCCTGTGCTGTTGCCATTAATCATCCGGGATACGTATGGTATTCAGGATGAAGAATTGTACGGTGTAGCACTTAATGGTGCATACAGGGTGTTTAAGTTGTTGAACACCGGCGTCTACGAGAGGCTGGTCGAGAAATACCAAGATGTGCGAGTGGACGTCAATTCTATGGTGAGTGTCTGCCTTCATGACGTCTCCAGGCAATACACATGGGTTAGAGTGCGAAATGTACAGTTTGAGGCTGATGAAACGGACATACACAATGTTTTCAAGGACTATGGGACTGTTCACCTGGCACAGCCCGGCAAGTGGGTAGAAGATGCATACGTGGGATTCCCAGAGGGCACGTTTTCACTGAAAATGACGATACGACACCCCATACCGTCATATGTTATATTGGAGGCCTTCAGGACTCAGCTCATGGTGTCCTATGCTGGGCAACGCAGGACCTGCAGGCGTACATAAGGGGGATTACCAACAGACCCCTGGCAGTCTTCAAGCTGGCACTGGACAAGCACCTAAAGTCGGTTCCTGACCAGCCGGGCTGTGGCTCGTACGTTGGTTTGCGTGCAGCCAGCAGCAACAGCCTGGTTGATCAGGCTCTGATCCACCAGGAGGCCTGGTCACAGACCGGGCCGCATGTCATGTAGGGAGGTAATGATTAGGGGAATATAGGGGTAAGAGAAGGGAGTCAGTAGGTAGGGGACAGGCGGGGCAGTAGGTAGGACGAGTGCAGAGGTAGGTAATGTGAGGTCACTGGTGACTACAACTTCACCTCTCATTACTCTACCCACCACTCCACACTACTCACCCTCTCACTACTTTAACTAAACATAATAAAATATAAGAAATAGGAATAGCAAATAACGGGGACAGTGAATATTACTATTCTACTCAAACACAATTTATTATTAAGTCCTTGTACAATAATATATTTGGAAACAGGAGAACATTATTGTGGTTTAGATAAATGGGATGGTATGTATAAGCAGTGAGACAGGGAACACAACTTGACGAAAATGAATCTAACTTACAATATAGTACAGAGGACAGTTCACTACAGGAACTAAGCCACAGGTCCCAAGACCTACACAGCACAAGTACTGTGCCAAGCCAGTACTCTGCCCAATGCCTCCAACAGTCTCCTCCAGAGACTTCAGCAGCCTTCTCCCGAGCCCTGCACCCCAGCAGCAGCTCCGCTCGAAGTCTCTGCTCAGGAGCTCTGCACCCCAGCAGCAGCTCCGCTCGAATCTCTCTACTCAGCTGTTCCTTGGGCTTTTATGGTGGTCCAAGCACCCTCCACAACCACGTGTACGACCTGACGCCTAGGTCTGACGCCGTCAAGAACAAAAGACCTCAGACGTGGGCGTGGCTACAGACGTTTGCCAAGGCAAGGTGTGACCATATAATTGGTTAAATTAGGTCTCCCAAGAGACCTCACAAGCTCAGCTGAACTACATCACATCCCCCTTTCTCCCACAATTTAAAATATCTGAGAACTAGGACAATTTGTCCTAGTTATTAGACTATTTTAATCCTAACCCCATAAATCTATTACAATACAAAGATAAAATTATACATAATACAAAATTATTCAATTACATATATTTCCCTCCACCTTCTCATCTACCATAAGGCAGCATAATCAGTACACCTCGCAGTTGGCCAGCATAACAGTTGCTCTCTGGTGCAAAGCCTCCTTACCCGTCATTTCTCCTTAAACCTAAATATCGGGCTCCAGTGCCTTCCCTACTTCTACTAGAAATGCACTAGCCAATGCTAGTCACCCTCGCACGTTAACCATTGGACCAAACCTCTCTAGGCTTCTATGGCGTGGAAAACTGCTCCAACGGGTTGCATTCTTTCAAGTAACTGCAACTGGACCACTTCACGACCACCAAGGTCGCATTTTCAGCACACTTCACATGCACACTACAACATCTGAAAATCGAGACAGGGCAGGCATCGCAGCTAAGACCCACCATTATCCTATACCACTACTAGGATTCACTGGCCTCATAAAACAAGGTGGCCATAATCACTGGACCGTATTCAAGGTCACCTTATTTCACACAGGTAATACTAACACTTCTGGCAAGTCAAAGTAGGCTGGGGACATCTCACACTCTCAATTGTCTCTCATGGCTGGCAGGGCATCCCCACATACCGGTCGTACAGGTCGACCAGCAAGGCAGGATACACCTCCATACCGCCCTTGAAAGCAGGCTGGTCCCAGCAGCTGGAGTCCATCTCTGCAGCTCACGTCCTTCCACATCTCCGAGGATGGCAACTCCTTCATAGTAGATTCTCCTATCCTGACACACCAGCCAGAATCCCTCACACACCAGTGCAGCATCACCGCCATCTCCTCCTGAGCTAGGCAGCATCGCAGCATCACAGCACGGTTACTGCATCACAGCACGGTCCGAACATCTCAGCATCCCGGCACGGTCCCAGCATAGCAGACAGCATCACAGCACGGCCACAGCACAGCAGACGGCATCACAGCACGGCCACAGCATAGCAGACAGCATCACAGCAGCACACAGCACGGCCACAGCATCGCAACACGGCTACAGCATCTCAGCATGGCCAGAGCATCGCAGCACGGCTACAGCATCTCAGCACGACCACAGCATCGCAGCACGGCTACAGCATCGCAGCATGGCCACAGCATCGCCTCACGGCTACAGCATCTCAGCAGCATCACAGCAGCTGACATCAGCAGTAGCAGGCTATGGTCAGTTGCTCAAGGTGAGGTGAGGTCACTTTAGGTCATCAACAGCAGGTACGGTCACCCATCCCTGGCAACTGCGGGTAACTGGTGGTCCGCGGGTGATGGTCACAGAGGCTGGGTGATGCAGACACCCACTACACTGGATGACAGACCAGGGCAGCAATACATCTACTGGGGCACATCAGCTGGGTGACTGGGCATATCAGCTGGGTGGCTGGGCACATCAGGTGGACAGCAATCATAGGCAACTCTTCAGTGGATGACAGTTGTGGGCTAGTCTACCAAGGTGGGCTGGGTGACTTCTCATTCCTCTGTAAATATTCAATTTCGGCCAGTAATTGCTTCCCCCAAAAGTCTCACCCAAATACTGATATTCTCCACCATTTATCTCAAACCAACAACCAACTCCACCAAATATAATATTACAACCAAAGAATTATTCAGACCCACCGTCTAAAAAAAAGGCCAGTTAAGGTCACTAGGATTATAATATCATACAGATATTTACTTTAGCTTTAAACACACAAGAAAAAAAAATGGTAGCATAAGTATAACCAAGCAGTCAAAAATAAGGCACATGGGACTGGTTCCTACTATAAAAATAATAAGAACCACCACCGCTTAGACACCATGTCGCACCCCAGCAGCAGCTCCGCTCGAATCTCTCTACTCAGCTGTTCCTTGGGCTTTTATGGTGGTCCAAGCACCCTCCACAACCACGTGTACGACCTGACGCCTAGGTCTGACGCCGTCAAGAACAAAAGACCTCAGACGTGGGCGTGGCTACAGACGTTTGCCAAGGCAAGGTGTGACCATATAATTGGTTAAATTAGGTCTCCCAAGAGACCTCACAAGCCCAGCTGAACTACATCACATGCGGGGGCGTTGACCCCCGGAACTCTCTCCAGGTAAACTCCAGGTTATGGTGGTTATGATCACATTGCTGCATATTGTGAACAACAGACTCGACTTCATGGTGTAGAATGTACTGCCGCAGGGGAATCTGAGCAAGTTGGACGTGCTCTGGAGCTACTGGGAGACAGTAATGGTGAAGCTGGAGGTGCTGTCCTGGGAGACAGTTACGGTGAAGCTGGAGGTGCTGTCCTGGGAGACAGTAATCTTGAAGCTGGAGATTTTGTCCAGGTAGTTGGGAATTATATGCAGGAAGGAATACATATAAATGACCTAATAGGGGACAGGAGCCGTAGTGGGGAAGCAAGTGTAGTCAAAGATAAGATAAAAACCAATATTGCAAACTAGAAATACCACAGGAAATAGCAAACAAGAGGACTCCACTAGCAATAGTGAGGATATATTACCAAAAACAACTGGTGGGAGCTCCATTGTTGGTGCTAGGGAGGATAAGAATAAGACAGGGAAACATGCACCAACAGGGAATACAGTCACAGAAACCCAAGGCAAACGGAAACCAAGCCTGTGCACATACTATGCACTTGGTATCTGCAGACATGGGAAATCTGGAAAAACAGACAGGACGTGCAACTATGACCACCCTAGAAAATGCCATGCCCATATGACAACAGGAAAATGCAAACTCCCTTCCTGTAAGCTTTTTCACCCTGAAATGTGTACCTCTTCAGTACAGGAAAGACTGTGCTATAACTTAAATTGCCAGGCACACCATCTAAAGGGGACAAAAATATACAAAACATCCAGGCCATGGGAAAACCTGGGTAGCCACAGCCACTCAAGAGGGAGAGGTTTTTTAGTGCCAGAAATGAAAAAAAACTGGCAGGAAATGGCAGAAATCGTACACCAAATCCAGTCGTTCCTGGAGTGGAACCACAGTCGTTGGCCTCCACTCCAAACCAACAGATACAGATACTAATGCCGGAAAAAAATCCCCCCCCAGTACCAACAACACCACCAGTCCGATGACATTCTTCTTTGCAAATATACAGGGTCTAAAGCCAGCAACAAACAACAAAATACCTTTCATCCGTGCACTGCTTGCAGAGGCAAAGGCAATGTTCGCGGCTTTCACTGAGACCCACATAAAGGATCACTTGGACAACGAAATATGGATCCCAGGTTACAACCTATACAGATGTGACAGAGTGAACAGGTGGATTTTGTGAGGGATGAGCTCGTTTATTCTTTCCGTTCTTTACCACCTGTTGCTATTGTGGGAGGGGATTGGAATTGTGTTATTCGCAGGGCAGACGTTGAGCCACGTGGTGCAGGGCATTTTTCAACTATCCTAGGTGATCTTCTGAGAGATGTGTGTCTACGTGACATATTTGGGAGTGGGGCTTGGGAGGTGGAGGACACTTTTGTGAGACATGGATATGCTGCGAGGCTAGATCGGGTGTACATCACAAAGCGGGTAAGAGTGGAGTCCTTGCGTACGGTGGAGGTGGAATATTCAGATCACAGGGCAGTTGTGGTAGACCTAGGGTGGGATGGGCTGGCCAGGAGGTGTAAGAGTTACTGGAAACTAAACACGAGGATCCTGGGTGATGAGGAGGGGCAGGGAGGATTTGAGACATTGTGGGCAGAGCTCAGTGAGGAAAGGCAGGGCATAGAGGATTTACTGGGGTGGTGGGACGGGGTGGCTAAGGTACAAATATGTAAGCTTTATGTGAGGGAGGGGAAACGCATAATGCAACAATCATATGGGCTCCTTCAGTACCTAGAGGGTAGGTTGAGGGATTGCTATGGGAGAGGTTGACAAGGGGGAGTATATCCTGTAGAGGAGATAGAAATGTTGAAGGGAAGGATTTGAGAGCTGCAAAATGAACGGTTTAATGCGGTGCATGTGCAGGGGGGGTTGAGGAGGTGCTATGGGGCGATCGACCATCGGCGTGTGTTTTACGGGGTCAGCAGCGATGTCGGACGGCCACTGAGGTTGGTAGGTTAATCGTCCACTCTGAAGTGGGAGATTATCGTGAGGGGCAAGTGTTGAGGACGACTGAGGGGATGAGTGGTTATGCAGATGCATGGTATGAGCAGTATTTGGGACGTAGTGCTGTGGGAGGAGCAGCATTGCATAGTGTCTGCGAGCTAGTGCCATGTTCATTGGGGCATAGTGATCAAATAGCGCTGGGTGGGGAGATAGATGAGGGTGAGGTTTGGCGGGCATTAGCGAGTATACATACGGGAAAGACTCCAGGGATTGATGGATTACCCTGTGAATTTTACCTGCGGAATTGGAAGTTAATGCGTGGATTCCTGGTGGAGTTGATGAATATCATGAAGGAGAAAGGGGTGTTGGGGGAGTTGAAAGCCACAGCAGTGGTTGTTCTGGTCCTGAAGGGAGAGGTCCAGAATACCCTCAAGGATTATCAGGCGATATCTTTACTTTGTGCAGATTATAAATTGTTTGCGAAAATACTGGGAAATCAGCTGAAATGTGTCGTGGGGCGTGTCGTATCTGGAGGGCAATATGAGTTACCTGGCAGATCTATGGTCGAGGGCCACAGACGTCTTAAGGGGTTTGTAGAGGGTTTGGGGGAAAAGGGGGGAAAGGGGGGTGCTTACTTGCTTTGGATTGGCAGGGAGCATATGACCATGTGGAACGGGAGGCGTTGCAGCAGATCCTTCTAAAGCAGGGATTTGGGGACAAAGTTGTGGAATGGGTGGAGACATTGTATCGAGGGGCGCGGGTGCACGTGCAAATTAATGGTCGCATAAGAGAAGCCATGTGTATGGGGTGGGGCCTCAGGCAAGGATGTCCACTATCTCAAATCCTGTTTGCCTGTGTTCAAGACCCATTTTACAGACTCATTGAGGCACATATCTGTGGGGGGGTGGGGACAGGGAAGGTGGCGTGTAGGCCGGGGATCGTAGGATATGTTGACGACATGACGGTACTTGTGCAGGAGGGAAATAGTTTGAGAGAGGTGGTAGAGGTCATTTGTATGTTTGGGGAGGCTATGGTGATGAGGGTTAATGTAGAGAAATCATGCTTATTAATGTTGGGAAATTGGAACTGGCAGGGAGATTGGGATGCTGGTGTGGAGTGGAGGGTGGTGGATAGCTTAAAGATATGTGGAATAGTGTTTATGAAGAATCAAGTGTGGTTGAGAGAGGTGAACTCAGAGCGTATTGTGGAATGGGTGCAGCATAGATTGGGGAGTTAGCGCCTGTATCATTTGACATTGTTGCAGAGGGCCATCGTGGTAAACACGTTACTATACAGTAAGGTTTGGCATGTGGCGGCAGTTTACCCCTTAACAGGACAAGGAATTACGAGAATCTTAAAGCAGGTGTTTAGGTTTTTATGGGGTTCTGGGTGTGATTGGCTGAGGAGGGAGGTGGTAATGCTGCCGGTACGTCAGGGGGGGGTTAGGGTTATTGGATCTATGGCGTTAGGTAAAATGTGTTTTCTTACGAAGGGAGTATGTACAAGTCGGGTGTGGGGGGGATAAAGCTTCTGTATGAGGGAGTGCAGAGGTGGTATGTGGGTGCAGAGTTGAGGGAATGTGAGGAGGTGCTGCGTACCCTTATGGTCCTGTGGGAGCCTGGCAAGATTCGCATAGGAGTTTTGGCGAGAGTAATTGGGAGCCGGGTGGTGGTGCCGGTGGAGGGAATATACCCCATGTATGGATAGGGAGATATTTGGTGTCGCTTTCGTAAGTTAAAGCTCAGACCTCGGGTGCGGGAGGTTATGTTCCATTTCCCGCATGGCATTTTGCCATTAGGAGTGGTCCTGAGGGCGAGGTGAATAGTAGAGGAGAGTGGGTGTGGAGTGTGTGGTGGAGAGGATACGGAATATCATGCGGTGTATTTTTGCGATTGTTTGGGGAATGTTAGGGATTGGATGAGTAGGGTAGTGAGGCTAGTGGGAGGGGGGGCATACTGGTGTTGAGAGCGCTCGTTTTGGATGTGGGAGGGGTGCCAGAGAGTACACAACTAGCATTGGCATATTTAATGGTAGATTTTGTGTACGTGTCGTGGGGTATGCGTGGGAATGGGGATTGGGTTGCGAGGAAACGGGTAATGGCAGCTACTTTTTATAGGACGGTTTGCAGGAATAGGGAAATATATGGATCGCGGTGGGAGGGAGCCTTCCCCGCAGGTTATCGTGGTTTAACTATTGGGATCTTACTAGCTTTGTAGTGGGGGGGGTTGTCATGGCTGGGGCAAGAATTGAGAATGTCTTCCGGGGTTCCAATGGGCTCGCCGTCGGGTGTGTGTGTGTGTGTGTGTGTGTACTCACCTATTTGTACTCACCTATTTGTGGTTGCAGGGGTCGAGTCATAGCTCCTGGCCCCGCCTCTTCACTGATTGCTACTAGGTCCTCTCTCTCCCTGCTCCATGAGCTTTATCATACCTCGCCTTAAAACTATGTATGGTTCCCGCCTCCACTACTTCACTTTCTAGACTATTCCACGACTTGACTACTCTATGACTGAAGAAATACTTCCTAACATCCCTTTGATTCATCTGAGTCTTCAACTTCCAATTGTGACCTCTTGTGTATGTGTCCCATCTCTGGAACATCCTGTCTTTGTCCACCGTGTCTATTCTGCGCAGTATTTTATATGTCGTTATCATGTCTCCCCTGACCCTCCTGGCCTCCAGTGTCGTCAGACCGATTTCCCTTAACCTTTCTTCGTACGACAATCCCCGTAGCTCTGGGACTAGTCTTGTTGCAAACCTTTGCACTTTCTCTAATTTCTTGACGTGCTTGACTAGGTGTGGATTCCAAACTGGTGCTGCATACTCCAGTATGGGCCTGACGTAAATGGTATACAGTGTCTTGAACGACTCCTTATTGAGGTATCGGAACGCTATCCGTAGGTTTGCCAGGCGCTCGTATGCTGCAGCAGTTATCTGATTTATGTGCGCCTCAGGAGATATGCTCGGTGTTATACTCACCCCCAGATCTTTTTCCTTGAGTGAGGTTTGCAGTCTTTGGCCATCTAAACTATATTGTGTCTGCGGTCTTCTTTGCCCTTCCCCAATCTTCATGACTTTGCATTTGGCAGGGTTAAACTCAAGGAGCCAGTTTCTGGACCAGGCTTGTAGCCTGTCCAGGTCTCTTTGTAGTCCTGCCTGGTCCTCATCCGATTTGATTCTTCTCATTAACTTCACATCATCTGCAAACAAGGACACTTCTGAGTCTATCCCTTCCGTTATGTCGTTCACATATACCAAGAACAGCACAGGTCCTAGGACGGACCCCTGTGGAACCCCGCTTGTCACAAGCGCCCACTCTGACACCTCGTCACGTACCATGACTCGTTGTTGCCTCCCTGTCAGGTATTCTCTGATCCATTGCAGTGCCTTTCCTGTTATGTGTGCCTGATCTTCTAGCTTTTTCAGTAACCTCTTGTGAGGAACTGTGTCGAAGGCCTTTTTGCAGTCCAAAAAAATGCAGTCGATCCACCCCTCTCTCTCTTGTCTTACTTCTGTCACCTTGTCATAAAACTCTAGTAGGTTTGTGACACAGGATTTTCCTTCCCTGAAACCATGCTGGTTGTCAATTATACACTTGTTTCTTTCCAGGTGCTCCACCACTCTCCTCCTGATGATCTTCTCCATGACCTTGCATACTATACACGTTAGTGATACAGGTCTGTAGTTTAGTGCCTCATGTCTGTCTCCCTTTTTAAAAATTGGAACTACATTTGCCATCTTCCATACCTCAGGGAGTTGCCCAGTTTCAAATGATGTGTTGAAGATCTTTGTTAATGGCACACACAATATCTCTGCTCCCTCTTTAAGGACCCACGGAGAGATGTTGTCTGGTCCCACCGCCTTTGAGGTGTAAAGTTCGCATAGCAGCTTCTTCACTTCCTCCTTGGTTATATGTACCTCATCCAGCACTTGCTGGTGTACCCCCCTGTTCTGATTTCCTGGAGTCCTACTGGTTTCCACTGTAAATACTTCTTTAAATCTCGTGTTGAGCTCCTGACATACCTCTCGGTCGTTTCTTGTGAATTCCCCATCACCCTTCCTCAGTCTGATTACCTGGTCCTTGACTGTTGTTTTCCTCCTGATGTGGCTGTACAACAGCTTCGGGTCAGTCTTGACTTTCGATGCTATGTCATTTTCATATTGTCGCTGAGCCTCCCTTCTTATCTGTGCATATTCATTTCTGGCTCTTCGGCTAATCTCTTTATTTTCCTGAGTTCTCTGTCTTCTGTACCTTTTCCATTCTCTAGTACACCTAGTTTTTGCCTCCCTACACCTTTGGGTGAACCAAGGACTCGTTCTGTTCTTCCCATTATTTCTGTTTCCCTTGGGAACAAACCTCTCCTCTGCCTCCTTGCATTTTGTTGCCACATAGTCCATCATTTCTTGTACTGGTTTTCCTGTCAGTTCCCTCTCCCACTGAATGTTTTGAAGGAAGTTCCTCATGCCTGAGTAGTTCCCCCTTTTGTAGTTTGGTTTTTCCCACCCTATTCCTGCTACTCTCTCCACTTGGAGCTCAACTATGTAGTCGAAGCACAGAACCACATGATCACTAGCTCCCAGGGGCCTTTCATACAAGATATCCTCGATGTCTGAACTACTCAATGTGAATACAAGGTCCAGTCTTGCTGGTTCATCTTCTCCTCTCTCTCTGGTAGTGTCTCTAACATGTTGATGCATGAGGTTTTCCAGTACTACATCCATCATCTTGGCTCTCCATGTTTCGGAACCCCCATGGGGCTCCAGGTTTTCCCAGTCAATCTCCTTGTGATTGAAATCACCCATAACTAGTAACTTTGCTCCCCCCACATGTGCTCTCCTGGCCACCTCGGCTAGTGCGTCGACCATGGCTCTGTTGCTCTCATCGTATTCTTCTCTTGGTCTCCTGCAGTTCTGTGGTGGGTTGTACATTACTGCAATTATCACCTTATGTCCCTCAGACTGGATTGTTCCTACTAAGTAGTCCCTTTCACCCGTGCCATCCATTCCTTCCATTTTCTCAAAACCCCACTGGCTTTTAATGAGCAGTGCAACTCCTCCTCCCCCTCTCCTCCCTCTGTCTTTCCTGAGGATTTGATATCCGGGTGGAAAGATTGAATCTGTTATTATTCTGGTGAGTTTTGTTTCTGTGAGTGCTATTATGTCTGGGGATGTGTGTGTGTGTGTGTGTGTGTGTGTGTGTGTGTGTGTGTGTGTGTGTGTGTGTGTGTGTGTGTGTGTGTGTGTGTGTGTGTGTGTTGTGTTGTGTGGTGTGGTGTGGTGTGGGCGTATGGCTTAGATGCAAACGAGGGAAGGTTCAGTGTAGTTAATAGGTGTTAGGAGGTACGTGTGATGACAGCTGGATTAAGTGTGTGATCCAGTTTGATAGTAGGGATTGTAGGTTTATGTTTTTGCGTACGTGTCTCACGGGATGATGACTGCATTACCCTCTGTGTGAACAACGCCTTGCTGTGCTTGGTCACTTACCATCACACCTATGTAAGAGGACTGAGGTATATATTATTGTTTAGAGGTATTGTATGCATGTATGCTGTAAGAATGCTTGGGTTGATAGAGTAGTTTTATTTATGTGTTCGCATTAGGTTATGGAAGCCTGTGCTGTGAACTTGATTTTGTTGACAGCCTTTACTTTACATGATATATCAATGTATGTGTACAACAATATGATAATTTAGTAATTGTGGCCTGTGTATTTGGCGGAGGTGTGTACCTCAGGTGGATACAGATACTTCTGTATGACTTATTCCCAAGAAAGGTTTTTTTATTAGGAATGTGTGTTTCTTTTACAATAATATATATGTGTGAATTTTTGTACTTACACCTACATGAGTATGTTTTCGTTTGTCAGCTATAAGCTACACTTCTGTAGAAATGAGAGGCGATAATTTCAAGTGTTTTTCTTATATATACTGATAGGTGGCTTAAGTGATGCATAGTGTTCTTGATGGCCTTTCTTTTTTGCTTTGTCTGTGGCAGGTTTCTTCTGCTGTGTCCAACAACGTGTGCGTGTGTGATAATTTATGTATGTATTTATTGTTCACAATAGTTTTATACTATATATATGTATTATGTTTACAAAATTTGCTCTTATGTATGTACTTATTGTTCTCTACAGTGTTATACTATATATATATGTATTGTGGAAAATTACATTTAGCTGAATGCATAATTATTTACAAAACAGTAAATGAACAATGATAACTATTATTTATCAGTTAGACAAGTAGGAATTTGGGACACTTAAGTCGCAAAAAATGTCCCCCTTCGATACCTACCACTGTCATATCCACAAGTTGCTCTGGACCTATTAATTATAAATGAAATATACATACACCAGGAATACTGGTAAATATATAAATTTGTGGACTGTATATTAAAAATAATAAATGGTTATATATATACACAATTACATAACAGAAGGAAAATATATCTTATTATCACTCACCAATTTGACTGGAGATTAATGTTTATCATACTCAGAAAACCTCACTCTAACTAAATCTATGAAAATAATGCTGGCCAGAATTACACACAAATCTAGAGAGCTTATCTGAGGTTCCTGGAGAGGTCTTGTCCAGTCGCCTGATATCTAAAGTTATGCAGGAATGCATATCCACCAATTTCGCCTCCTATTTGAGAGGTGTCAGCACAATTTTAACCTCTAGAGCTCGAAAAATTCTTCCCCATTCACCAACGTTTGTACAAAATTCAAAACCAAGATGGCGAGTCTCCTGCCCAGACGCAGGCTTTCCGTTTTCTATGACATAAATATTATTAAATACAGTATGGCCATCTATTTACATATAAATACTGAATTTCTGGAAAATATATACAGTATTTTCCACACTGTGGCCGGCCGGAGTTCGTTGCTAAACGACTCAAATTGCTCATTTGGCAATGGTGGAGGACCCGGGTACATATAGGATCTGGCATCCACACAGCGACATATTACACAAAATTTAATCACCCTTTTAACACTTTGCCGTCCTTGTGGAATCCAGAAAGTTTCCCTAATACAATTTAAGGTATCTTGTACCCCACCATGCATTACATTTTTATGGGCATTTAGCACAATTAAATTTGTTAGATGATGAGTTTTGGGCAGTAAGATAGGGTGTTTAGCATAATCACCCAATTCAGCATTTTGTAACCTACCTCTGCACCTAATTACAATGTTCTCTAAATACAGCCCCAATTTCTCTATTATGGAACCTTTCACGATTTTTCTTTCCATCATCAATTTAATCTCATTTCTATACATTTCCTCCTGTACCCTCTTTGTCCAATATTCAAGAGGATGTGAAAACTTATATGAAATATTCATCTTGTTTAGAAATTTAAACACCAGCTTAGTTACATTGATTAGTTTGGGTAAAGAGGAATACCTATTTATATCAATGGCTAATGAAGGACAAACTATTGGAGCGGTGGTCACAGTAATTTCAACAGGAGCAATATACGCCTTTTGTACAGGCCAATTAGCTTTATTTACCAACCAACTCGGTCCTTTAAACCATGATACAACATTTACAAATTTAGCATAAGGTAAACCTCGAGACAAGAAATCAGCTGGATTCTCCTCACCAGGTATATTATTAAATGTTAACACATCCTGACCCAAACTATTATACTTCTCTTGCATCTGATTAATTTCAGCGAATCTGTTTTGTACGTACACAATTTTACTGTTTCCATTACGAATCCATTGCAAGGATACCTCATTATCAGACCAAATTACATTGTCGCTAATATTTATCTCCTGCAACTTATTTCTTATATAATTAGCTAATTTGACACCTACATAAATGGCTGTTAATTCCAACTGAGGTAAGGTACGGGATTTAATTGGAGACACTTTAGCCTTAGATATAACAAGATAAATAACACTATTACATTGAAGATAAGCAACTGCTCCATATGCCAATTTTGAAGCATCACAAAAAATGTGGAGTACATTTTTTCCATTTGGATTGGCCACCTGGCGTGGGAACTCCAACATTGGAATTTTTTCATAATCACCAATTAATTCATCCCACCTGTTAATGAATTCCTCAGGTAGAATTTCATCCCAAGCACATTTAAGTTTCCATGCTTCCTGAATTAATAATTTCCCTCTTATAGTAAGGGGTGACACTAAACCTAGTGGATCAAACCATTTGGAAACTTCAGCAAGCAAAACTCTCTTAGTTAATTTATTTGGCATACTGTATTTATTAGGTTTTAACATTAACAAATCTCTCTCAGTATCCCAATTTAAACCCAATACATTACTACATTTTGGCACTTCATCTCCAGGGTAATCTTTACTTATTTTGTCCTTCAATTTGGACGAATTACTATTCCATTCTCTCAGAGGCATATTTGCACTTTGCATTATTTTATTAGCCACTCCATAAGTCATTAACAGTTCCTCTTCAGTTGACGTCACACCCAGGAAATTGTCCACATAAAATTGTTTGCTCATTACTTTACTCAATGGACTTCCCATACATTTAAGGTGTGCATTTATCGTCGCTTGAAGTAGGAACGGACTGGATGTAGCACTAAATAATACTCTCCTGAAGCGAAAGATTTTCAGAGGGCTAAGTGGGTCACTAGGATTCTCAGGCCATAAGAAGTGGGTACAATCCCGGTCATTGACCTCATCGCTTTATTGCCGTGAGGTTGTGCTGCGCACACGCTCCTGGTTGAGAGGCCTTCCTGAGCAGATTGATTTTCACAAGATGGCGCAGACTATCAGAAGGCGCGTCAACACTGTGTGCTTTGATTTAGTGCGGGGTGTAGTTACGCCTCAGTCCGCACAGGTGCTTCTACCTTTGATTATTCGCGACACATACGGCATTGCTGATCAAGATTTGTATGGAGCATCGCTCAACGGGGCTTACCGAATATTCGTTAAGCTACGATCGACGGCAGTGTATGAGCGCCTGGTGGAGCAGTATCAAGATGGCTGTGTGGACGTAAACTCGGCAATACGAGTTCGTTTAATTGACGTGTCGCGACACTACACTTGGGTGAAGGTACGCAACGTGCCTTTCGAAGCTGACGAGGCAGATATACGGAACGTTTTTGAACGTTATGGTACTGTGCATCTGGCAACGGCAGGTACCTGGGTGGATGGGGTGTACGCCGCCTGGCCGAAGGGTACGTTCAACCTAAAGATGACGCTGAGGCATCCCATCCCGTCGTTTGTCATCCTGGACGACTTTCGGATGCAAGTGATGGTGTATTACGCAGGGCAGCGCAAGACCTGCAGGCTATGTGACGCTTATGACCATATGGCAGCACAGTGTGAGAGGCAGCAGCAACGACACGTTGCAGACAGAAGGATGGAGCGAGGGCCTGACCCGAAGGCGGGGCCTGCCAGCGGGACGCCTGTAAAGGGCCATAGTTCGTCTTGGAGCGAGGAGGTGGAGAGTTCCCGACGGTGGGGTTGAGCCCATCAATGCCTGTAGGATCTACAGTCTCCGCTTTGGTGGAAGGGGAGACCAAGTTGAGTGGAGGAGAACGAGCAGAGGATGTGGCTTTGGAGCAGTTGACGGAAAAGTTTTTGGAGACGAAGAGAGCTGGAGATGATGTACAATCGGTGGTGGGACCTGAGGAGAGTGAGGACGAGAGGAGAGACAGCCAGCTGACTGCAGGTGCCTCTTCTACGGGAATGGTGACCGTGGTTGAGGTGGCGGCGGAGGTGCATTGTGAGGCATCCCCCGACCAGACCATGGATGCAGAGTGTGTTCGGCGGAAGAGGGCGGCAACGCACTCTGATTCCGATGTCTTGACCCCGGCGCAGAGACCGGGGAAGAAACCGTGGGCTGATGTGGTGAGTGGAGGCGCCACAGGTGTGTCCGGTCAGGTGTTCGACCGGGGAGGGAATAGAGCTCACTGTGGTGAGCATGGTGGGAAAAATAGGAAGGCTGGTGACGTGTCTATGAAAGGAGTTACAGGGCAGCGTGTAAAACCCTTCAAGAAGGTTTCAGGTGTATGACTGTGAATGTAAATGGGTTGTGTATGAATGTGAAGCGTTTGTGGCTCCAGGGGTTTCTGAGGCGTCATGCCATAGATATTGTATTCATGCAGGAGCATAACTTTAAGGCGGGTCGGGATTTGAATGTGGACGGATATCGTGTGTTTGTGGCATATTCGGACCGTTTGAAAGGTGGGGTTGGAATTCTGATTCGGGAGACGAGCCCGTTTGTTGTAATTAGATGTGAGGGAGGGGAGGAGGGTAGGCTACTCCGGGTAGATGGATGGTGGAGAGGTGAGCGACTGGCAGTGGTTTGTGTGTATGCGCCGGCGGAGCGTGATGTACGGGTGAAGAATGAATTTGTGCGTGATGTTTTGGTTTATTATTTGAGATCTCTTCCCTCGGTAACAATCGTTGGCGGTGATTGGAATTGTATAGTACATAGAAAGGATGTGGAGCCACGGGGGGCAGGGTGTTTTTTGGTTAGCCTAAGGGATCTTTTGCTGGGCGTGGGGTTAAGGGATGTTATTGGGGGTGGGGACCTAATGGTTGAGCATACGTTTCATAGACAGGGATACGCGGCCAGGCTCGATAGGTTATATGTGACGAGAAGTGTGCGGGTGATGTGTGTGCGTACGGTGGAAGCTGTATACACGGATCATAGAGCTGTTTATACGGACTTGACTTGGGCCAGCTTACCTAAGAGGTATCCAGGGTATTGGAAGTTAAATGTGAGACTTCTTGGGGTGGAGGAGGCGGGGTTAGATTTTAGGACAATGTGGGAGAATTTGTGGGGAGAGGGTAGGGATGTGGGTGACTTGCTGGGGTGGTGGGATGGGGTAGCTAAGGAGAGGATCCGGCGGTTTTATGTGCGATGGGGAAAGTACCAGGGTTGGATGACGTACGGGTTGCAGCAGTATTTCGAGGGTAGGTTGCAAAGTTGTTATGAGAGGGGCGTGCAGGCAGGGCAGTATCCCATGGAGGAAATCGAGTTGTTAAAAGGGAGGATTCGTGATTTGCAGAATGATAGATTTGATGCGGTGAGAGTGCAGGGTGGAATTGAAGAGGCGGTGTGGGGTGACCGACCATCGGCCTGTGTGTTACGGGGACAGAGGCAGCGACGTATGGCTATGGAAATTGATAGGCTGGTGGTACATGAGGATTAGGTGGATATAGGGCGGGACATGAGTTAAGAACAATGGAGGCAATGAGTGATTACGTGGATAGGTGGTTTGGCAAAAATTTACTGAGTGTAGGGGTGGATGTGGAGGCTTTCGGGAGGTTGGGGGAGAATGTATCTTGTGTGCTAAGTAGCAGTGATCGCATGGCGTTGGGGGGGGATATTGAAGAAGGGGAGATGTGGAGGGCTTTGGAGGGGATGGCACGTGGTAAGGCTCCAGGTCTGGATGGCTTGCCCTGCGAGTTTTATGTGAGCCATTGGAATGTGTTGAAGTCCTTCTTAGTAGAACTAATGAATACGATGAAAAGGGAGGGGAGGATGGGCAGGTTGCAAGGAACTGCGGTTGTGGTTTTAGTGCCAAAAGGTAAGAAACAGGACACGGTGCGGGACTTTAGGATAATATCATTGCTGTGTGCTGATTATAAGATTTTTGCAAAAATTTTAGGAAATAGGATGAAGTGTGTGGTGGATAGAGTGGTTGCGAGAGGACAATATGGTGTGTCTGGGAGGACGATGTATGACGGGCATAGTATTATAAAGAATTTTGTGGAAGGGTCGGGAGGGGAGCAGGGGGGGGGTGTCTTAGCGCTAGATTGGCAGGCGGCGTATGATAGTGTAGAACGTGAGGTATTGTGGTACATATTAAGGAGGCAGGGTTTTGGGGATGAGGTGGTGCGTTGGGCAGAGACATTGTATACAGGTGTGGGAGTGTGTGTACAGGTAAATGGGAAGTTGGGGGAGTGGGTATCCATGGGTCGGGGTATTAGGCAGGGTTGTCCCCTGTCTCAATTGTTGTTTGCCTGTTTAACAGACCCTTTCTATAGAAAGGTGGAAGCGTGTATGGAGGTGGATTGGGGAGTAGGAAGTGGAGTGCAGGGAATAATAGGGTATGTGGATGACACGACAATACTCGTGCGAACGCAGAGGAGTTTACGTGCGGTTGGAGATGTTATTGATAATTTCGCGGGGGTTACCGGGTTAAGAGTTAATGTGGAAAAATCAAAATTACTGGTCTTAGGAGATTGGGTGGGAAGAGAGAGTTGGGGAAGGAATGTACGTTGGAATATGGTGGACAGGATAAAAGTGTGTGGAATAGTGTATATGATTAGTGCGAGAGAGGCGAGGATGGTTAATTCTGGACTTGTTGTGGATCGAATGGTGGGGCGATTGGATGGGTTGAGACCAACTCATTTGACAGTACATCAGCGTGCGATTGTTGTGAATGTGTTGTTATACAGTAAAGTCTGGCACGTGGCTGCGGTATATCCGTTAGCAGGTCCGGATGTTACGAGGCTGTTAAAGAGGGTTTTCCATTTTCTTTGGGGTTCCGGGTGTGAATGGTTGAGGAGGAGTGTGGTTACTTTACCGGTCAACAGAGGAGGATTGGGGTTGATTGATTTACGGTTAAGAGTCAAGTGCATTTATTTGAAGTGGGGGTTACGCCGTGTGCGGGGTCATGCAGGGAGGGGCGTGAATGGCTTGCATGAAGAGGTGCAAATGTGGTGGGGAGGGTCGGAGATGAAAGTGTGTGAAGACGTGTTGCGGGCGTTGCTGCATGTACGGGACCCTAATAAAGTTCGAGTGGGTGTTTTAGAGCGTGTTGTAAGGGCGAAGGTAGTCGTGAAGGCTAAGAGTATCTACCCTATGTATGCGTGGAAGGATATATGGGAAAGATTACGGTTGATGCGCGTGCGTCCAAATGTGCGAGAGGTATTTTTCCGTTTTCTCCATGGTATACTGCCGTCGGGTGCTGCACTTAAGGAAAGAGGGTTGATGGTGGAGGGCGTGTGTCGGGTGTGCGGGGATGAGGAGACTGCGTTTCATGTAGTGTATTTTTGTGATACTTTGGGGAGTATCAGGGAATGGATGGGTAAGGTTCTGAGGACAGTGGAAGGAGGCAGGATATCAGTATTGAGGGTGTTAAGTTTGGACGTGGGAGGAGTCGAGGCGCCTGTGCAACGTACAATCACGTATATAATTGCGGATTTTGTTTTTGTATCCTGGGCGATGAGAAGGAATGGGGATTGGGAGGTGCGCAAAAGGGTGTTGGCGGGGACCATTTATAGAACGTTGTGTTATAATCGGGAAATATATGGAAGTCGCTGGGACCAGGCTTTTTCAGCAGGGTACCGTAGTATGAGTGTGAGAGCACTGTTAACGTTGTGAAAGGGGGGGGGAGTGAATTTCAGGGGATGGAACGGGCTTGTCTCCGGGGTTGGGTATGCACAACAGCTGGTTTACTGTGTGTATCTGTGTAATGCGTGGTTGAGGAAAATGTGGTTGTGTGAGTGGATGTGGTGGTGAAGTTATATGTGTTATAGATGTCTTAAGTCAGAGTCTACTGCCTTCTTTCTTTGTTGAAGTACTTGATGTACCTTTCGGCTATGGCCTGGCAAACGGGGTTTTATGTGTTTGTACTGAGCATTTTATTGATATATTATATAATGTGTATAGCCTGTAGATGTGGGCGGAATGCTTATGGCTATTCAAGTTTTGTGGCTAACTCGTAAGACTTGTAGTAAGGCGAGTATGTGTGACTGTAGGGAACTTATGTACTGGGGGGTTAGGTGAGTAAGAGTATGTACTTTGTTTTATCATGAGATTGTGATGTAGGTTCTTTCGGTTATCGATTATTTGTGTTGGTTGTGAGTAACCGATATATTTATATATTTATCATAATATTCTTCTTATTGTATTGTATAGTGCATTGGCAAGATGTCCCAGTATATTATGTAAATAGTGTATACCCGAAGGGATTATGGATTTATTTATATTATTGAACCTGCTACAGGGGTCACCTACATGTTATGTTCTTGTTGTTGTTCTTGTGTACATAGGGTTAAGATTGCCCATCTTCTTAATGTTATGTTTTGTCACAAGCGATATTTTCTAGTATATTTGTGTAACCTCTTGTGTTTGTTAATATTGTGTTTGTTATTTGCTATTGTACGTTCTGAGAGATTGTTTCAAAATGTGTTTATATACAATGTGTATCAACCCTAGTTTAAGGGGTTTTTATGTTAAGCTATGTATTGTATTTTAAATAAAAAAAAAAAAAAAAAAAAAAAAAATTAATTCATCCCACCTGTTAATGAATTCCACAGGTAGAATTTCATCCCAAGCACATTTAAGTTTCCATGCTTCCTGAATTAATAATTTCTCTTATAGTAAGGGGTGACACTAAACCTAGTGGATTAAACCATTTGGAAACTTCAGCAAGCAAAACTCTCTTAGTTAATTTATTTGGCATACTGTATTTATTAGGTTTTAACATTAACAAATCTCTCTCAGTATCCCAATTTAAACCCAATACATTACTACATTTTAGCACTTCATCTCCAGGGTAATCTTTACTTATTTTGTCCTTCAATTTGGACGAATTACTATTCCATTCCCTCAGAGGCATATTTGCACTTTGCATTATTTTATTAGCCACTCCATAAGTCATTAACAGTTCCTCTTCAGTTGACGTCACACCCAGGAAATTGTCCACATAAAATTGTTTGCTCATTACTTTACTCAATGGACTTCCCATACATTTAAGGTGTGCATTTATCGTCGCTTGAAGTAGGAACGGACTGGATGTAGCACTAAATAATACGCTCCTAAAGCGAAAGATTTCCAGAGGGCTAAGTGGGTCACTAGGATTCTCAGGCCATAAGAAGTGGGTACAATCCCGGTCAGCCTCTTGTAAACCCACTCTTAGGAAAGCTTTACTTATGTCAGCCGTCAAGGCATAATTCTTTAATCTGAAATTTAATAAGATATCTCCTAATTTTTCCATCAACGACGGACCTGTCATCAAACAGTCATTTAAACTAGGTACATTTTTGTTACTCCTGGCACTACAATTAAACACAATTCTCAGAGGAGTGGTCTTAGAATCCTTCTTCACTCCGTGATGTGGCAAATAGTGACCATAAATTTTGGCTTTCTCAGGAGGTACCTCTTCTATAAATTTATTAATTAACTGTTCAGGAATTATATCATTATAGGCAGTTAACAATTCTGGTGTCTTACTCAGTTTGCGGAGCTGAGCCTTTAATTGTCCATATGCCATTCTGTAATTAGTGGGCAAATCTGGATGGTTCAGTCTCCACGGAAGTCGTACCCAGTATTGTCCAGATTCAAATTTTACATCTCACAGGTATTGCTCCTGAGTAAAAGAATCGTCTGGACTTTCTTCATTTACATTTATTCCAATGCTGTCTAATTCCTACAATTTATGCACTGGCTCAACACCATCCTCTATGAAAGAATTACACTGGGGCACGACTTCATGAGTAAGACACACAATTATGGTATTTGTAGTTTCCTCTAGTCATGAATTATTATTACGAGGAATCCGACCATACGTTACATGGCCTCCTGCAGTCTTCAAAACGGTGACACCACATTTCTTTACCATACCCATTACAAAGGAGGTATAATAGTCACTACCTATCAAAATATTTATTGGGCCTACAGAATCATCACTTACCCCAGAAGGTGCTAAATTTACATTATGTGAAAGTCTTTCTGTAGCTTTACTAAGCCCTACTGTAGATATTTTCTCTGGAAGTCTATCTACAATTACTGCATTAACACGTTTTTTCTTATTGCCCAACCTGACAGTTACATAAACAGTGTCATACAATTGAGCCCTTTTATCCGAGAGAAAACCAGATAATTTTAAAGTTGTGGGATCTCCCATCTGTACTTTCATACCATCAAGACATTTACGTTTTATGAAAGTACGCTGGGATCCCTGGTCCAATAATGCAGTCACATTTTTTTGATTTATGCCTTTTATCATCAATTCTTACCTGTAACACAGGACCATAGCATGGCATGTCAAGCGTGTCAGCGTGCCTCGTTGTGCTCCGGGTTTTCTCGTGTTTTCACGGTCGCTCTTACGTGCTAGAACTTTAATTTGTGTCATCAATCCTATACGATACATCCCTCTAGCGCCTGGAACCAATCTTGGGCGGAAAACATTATATACTGAGTCATAAAAGGAGAATTAGTGTGCACTACCTAGCAGAGGGGAATCAGGCCTGTGTCCCGTGTGGAAAAAATAATAATAATTGAACTTTTCGTGTCAGAGGAAAGAAAGTCTCCCTGATAACATTGAGTATACATAGTGTATAGTGTATACTACAGTGGCTCCCTAGTATATTGATGATAAAGGCTAAAGTGTCATTTGAAAACAGGTGAATTTGTAAATGAAGTGATAAGCCTATAGAGGCAGGTGCCAGAAGTCGCCAGAAACTTACCACAGGTCAGCTGTTTTTAATAATCTTCCTGGCTTGCTAGTGTACTCGCATATAATCTAGTGATACTAGTGAATAGCAGAATACAGTGTTGTAGTAGCAACTAACCAGTATTATAATGGTACTTAGTGGAGTGGAGTGACTTTCATTAGTTTCTTTTTTCTTGAAATACCAGACGTATACTGTGAATTTCATATAACCTGTAGTTACCAGCGGTCACAATATACACAACGAGAAGCAATTATTACTACAGAAAAAGCGTCCTTCCTCCAAAATTTCCACCAGTCAACTATAGTGATAATATAGCATTTATTGTGGTGGAGACGGAAAAAAAATAGAAAAGCTAGATACAGCGATTGATAAACAAGGGTTGAGGTCGACCGTTCGTCATTGTAGGAGTTGCCAGCAGTCACCGGTTTCTTCAACATGCAAGTTATACTTTTGTATCAATCAAATCACATATTACTCGGGTAGATAACTTCCAGTATTATTATTATAATCAAAAAGAAGCGCTAAGCCACAAGGGCTATACAGCGCTGCAGGGTAGGGAAGGAAGCAAGGGAATTGGATGTCAGAAGGGAGGGGAGATGATCAGCAGGTTACAGAAAACAGCGGGGCAGGGGATAGTACAGGGGTAGAAGGTAGCAAGAGATTGAAGTAGAAAGGGCTGAAGGTATCAGAATTTGTGAAGTAAGTCAGTCGTTGTCAAAAAGTCAATGAGAGAGCCCGGATGAAAGGTGGGTCCATCAGCGAGAAGGGAAGGTAAAGAGAGAGCAGCGGAGCGAAGACGACGACAGAGGTAAATTCTGCGTGCTCGTTGATAAAGTGGGCAGTCCAACAGAATGTGGCTGACTGATAATGGAGCTTGGCAATTCTCACAGAGAGGAGCAAGACGCCTCTCCATGAGATATCCATGAGTAAGACGAGTATGGCCAATGCGAAGACGGGAGAGAGTAGTCTCCCAACCTCGACACTGGTGATAAGAAGACGGCCAGTAACCTATACTCGGTTTAATAGACTGAAGTTTGTTGCCGAGCATAGTAGACCAACGTTGTTGCCAACGGGTGTGAAGGTGGGAAGATATTGCAGCAAAATAGTCCGTAAATGGAATACCTCTATAAGAAACTGGTAGGTCATGTACTGCTGACCGCGCAGCAGTGTCTGCCTGTTCATTGCCCTGTACGTCAACATGACCAGGGACCCAACAAAAAACAATATCTTTATGCTTGGTAAAGATGCGGTGTAGCCAAAGTTGGATACGGAGGACTATGGGGTGAGGTGTATCAAATTTTTGTATAGCCTGTAAAGCACTAAGGGAGTCTGAGACAACCACAAATGATGACACAGGCATAGATGCAATACGGATAAGTGCTGTAAGGATGGCATATAATTCAGCAGTAAAAATACTAGCCGAAGATAGTAAATGCCCTTGTACGACGCTGTCCGGAAACATTGCTGCGAATCCTACGCCGTCAGAAGACTTAGAGCCATCTGTGTACACAGCAATGGCATGAGAATGAGAGTGAAAGTGGTCAAGAAAAAGAGAGCGGGAAGCGACCATAGACAGTTGGGCTTTCGAGCAAGGGAGGGAGAAAGAACAGACTCGAACAGCTGGAACTTCCCAGGGAGGTAGGGAAAAGTGAGATGCTACATGTACATAGAAAGGTGGTAGTTGAAGAGAAGACAAGAGCGAATGAAGGCGAAGAGAGAAGGGACGGAGTAAACAGGGGCGGCGAACAAATAAAGAATGTCTACTAATATCAGTGACCATTCTATAAATGGAAGGATTGCGGAGATCATGAGAGCGTACATAGTAGCGCAGGCAATGGGCATCACGGCGATCGGATAAGGATGGAACGTTCGCTTCTGCATAGAGGCTCTCGACAGGGGAAGAGCGGAAAGCACCAAGGCATAAATGTAATCCTTGGTGATGAATGGGGTTAAGGCTAGAGAGAGTAGCAGGAGATGCCGCTGAATAGATCTGGTCACCATAATCAAGTTTCGATCAAATAAGGGTGGAATGTAGGCGAAGGAGGGTTCGACGATCAGCTCCCCACGAAAGATGAGCAAGGATTTTAAGAAGGTTCTGCCGGCTGTGACAAGTTGCCTTCAGAGAGGTAATGTGAGGTTTCCAGGATAACCTACGATCAAAGAGGAGGCCCAGAAACTTGACTGTATCACATTCAGGGATACGGGAGCCATAGAGGTACAAAGGATGATCGGAGATGACAGAGCGTCTAGTGAAAGTGATTTGGTGGGTTTTAGTGCTGGAAAATTTAAACCCACGTGTGGTGGCCCAATTGGAAACACGGTCGACTGCATGTTGGAGAGAAACTGTAAGGAGGTGACAGTCAGCGCCTGCACAGGCAATAGCAAAGTCATCAACATAGAGTGATGACCAAATATTTGATGGAAGACTAGAGGCCAAATCATTAATAGCGAGGAGAAAAAGTGTTGTGCTCAGCACACATCCCTGGGGGACACCTTCAGCTTGGATAAAGTCCGGGGAGAGCACATTATTAACCCGAACATGGAAATGCCTGTCAGTTAAAAAGTTCTTAAGGAAGGATGGTAGATTGCCTCGAAGGCCTAAGGAGTGGGCTTGGGCTAAAATATTATATCTCCAAGTTGTGTCATATGCCTTCTCAAGGTCAAAAAATATGGCAATAACTGAGTGGTTATTCGCAAAGGCATTACGAACATACGTATCCAAGCGTAGTAAGGGGTCTATGGTAGAACGTCCCTTACGAAAGCCATATTGACGAGTGGAGAGACTGTTGTGTGTCTCTAAATACCACACTAAACGTCTATTTACTAGGCGTTCCATTACTTTGCAAACTGCACTGGTAAGAGCAATGGGACGATAGTGGGAGGTTTCATGTCCCGTAGTGCCTGGTTTGCGGAAAGGGAGAACAATGGCGGATTTCCACAGCTGTGGAAGAACTCCTTGTGACCAAATAAGATTGTAAAGGTGTAATAGGACTGCAAGGGCTGACTGATGTAAATGTTGTAGCATACGAATATGAATGTCGTCGGGCCCAGCTGCCGATGATCGACAAGCTGAGAGTATTGCCTCCAGTTCTTGAAGTGTAAAAGGCACATTATACTGTTCGTCTCTGAGAGAAGAAAAGTCCAAGGGTGCTAACTCTCTGGCAGACTTTGAGGAAAGAAATGAGGGGCATAGATGGAGTCCCTGAGAAATACGGACCAGATGATTGCCAATTTCATTGGCAACATCTAGTGGGTTTGCTATATCAACACCGGCAACCCGCAGAACAGGAGCCGGGTCAGGAGAATATTTACCACTCAGTTTTCGTACTTTTTTCCAGACTGCACTCATAGAGGAAGCAGAGGTGATGGTGGAGACATAATCTCGCCAGCAAGTGCGTTTAGCGTCACGGATGACACGGCGAGCAATCACACGCTTCCGTTTAAAATCAAGGAGTCGCTCTGTGGTTCTATTGTACCGGTACCTGCCCCATGCAGCGCGTTTCAAACGTACTGCACGAGCACAAGCAGGAGACCACCAAGGCACGCATTTCTGAGAATGCCTGCCCGAAGTTTGGGGTATAGAATGAGAAGCTGCGGTGAAAACGGAGGACGAGAAGAGGTGTAAAAGCTCATCGATGGAGGACGAAGAAGGAACCTCTTTAAAAGCAGTTAGGTGTGAGTAAAGGTTCCAATTTGCCTGATTAAATTGCCAGCGTGGGGTGCGAAGAAGTGGCGAATATGAAGGGGAAGTAAGAATGATTGGGAAATGATCACTGTCATGTAAGTCCGGGAGAACAGACCAAGTGAAGTCTAATGCGGCGGAGGAAGAGCAAACTGAGAGATCGATGCAAGAGAGAGTATGAGTCCGAGGATCAAAATGGGTGTGAGTACCTGTATTTAAAACATGGAGGGGGTGGGTGGCAAGAAAAGCCTCTAACTGAATTCCACGGGAATCACAGTGAGACCCCCCCCCAGAGGAAATGGTGGGCATTAAAATCACCAAGTAACAGAATCGGTGGCGGTAATGACGAAACAAGGAAGGCAAAATCCGGAATAGATAATGCCCGAGAAGGAGAGAGATATAAAGAACAGAGCGTATACCACCTATGTAAGTGGATACGGGCTGCTGTGTAATGCAGCGAAGTATGAACAAATAGCTGATGGTACGGAATATCAGGAAAAGGATCTGAAGAATACAATAAATTATAGCCTGAGATGTGAGAAATAACAGCAGAGTGTAATTTTGGTTCCTGTAAGCAAACACCAACAGGGGCAAACTGGGAAAGTAACATCTGAAGCTCACCCCGATTACCCCTGAGGCCGCGTATATTCCACTGTAAATAGGCCATGATTGGCAATGATAAAGATACTTGAAATCCGCAGGTAAGGGTTCCTATGGACTAGAAGGGTTAGAAAAGTCCACATGCGGAGGCAGTGGAAAATGTTCAAGCAGCGAAGGAACGGTGCGCTGTGAAGAAAGAAGTTGCGCAGATGGAGCAAAGGAGAGAGAAAGAGCGGAAGGTGGATCAGTGTCCATTGATGGTTTGGTCTCTGCAATATATTCAGAGATTGCTTCAAGTGTTTCGGAATTCAGAGATGTCGTATGGGAGACAATATTGGGAATGGTAGGGGGAGGATGAGTAAAGATTGGAACTGTATTGGACTGTACCAAGGTAGGGGGGGGGCGAAAGGGTGGAGGGAACTGGAGAAGCGTGGCAGGGGACAGAAGAGGCAGGAACCTGGGAGGTGGCAGAAGAGGAAGAAACTTGGGAGGGAACAGGGGAGGAAGGTACATTACGAGGAGGAGGGTGAACCTCTGCACTTGTAACTGAGCCAGTGAGAGGGGAAGAACTAGGGACAGAGACAGGGAGGGTAAAATGAGGAGGTGGAAGATGGGTAGGAGGTGTTACCGGACCTTTTTTTGACTTTTGAGAAGTAGAGGGACGATTGGGAGGAGGTGTCGTACGAGGTCTCGTCGATACTGAGGCTTGTGAGAGAGAACTCGAAGAAGTGAGATTAGACTGAGGTGTTGAAGTAGGGACGTCTGAGCCGAGGACAGCAAAAGGATTAGATACAGGAGTGATTATGGGAGAGGTAACCACAGAGGTGGGTGTAGAAGATGGGATACTAGAAGTGGGGGGACGTTTTGAAACACGGGAATAAGAAACACGTGGGAGTCTCCCTTGGAGGCGGAGATGAGAAACTGCCATGGCATAAGGGAGACCTTCTGTCTCTTTGAGGTAACGGATTTCCCGCTCGTTTAAATAGACCTGACAACGGCGAGAGTACGAAGGGTGAGCCTCATGACAGTTAAGGCAAGAGGGAGACCGATTGCAAGACGTATTAGAATGGTCATCGGCACCACAGACTGGGCATTCGGCGATAGATCTGCAATATTTCGCTGGATGGCCAAATCGCCAGCAATTTCTACACTGTTGTGGTGTAGGGATCACCTTTCGAACTTGTAACCGATGTCGTGCTATATAAACTGAGGATGGGAGTTCTCGGCTGTCAAAAGTTAAACGAGCCACATTGCTAGGGTATCGTCTCCGCCCACGGGCAGGAAGAACGTAAGTGTCTACCTTGAGGATTGGGAGATCTTGGAGTTCCAGCTGTTCTAGAATGTCGGTGCCACATGTCTGGAAATTTTGTTGAACTATGGTATGGGGCAGAATGACGGTACCACTACAAGAATTGAGGGAATGATGTTTTTCAAGAGTGACAGGAACAGTATCGATATGGGAAAGACGAGAGAGCTCATGAGCCTGGGTAGTATTCTGTACGGTAATGATGCGCGTACCGCTCTTAAGAGCATGAAAAGAAATATCTTTACCAACATGGCGTAGGAGTGCCTTGCCAATACTATGGTCAGAAAGATAGGCAGTAGAGGAAGTTGGTCGTAAAGTGAAGAATTTAGTCCACTGTTCAGTCTGAAACTGAGCTTGGAAAGGTAGTGAAGGACGTGTCAATCATTTCTGAGAAGAACGAGAAGGTGGAGAAGTATCATCAGCAGGTAATTGTCGTTGACATTTAGGCGTGGGACCAGAGTTGGTCCGACGTGGAATGGGTCGGCGATTTGAAAATTGCCGCACCGTAGAGGGAGAGGCCGGAAGCATAGTCAGAGGAGAGCGAAGGTCCGATAAATCGAAGGAGTCAGTCGAGGCCTCAGTACCTGAAGCGGGTGAGGAAACAGCACCGGCAATAGGTACAGAGGCATGAGGAATGTCTGAAGAGTGGTCCAAAGACGAGGCGGGGTCAGAACGGGGTGCGGTATCAAGAAGGGGCCCGGGGGTACCAGGTTCATGGACTAGGGCTGCCATGGTTAGGTTACTTCTTTCTTTTTGTTTTTAAGAAAAAAAAAGAAAGAAGAAAAGAAAATAAAAATAAAAAAAAGAAAAAAAAGGGGGGACCGGGGAGGGATAGGTCCTAGGAGGAATGAAAGGGCCAGAAATCTCCCTCCGCGCCCAAGAGGACCTCAGCACCGCAAGTAGCGCAGATGCAGCATGGAACCCGTGCCATACCCTACCCATCATGCTAGTAAACTAACAATCCGGGATAGCAACCTCACATCTGCCGAGCTACCTCGGTGGACAAAAGAGAGGGCGGCCGGATATCCGCCACAAAGCATACCTCCTTCGGCCACCACCCCTGGAATCCGAAAGGTGGCTTCCAGAGATACACTCGTCGCCCGAAAGACACCCAAAGCTACTCCGGGATACCGGAGAGGGATCGGGACATCCCCAGGCGATCCAGATTCCACGGCAAACTACGCCACCGCTAAGAACCTCAACGGAATGGGATGGACCCCGGTATCCTTTCTCGTACCTAGGAACTAGCGCGCCTGTGGGAGAAATCCCAAAGGACAAAAAGAGGAAGGGCAAAAGGATGGAGTGGGGAGGAGGAGGAGGAAAGGAAACAGGGGAGGATGGGGAGGATGGGATAGGGGAGGGGAGATTGGGGGGTAATTAGGTTCGGTCTGAGGAAGAAAACCGATAGGTCTAATTCCTCAGACCAAGAGCCTCTTCACCACGCCAAGGAGCCCCCCTTGAAGAGGTAATTTCCAGTAGATCCTTCATGTGTTAGCTCAAATCACCGACCAGTATGTTTTAAATAAGTGACCCACTGATCAGATCAGATCGACTGGTCCGAACCCTTGACTGGTCCGAACCCTTGACTGGTTTCAAACGGTTTCGTTGGACAATAAAGCAGACTGTAAACGGATGGGGTTGTAGGCACCCTTATAAACACAAACAATAAATATAAATCAGGAACGTGCACGGTAAGCTGTCCAATATACAAAAACAGTTAGAAACAGAAATACAAATAGCTAGAGCTTCATTTAAGGAGGTTATTAATAGAATATTCAAGAGGTTGCTAGTAGAATTGCAGTAAATCAACCATTCAAATCATTATGAAGCTGTGTGTAGTCTGTGGTCAGTCAAACAAACGGGCTTCCACATGGGTAAATTGTCATTTTTGTGGAAATTGGTGTCACGCCCCTTGTGCAGATATCCAAGAACTAGCTACAAGCAGTGTTAAAACAGGGAAGTGTTTTTGGGTATGCCCAAATGAGATAAATCTGTGGACTAAAATCACAAGGGTATTAAAAGAGGACAACATCAAAGCTGCTTTCATAGACAACCTGGAAGTTTTCTACAACAGATGGGAACATAAAAAGTCTGGGCTGAATGGTACTGCCCTTGATACTGGCCATGTAGTCAGAAACTGTAAGGCTGGAGATGAAGTCCTGGTAGTCAGTAAATGTGGGGCTGATAGTGCTGTCCTGGGAGACAGTAATGGTGAAGCGGGAGGTGCTGTCCTGGGAGACAGTAATGGTGAAGCTGGAGATGCTGTCCTGGGAGACAGTAATGGTGAAGCTGGAGATGCTGTCCTGGGAGACAGTAATGGTGAAGCTGGAGATTTTGTCCAGGTAGTCGGGAATTATACGCAGGAAGGAATACATATAAATGACCTCATAGGGGACAGGAGCCATAGTAGGGAAGCAAGTGTAGTCAAAGATAAGATAAAACCAATATTGCAAACTAGAAATACCGCAGGAAATAGCAAACAAGAGGACTCCACTAGCAATAGTGAGGATATATTACCAAAAACAACTGGTGGGAGCTCCATTGTTGGTGCTAGGGAGGATAGAAGTAAGACAGGGAAACATGCACCAACAGGGCATACAGTCACAGAAACCCAAGGCAAACGGAAACCAAGCCTGTGCACATACTATGCACTTGGTATCTGCTGGCATGGGAAATCTGGAAAAACAGATGGGACGTGCAACTATGACCACCCTAAAAAAAATGCCATGCCCATATGACAACAGGAAAATGCAAACTCCCTTCCTGTAAGCTTTTTCACCCTGAACTGTGTACCTCCTCAGTACAGGAAAGACTGTGCTATAACTTAAATTGCCAGGCATACCATCTAAAGGGGACAAAAAGATACAAAACATCCAGGCCATGGGAAAACCTGGGTAGCCACAGCCACTCAAGAGGGAGAGGTTTTTTAGTGCCAGGAAGGAAAAAAAACTGGCAGGAAATGGCAGAAATCGTACAGAGTAAAGTCTGAGGCAGCTACGGTGAAAAGCTCTGTTCCACAAGGCACAGTACTCGCTCCCATCTTGTTCCTCATCCTCATATCCGACATAGACAAGGATGTCAGCCACAGCACCGTGTCTTCCTTTGCAGATGACACCCGAATCTGCATGACACTGTCTTCCATTGCAGACACTGCAAGGCTCCAGGCGGACATCAACCAAATGTTTCAGTGGGCTGCAGAAAACAATATGAAGTTCAACGATGAGAAATTTCAATTACTCAGATATGGTAAACATGAGGAAATTAAATCTTCATCAGAGTACAAAACAAATTCTGGCCACAAAATAGAGCGAAACACCAACGTCAAAGACCTGGGAGTGATCATGTCGGAGGATCTCACCTTCAAGGACCATAACATTGTATCAATCGCATCTGCTAGAAAAATGACAGGATGGATAATGAGAACCTTCAAAACTAGGGAGGCCAAGCCCATGATGACACTCTTCAGGTCACTTGTTCTATCTAGGCTGGAATATTGCTGCACACTAACAGCACCTTTCAAGGCAGGTGAAATTGCCGACCTAGAAAATGTACAGAGAACTTTCACGGCGCGCATAACGGAGATAAAACACCTCAATTACTGGGAGTGCTTGAGGTTCCTAAACCTGTATTCCCTGGAACGCAGGAGGGAGAGATACATGATTATATACACCTGGAAAATCCTAGAGGGACTAGTACCGAACTTGCACACGAAAATCACTCACTACGAAAGCAAAAGACTTGGCAGACGATGCACCATCCCCCCAATGAAAAGCAGGGGTGTCACTAGCACGTTAAGAGACCATACAATAAGTGTCAGGGGCCCGAGACTGTTCAACTGCCTCCCAGCACACATAAGGGGGATTACCAACAGACCCCTGGCAGTCTTCAAGCTGGCACTGGACAAGCACCTAAAGTCAGTTCCTGATCAGCCGGGCTGTGGCTCGTACGTTGGTTTGCGTGCAGCCAGCAGCAACAGCCTGGTTGATCAGGCTCTGATCCACCAGGAGGCCTGGTCACAGACCGGGCCGCGGGGGCGTTGACCCCCGGAACTCTCTCCAGGTAAACTCCAGGTAAGGCTACTTCAGCAAAACCATCATTATTAACATTAGCAGCAATTTTTACATTAGCCACTGTTGTGTCAGGATTGTCAACATTATCATTATTATCAACATCATCATATAGACCTTTACACATGACTATATGGTGTCTTCCTTTGTGACACTGATAACAGAAATTTAATTTGGCATAACAATCCTTTACATTGTGATTACCCAAACACCTGATACATCTGTCAAGTTCCTCCAATCTTTCAACTTTATCATTCAATGAATTGTATGCATTGCAATTCTTAGAAAAATGAGAACCCTTGCAGAAAAGACAATCTCTCTTTTCTTTGAGTGGTTTCTTATTAACTGGGCTACTCTTAGGAGGGTACTTATTCTTCTTGCATTGTGGAGAATCATTATTTCTGATTCTTGCTACTTCATATGCACCTGTGCAACTATTTTTAGGAAATGAATTTTGATTATTAACATTGGGATAATTTTTCCCTTTGTGAAACTTGACAGATACCTCCGAGTTATCATGTGTTGCATCTTTAAAATGAGTTGGTTGGCTGGTCTGCAACTGAACAATTAATTCTTGTAGACCTAGTCTTATTTCCTCCAGACCAAAATAATCCTTTTGATATTTATTCGAGAACCATTCAAGTGTTTTACAGCTTAATTTATTCTGTACCATGGCACTCAATAACCAGTCTGATTCCTTCAGATTATATTTATTACTTAAAGTTTTGAGAGTTCTCTCCAGTTTAACTCTAAACTGCTGTAAACCTTTGTAAGTGTGATCTGGAGATTTTAAATTAACAATGATATTCACTAGATCCAACCTACTTTGTTCTATATTACCATAAGTGACCTTCAACAAGTCAACTGCTTCCTTGTAAGAGTCATCTACATTGGGAAAGGCTTGTATCAGTATGTGAGCATCTCCTCTTACCTGTCCTTTCAGGTAAAATAATTTAGTTACACAGGCTAGGTCACTCCTGTCATGCACAGCTGCTTTAAAAATTGTCCAAAATTCCTCCCAATTTTCACCAGGATTAAATACAGGTAAACATAGTTCTGGGAGTTCTGGCAAAGACATATTATTTGTTGGAGCAGACTGATTAACTGCCTGGTTTACACATTTTAATTTATTCAAGGCCTGACTTTTACAAGAAAGAATCTTTTCCTCTAATTCATAATACTGATTAATCATGAGATCTATTTCAGTCTCATCTACACAGTTTACTAATAAATTTCCTTCATATTTGTTGTAATATAATTTGTATGAATCATATCTATTCCCTAAAGCATCTAAATACAATTTTAAATCATCAGTATTCACAGTTTCTTGATTCATTAATTCCAAGCACTTATTATATGCCTTGGTTACATGAACTTTTCTAGCCTGTCTCGATGCTTTCTTTACTCTATATTCCATATGTTTGTCTTCTATATCAATTTCCTCATTTTCAGCCATGATGCAATGTATTAAATTCAACTCAATTAATAACACTGATTACAACTTACAACACTGATACAACTTACCTTTGAATAAATCCTAGCTACTTGAGCTTAGCAATTACATGTATAATATAAATTTTAAATGTACATTAATACAAACTTGGCTCATCAAAATACAAATTAATAAATCCTTGCCAGAATTTGGCATAGCAAAATTATTATACGCAATATAATCTTTAGACACACTTGTCTTATCAATTACACATACAAATTACACATCAAATTAGTATTATACAAATTAATGTAAACTTAGCCAGATGAGCTTAGCTTATCAAAATTAATATTGTAATTATTATAATCCACTACACATTAAGTAAATTTGTGAACTTAACATCCACCTCCTTCTGTCATTTCACATATAATTATTAAGTAATTAACTAATTAATGACTTCACTATTTACCTCCGGTGCAAAAAGGACCAACAGGCAAATTAAATGTGGAAAATTGCATTTAGCTGAATGTATCATTATATACATAACAGTAAATGAACAAAGATAATTATTATTTATCAGTTAGACAAGTAGGAATTTGGGACACCTAGGTCGCAAAAAATGTTCCCCTTCGATACCTACCACTGTCATATCTACAAGTTGCTCTGCACCTATTAATTACCAATGAAATATGTATAACCAGGAATACTGGTAAATATATAAATTTTGTGGACTGTATATTAAAAATAATAAATGGTTATATATATATACACAATTACATAACAGAAGGAAAATACATCTTAATATCACTCATCAATTTGACTAGATATTAAGTTGTATCATACTCAGAAAAACCTCACTAACTAAATTTATGAAAACACTGGCCAAAATTATACACAAATCTAGAGAGCTTATCTGAGGTTCCTGGAGCTGACTTGTCCAATCGTCTGATATCTCAAGTTATGCAGGAATGCACATCCACCAATTTCGCCTCCTATTTGAGATGTGTCAACACAATTTTAACCTCTAGAGCATGAAAAATTCTTCCCATTACACCAATGTTTGTACAAAATTCAAAACCAAGATGGCGAGTCTCCTGCCCAGATGCAAACTTTCCGTTTTCTATGACATAAATATTATTAAATACAGTATGGCCATCTATTTACATATAAATACTGAATTTCTGGAAAATATATACAGTATTTTCCACATGTATTATGTCTGTACAAGATATGTTATCAATAAAATATAAAAAAAAAAATTCTCCTAAGCCACAAGCTCGTCAGATCACGGCTGCACCCAGTACACTGAACCACAAGCTGGTCAACTGTACCCAGTTATTCTCTGCCTGGATGAGGTAGAGTGCGGTCGTGCTTTGCACCCCTCTACTGTTTTCCAAGACGAGCTACTCAGTCAACAATATGGCACCAGGTGTGTGCAGGAGAGTGAATACTGTGGGCATTGAACTCATTAGTGGGGCTTTAACGCCTACGTCAGTCGATGTGTTATTGCCCAAAATTATAAGAGAGACATACGGCATCAAAGACTAGGATTTGTATGGAGTGGCACTGAACAGTGTTTATAGAATATTTGTGACAGTGTTAATTGCTCAAGTATACAAGGCTTTGGTGGATCGTTACCAAGATGTCAGCATTAACGTAACACCGGCAGTGAGGGTCAAGTTGACGGATGTATCACGACATTATTCATGGGTCAAGCTCCGCAACGTGCCTTTTGAGGCTCATGAAGTAGATATTCGAAATGTTTTCGAACGTTATGGAACTGTACATCTAGCCCAACCTGGCAAATGGGTAAAAGGAGTTTACACAGGATTCCCTGAGGGTTCTTTCAATCTCAAGATGATGCTAAGGCATCCTATACCCTCGTATGTATATTTCGAGGAGTTTAGAACCCAGGTAATGGTAGCGTATGCAGGGCAGAGGCGTACGTGCCGACTGTGTGGCGAATATGACCATATGGTGGCAGACTGTGGCAAGCGGAATATGGCTCCTGGGCCAGCAAGGGGCGGAGCACCTGCGCATGAGAAACCGATGCCTAAGGAAGAATGGGGGCAGGGAGAAGGGCATGGTCGCATGTGGAGTGAAGAGGTGGTGGCTCCTCCTGTGGAATCGGAAGAAGTGGTGATCCATGAATCACCTGGCCCATCAACAGTACAGTTGTCAAGTGAGGAGGTGCAGGTGGGCGCAGCAGTGAAAGCTATTGAGGAGGAGTTGGAGACCTTGATACAGCCTATATTACAGTCTACGGAGGTGGAGAGTCACAGCGAGCAGGAACCTGGGATCAGGGCAGAAGGTGTGTGCGTGGGGGGGTAGGATCAGGTGGCACCTGTGATGGACAGTGCGAGTGCCATGGAAGGAAATGGAGGCGGATTAAGGGTGGTAGAGGTGGAAGTCTATTGTGCTGGCTCCCAGGACTCGGACATGGAAACTGAGGGAGCTACAAGGAAAAGGGCAGCAGCGTCAGATTCGGACGATGCTCTGATGCCAGCGCAAAGGCCAGGGAAAAAGACATGGGGTTATGGTGCCCAGAGTGACTCTACAAGAGGGCCACAACAGAAGGAGGGGATGGATGGGAAGGAGGGTGGAGTATGTGGCAAAGGCAAAGCCCAGGGGAATGGTCTAAAAGGGAAGAGTATTGACATGAGGTGGGGAGGGAAACCTTAAACAGGCCTCAGGTGTGTAACAATAAATATTAATGGTCTGTGTGATGGTGTTAAATGAGAGTGCTTCAGGATGTTTTTGAATAGGTACAAGGTTGACATAGCTTTTGTTCAGGAGCATAATTTTAAGCTTGGTTGTGAATTAGTGGTGCCTGGGTATCAGGCTTATGTGTTTCCCTCTGAGCATTTAAAAGGAGGAGTGGGTGTGTTGATCAGGGAGGCGAGCCCGTTTGTATTGCACAGGAAAGAGGGGGAGGAGGGGGGAGAGTATTACATGTGGAAGGATGGTGGATGGGAGAGAGAGTGACATTTCTGTGTGTGTGCGCCCCAGCAGAAAGTGACGTGAAAGTGAAGATGGATTTTGTGCGGGAGGAGCTTGTGTACTACCTATGCATCTTACCGTAGGTGGCGATTGTGGAAGGGATTGGAACTGTGTAGTTAAGAGGGCAGACGTGGAACCCAGAAGAGCAGGATATTTTTCCTCAGTCTTGGGGGGCCTGCTTAGAGATCTTCAGTTATGTGATGCTTTCGGGGGAGGTCTGTGGGAGGTGGAACATACGTTTATAAGACTGGGATATGCGGCTCGTTTGGACAGGTTATATTTATCTCAGAGGGTTTTGGTAGAGTCTTTTAAAACTATTGAGATGGTGTCTTCCGATCATAGGGTGGTATTAGTGGAGATGGGGTGGGATGCTTTGGCTCATAGGCAGGGAAGTTATTGGAAACTGAACACGATGGTTTTTGGGGGGATAGGGAGGGAGTGGAAGGTTTTGCAGTATTTTGGGAACAGCTCTGTGCAGACAGAAGGACTGAGGAGGATGTGGTAGGATGGTGGGATAGTGTGGCTAAGGTAAGAATGCGTCAGTTTTATGTGAGGGAGGGCAAATGCATTAATCAATTGCGGTATGGTTTGTCAAATTATTTAGAATCTAGATTACGGGATTGTTACGAGGGGGGGCGGTGGCCGGGGTGTACCCAGTGGAGGATATACATATGTTGAAGGACAGGATAAGGGATTTGCAAGAAGAACGTTTTGCAGCTGTACGGGTACAGGCGGGGTTGGAGGAAGTACTCCGGGGCGACAAGCCATCGGCTTGTGTGCTGCGAGGACAGAAGGTACAACAGCAAATGACTACAATACCAGGATTGCAAGTCATTTCTTCGGTGGGGGGTTTTAGAGAGGGTCAGGTACTATGGGAAACCATGGGGATGAGTGCATATGCAGATAGATGGTTTGAGGAATACGGGAAAAGTAGTGGGGTGGATGGCAAGGTTCTTGGGCAGGTACATGAGTATGTGCTGTGCAAACTGGGGAGGAGTAATCGGGAGGCACTGGGTGGGGTCATTGAGGAGGAGGAAATATGGAGAGTCCTTATGGACATGAGAAAGGGAAAGGCACCCATGATCGATGGTTTACCAAGCGAATTTTATGTACAGCACTGGGGTCTGCTTAGGGGTTTCCTAGTAGGGTTAATGAATGATATGAAAGAAGGAGGTAAGATGGGAGAATCGCAGGCAACGGCAGTGGTGGTGTTGGTCCAGAAGGGTAAACAGCAGAGTACCCTTCGGGATTACCGAGCCATTTCGTTGCTTTGTGCTGATTATAAATTGTTCGCGAAAATTCTTGGGATACGGCTTAAATGTGTTGTGTGGAGGGTCGTGTTTGAGTCTCAGTTTGGGATCATAAAGGGGTTCCTGGAGGACATGGAAAGGGGAAGAGGGGCGATGGTGGCGTTGGATTGGCAAGGGGCTTATGACAGGGTGGAAAGAAAGGCTTTGAGGAATATTCTCCTACGACAGGGGTTTGGCTAAGAAATAGTGGGGTGGGTGGATACGTTGTACTCAAACGCGAAGGTAAGGGTGCAAATCAATGGGTGTGTGGGGGAGGGAGTCGACATGGAGTGGGGTCTTCAGCAGGGATGTCCATTATCACAACTATTGTTTGCATATGTTCAGGATCCCTTTTATAGGATGGTGGAGGATCGTCTAAGGACAGGGGGGGATGGTGAGCAGAAGCCTTGGCCTGGTTTGGTGGGCTATGTTGATGATACAACTATTTTGGTGAGTGAGAAGACACGGTTAGGACTTTTGGGGGAAGTTGTACACAATTTTGGGAGAGCTACTGGGATGAAGGTAAATCTGGAAAAGTCACTGATAATGGGGCTGGGAGAGTGGGCAGGGAGATTAGAATGGGGATGTGATGTTGTGCAGCGGCGGACTGGGTGGTCTGAAAATCTGCGGTGTCATGTATGAGGCTGACCTGAGTGCTGCAAGGGTTAACAATTCGAATAGGATGGTGGAGCAGGTGCAGCGACGTTTGGGAATGCTGCGACCTCACCATTTAACCTTTACGCAATGTGCAATTGTCATCAATGTATTACTATATAGTAAAGTCTGATTTGTTTCGGCTGTGATGCCGTTAACAGGAATGGCGATCACGAGTATTCTTAAAATGGTGTTCAAATTTTTGTGGGGTTCAGGGTGCAACTGGTTGCGAAGGGAGGTAGTGACATTGCTGGTATGTAGGGGAGGTTGGGTTTGTTGGACTTGAGAAAGCGCATGAAATGTGTGCTTATTAAGAGGGAAGTGATGAGTGCAGGTGGATGGAGGGGGGGTCAGCTAGATAAGGTACATGCTCACCTGAGGAAATGGTATGGAGGGGCGGAAATGAAGGAATGTGAAACAGTGTTACGTGCCTTAGTGTTAGCCAGGGAACCGGGAAAAGTAAAGGTGGGAACTTTGTGTAAATTTTTAGGGGGACATGTAGTGGCACCGGTTGAAGGGATCTACCCCATGTATGCATGGGATGTAATATGGCGAAGATTTAGTAAATTAAGGATACGACCTAGGACGCATGAGGTTATGTATCGTTTCCTGCATGGAATTTTGCCAACGGGAGCGATGCTCGGAGATAGGAGGGTTATCGAGGGTGGGGGGGTGTGGCAGACGCAGTGGGGAAGAGACTGCTTATCATGTTGTCTATTTTTGTGAAGGTTTGGAGTACATCAGGGTATGGATGAGTAAGGTAGTGGTGAGGGTGGGGGGTCAAGGTGTTTCGGTATTGCGAGCGTTGAGTCTCGATATGAGTGGTGTGGATGAGGGTGTGGTAAGGGGTTTAGCACATGTAATCGTGGACTACATATATGTTTTGTGGGGTATGAGGGGAAAGGAGAGTGGGGATGTGCTGAGAAGGACTTTGGCAGAGACGTTTTATCGAGCTTTGTGTCGCAACAGAGACATTTTTGGGAAAAGGTGGGAGGAGGTTTTTTCTAAGGGTTATAGAGGACTAACAATAGGGAATTTATTGGCGTTATAAGGGGTTTTAACTGCCGGGGTGAGTAAGTCGGTAAAAGGGTTGGGGTTCAGGGGTATTCAACGGGCTCATCTCCTTGGGTGTGCAGTGATGGGTGATTGGGTGTGATTGGAGTACTCGTGTGGGACTAGATGAGAGGTTGTGAAAGATTAGTTTTGCTTAGTTTCCTTGATGGGGAAGGTGTAAATAGTTTAAATATATAACATTTATTAATATATAACCTATAAATTATATAACATGTATATTTTCTTTGGTAGCGTATTATGTTCCGCTTGTAATGGTCTTGCAATTGAATTTTAACTTTTCTTGAGAGGGCATTCCTTTCACTATGGTTCCTTGGAGCACTCAGTTATTTTTTGCCATTTTTGTAACGTGTTCCTGCATCAGTTTTGAAGTAATTACCTATTATGTAAACATGTGTGGATAAGGATTAGTTCTCTAAATTAATATTTTTGTATATATATTTGTATGTAATACTAGTTAGGCACGTGCTAGAAGGCACAGCGAAAGTATAGTCTTGTGGAATGTGTGTTACGTTTTGGTAAGTTTGTATGTGGCGTGTTAGATGTTATAAGGAGTTTGGTGTCGTTATACTTACTAAAATCATGATGAACCATTTGGATAATACTTATTCATGTCCTAGTCTTGGGTTAGTTAAAATATTTACATAGCCTAGTAGTGCACCACTATGTAGCATGTGGTGTATTATCTTGCATTTTGTGCGTGAACTTCACTTTATGTAATGTTTTGAAAGTTTGTATTTCATGGTTGTTAACATTAATATACTGATATTATATATTAGTGGTGTATATTCTTCTACTTTTTACTGTGTATGTGTATAGGAATGTATGTTTCATATCTGTTTTAGTTGTAAATTTATGTTTTTGTGTCTTGTTGGTCATGTACTACCAACTCTTGGTAAATACTCATTAAGATTTTGATGAGGTCAGGGTATGACCATTAATTTTTTTTTATTTATTTAAAAACTTACACAATACATAACTGCACACTAGCAGAAAAATGTTGTCCAATAAAAGGAACATTGTCAAAACTTTCACAATTTACAATAGCAACATAATTTATACCACACCAATCCAAAGAACACTAAACCCCCACACACTGTTAACACTCACTCAAAACCTGCGAAGGGCAGGATGAGAAACCCTTGCAGCCACACAAGTGTGGCACAACCCTCTACCCCTTAACTTAGATTGTAACGAAAACACTTTTCCCCAATATACAGATATATGAGATCATAGGGCGGTTTATGCTGATTTAAATTGGGACGGTTTGCCTAAGAGATATTTGGGGTACTGGAAGCTGAATGTACGACTACTGGGTGAGAGGGTGGAGGGAGGGGATTTTGAAAGTTTGTGGGAGGACTTATGGGGTGGGGTAAGAGTGCGAGCGATTTATTGGGGTGGTGGGATGGGGTTGCAAAGAGGAGGATCAGGCAATATTATGTGCGAAGGGGAAAGAATGAGGCATGGATGACATATGGGCTTCAACAGTATTTAGAGGGGCGGTTGCAGGGTTGTTATGAGAGGGGTGCTGTGGAAGGTGTGTATCCAATGGAGAAAATTGAAGCGTTAAAGTGGCAGATAAGAGATATGCACAATGAGAGATTTGATGAGGCGAGGGTGCAAGGTGGGTTAGAGGAAGCGATTTGGGGTGACAGGCCGTCAGCCTGTGTGTTACGGGGCCAGCGGAGATGCAGGGTGGCAATGGAAATTGATAAGCTGGTAGTACACGAGAACTTAGGTGGGTATACGAAGGGTCAGGAGTTGCGAACTACTGAGGGTATGAGTGGTTTTATGGATAGTTGGTTTGGAAAATATTTGCGGAGTGTAGGAGTGAACGGTGAGGATTTAGAGAGATTGGGAGAGAATGTATCTTGTGTGCTGAGTGGAAGTGATCGTATGGCATTGGGAGGGGATATAGAAGAGGGGGAGGTATGGAGAGCTTTGGAGAATATGGCGAGAGGTAAAGTGCCAGGTATAGATGGGTTACCTTGTGAATTCTATGTGAAGCATTGGAGTGTGTTGAAGGTTTTTTTAGTGACCCTGATGAATGTGATGAAAAGTGAGGGGAGGATGGGTGAGTTGCAGCATACTGCACTAGTAGTATTGATTCCAAAAGGGGAAGGCCCTACTACAGTGCAGAACTACAGGGCGTTGTCGTTATGTGCTGATAAGATATTCGCAAAAATCTTGGGGAACAGGCTGAAGTGCGTGATAGATAGAGTTGTTGCGAGAGGTCAGTATGGGGTGCCTGGGAGGACGATGTATGAGGGACATGGAATAATAAGAGATTTTGTGGAAAGTATGGAGGGGGAGAATAAAGGGGGGGAGGTGTCTTAGCATTGGATTGGCAGGCTGCGTATGATTGCGTAGAACGAGAGGCACTGTGGCAAATCTTACGGAGGCAGGGTTTTGGGGAAGAGATGGTGCTTTGGATTGAGACTTTGTATAATAGGGTAGGTGTACGTGTGCAGGTGAATGGGAAATTGGGAGAGTGGGTTTCAATGGGTAGAGGCATAAGGCAGGGTTGTCCTCTGTCTCAACTGTTGTTTGCTTGTATACAGGACCCTTTTTACAGGGCAGTGGGGAAATGTTTAGGGGTGGATCGTGGTGTGGAGAATGGAGGGATGGGAATAATAGGGTATGTGGATGATACGACAATACTAATGAGCAGGGAGGAAAGTTTACATGAGGTGGAGGATGTAATTGGTGGTTTTGAAGGAGTTACAGGTTTAAAAGTGAATGTGGAGAAATCGAAATTATTGGTCTTAGGGAATTGGGTAGGGAGGGCACGATGGGAAACAGCTGTGCATTGGTGTGTGGTGGATAGACTAAAGGTGTGTGAGATAATTTATATGGGGAATGCCGGAGAGGCATGGATGGTTAATTCTGGGAGGGCAGTGGATAGGTTGGTGGATAGGTTAAATGTTTTGAGACCCATGCATTTGACGATACATCAACGTGTAATAGTGGTGAATGTAATGTTACATAGTATGGTCTGGCATGTGGCAGCAGTATATCCGTTGGCAGGACCGGACATAACTAGAATGCTAAACAAGGTTTTTCGATATATATATGGGGTTCGGGGTGTGACTGGTTGGGTAGGAGTGTTGTTATGCTACCGGTCGACAAAGGTGGATTGGGTTTAATAGATATAAGATTAAGGGTTAAATGTATATAATTGAAGAAGGGGTTTCTCCGAGTGGAAGGTCGTGTGGGGAAGGGTGTGCAAGCATTATATGAGGAGGCACGAAGGTGGTGGGTAGGATCAGAGATGAAAGAGTGTGAGGATATGCTGCGAGCTTTATTGTATGTTAGAGATCTGTCTAGAATGTGGGTAGGTGTTCTGGAGCGTGCTGTAGGGGTGAGGGTGATTGCAAATGTGGAGGGCATATACCCAATGTATGCATGGGGAGACATTTGGGAAAGGTTGCGGTTGGTGCGCATCAGACCAAGAGTGAGAGAGGTAATGTTTCGTTTCCTTCATGGAATATTGCCGTCTGGTGTGGTGCTTCGGAAGAGAGGGTTGATGGTGGAGGACGTATGTAGGGTGTGTGGGGATAGGGAGACAGCTTTTCATGTAGTATATTTTTGTAAAAATTTGGAGTGTATATGGGAGTGGATGGGTGGGATTTTGAGGAGGGTGGGTGGGGGAGGGATATCGGTATTAAGGGCATTGAGTTTAGATGTGGGAGGTGTGGAAGAGTCTGTGCAGCGTGCTTTGGTGTACATCATAACGGATTTTGTTTTCGTATCATGGGCCATGAGGGGTAATGGGGATTGAGTGGTGCAAAAGAAGGTATTGGCTGCAACAATGTACAAAACACTTAGTCGTAATAGGGGGATATACGGAAGTAGATAGGAAAGGGCTTTTCCTGAAGGATATCGAAGTATGAATGTCAGAGGTTTGTTGGAGGAGAAAAAAAAAAAGGGGGGGGTTGTGTTAGGAATTTCAGGGGTTGCACCGGGCTCGTCTCAGAATTTGGAAACGTATGAGGAGTCCTTGATATGGTGTGAAATGGCAGCGAAGTTGTGGAGCGTGTTTTAAGTAAGTTTGTGGTGGTGCATAAGGGAAAAGTTGTTAATATTTATGGACATGGAAATGAGTAATATTTGTGTGAATGTGAAAAGTATACGGTCATACTCAGGATGGTCTACTGATGTATGTTATGGATAAGTTAAATTTGGGATATGTTGTAATGTATTATCAGGACTGGTGGTTGTATTAAAGCAAAGGACATGCAGGCGTGATAAATATGTCTGTGTACCAAATGTACTGCTAATAATGAGATAATGTAATGTGTGTGATTTTTATCATACATTAAATGTATATAGCACTATGTAAGAGAGAATTTCATGTACTCAGTATGGGTTGTATATTAGTATTCGGTGAAGTTCAATGAATATTATTGACGTGATGGGTATATAAAGACGTGTTCATGTACAATGTGTTAAGTAGGGTTAGGATGGTGAGGCAAGAAATTCTGCTGTCTGTAGAATAAGAATATAGTACTTGTTTAATTTAATGTTTAATAGTAATGACTATGTATATTTTATTATATGGTAGAAGAAGTTTGTTACTTAAAAATGGAAATTATATTTGCAATTATTATTATTATAATCAAAAAGAAGCGCTAAGCCACAAGGGCTATACAGCGCTGCAGGGTAGGGAAGGAAGCAAGGGAATTGGATGGCAGTAGGGAGGGGGGATGATCAGCAGGTTACAGAAAACAGCGGGGCAGGGGATAGTACGGGGGTAGAGGGTAGCAAGATATTGAAGTAGAAAGGGCTGAAGGTATCAGAATTTGTGAAGTAAGTCAGTTGTTGTCAAAAAGTCAATGAGAGAGTCCGCATGAAAGGTGGGTCCATCAGCAAGAAGGGAAGGTAAAGAGAGAGCAGCGGAGCGAAGACGACGACAGAGGTAAATTCTGCATGCTCGTTGATAAAGTGGGCAGTCCAACAGAATGTGGCTGACTGATAATGGAACTTGGCAATTCTCACAGAGAGGAGCAAGACGCCTCTCCATGAGATATCCATGAGTAAGACGAGTATGGCCAATGCGAAGACGGGAGAGAGTAGTCTCCCAACCTCGACACTGGTGATAAGAAGACGGCCAGTAACCTATACTCGGTTTAATAGATTGAAGTTTGTTGCCGAGCATAGTAGACCAACGTTGTTGCCAACGGGTGTGAAGGTGGGAAGATATTGCAGTAAAATAGTCCGTAAATGGAATACCTCTATAAGAAACTGGTAGGTCATGTACTGCTGACCGCGCAGCAGTGTCTGCCTGTTCATTGCCCTGTACGTCAACATGACCAGGGACCCAACAAAAAACAATATCTTTATGCTTGGTAAAGATGCGGCGTAGCCAGAGTTGGATACGGAGGACTAAGGGGTGAGGTGTATCAAATTTTTGTATAGCCTGTAAAGCACTAAGGGAGTCTGAGACAACCACAAATGATGACACAGGCATAGATGCAATATGGATAAGTGCTGTAAGGATGGCATATAATTCAGCAGTAAAAATACTAGCCGAAGATAGTAAATGCCCTTGTACGACGCTGTCCGGAAACACTGCTGCGAATCCTACGCCATCAGAAGACTTAGAGCCATCTGTGTACATAGCAATGGCATGAGAATGAGAGTGAAAGTGGTCAAGAAAAAGAGAGCGGGAAGCGACCGTAGACAGTTGGGCTTTCGAGCAAGGGAGGGAGAAAGAACAAACTCGAACAGCTGGAACTTCCCAGGGGGGTAGGGAAAAGTGAGATGCTACATGTACATAGAAAGGTGGTAGTTGAAGAGAAGACAAGAGCGAATGAAGGCGAAGAGAGAAGGGACGGAGTAAGCAGGGGCGGCGAACAAATAAAGAATGTCTACTAATATCAGTGACCATTCTATAAATGGAAGGATTGCGGAGATCATGAGAGCGTACATAGTAGCGCAGGCAATGGGCATCACGGCGATCGGATAAGGATGGAACGTTCGCTTCTGCATAGAGGCTTTCGACAGGGGAAGAGCGAAAAGCACCAAGGCATAAACGTAATCCTTGGTGATGAATGGGGTTAAGGCTAGAGAGAGTAGCAGGAGATGCCGCTGAATAGATCTGGTCACCATAATCAAGTTTCGATAAAAAAAGGGTGGAATGTAGGTGAAGGAGGGTTCGACGATCAGCTCCCCACGAAAGATGAGCAAGGGTTTTAAGAAGGTTCAGCCGGCTGTGACAAGTTGCCTTCAGAGAGGTATTGCGAGGTTTCCAGGATAACCTACGATCAAAGAGGAGGCCCAGAAACTTGACTGTATCACGTTCAGGGATACGTGAGCCATAGAGGTACAAAGGATGATCAGAGATGACAGAGCGTCTAGTGAAAGTGATTTGGTGGGTTTTAGTGCTGGAAAATTTAAACCCATGTGTGGTGGCCCAATTGGAAACACGGTCGACTGCATGCTGGAGAGAAACTGCAAGGAGGTGACAGTCAGCGCCTGCACAGGCAATAGCGAAGTCATCAACATAGAGTGATGACCAAATATTTGATGGAAGACTAGAGGCCAAATCATTAATAGCAAGGAGAAAAAGTGTTGTGCTCAGAACACATCCCTGGGGGACACCTTCAGCTTGGACAAAGTCCGGGGAGAGCACATTAATAAACCGAACACGGAAATGCCTGTCAGTTAAAAAGTTCTTAAGGAAGGATGGTAGATTGCCTCGAAGGCCTAAGGAGTGGGCTTGGGCTAAAATATTATACCTCCAAGTTGTGTCATATGCCTTCTCAAGGTCAAAAAATATGGCAATAACTGAGTGGTTATTCGCAAAGGCATTACGAACATACGTATCCAAGCGCAGTAAGGGGTCTATGGTTGAACGTCCCTTACAAAAGCCATATTGACGAGTGGAGAGACTGTTGTGTGTCTCTAAATACCACACTAAACGTCTATTTACTAGACGTTCCATTACTTTGCAAACTGCACTGGTAAGAGCAATGGGACGATAGTGGGAGGTTTCATGTCCCGTAGTGCCTGGTTTGCGGAAAGGGAGAACAATGGCGGATTTCCACAGCTGTGGAAGAACTCCTTGTGACCAAATAAGATTGTAAAGGCGTAATAGGACTGCAAGGGCTGACTGATGTAAATGTTGTAGCATACGAATATGAATGTCGTCGGGCCCAGCTGCCGATGATCGACAAGCTGAGAGTGTTGCCTCCAGTTCTTGAAGTGTAAAAGGCACATTATACTGTTCTTCTCTGAGAGAAGAAAAGTCCAAGGGTGCTAACTCTCTGGCAGACTTTGAGGAAAGAAATGAGGGGCATAGATGGAGTCCCTGAGAAATACGGACCAGATGATTGCCAATTTCATTGGCAACATCTAGTGGGTTTGCTATATCAACACCGGCAACCCGCAGAACAGGAGCCGGGTCAGGAGAATATTTACCACTCAGTTTTCGTACTTTTTTCCAGACTGCACTCATAGAGGAAGCAGAGGTGATGGTGGAGACATAATCTCGCCAGCAAGTGCGTTTAGCGTCACGGATGACACGGCGAGCGATCGCACGCTTCTGTTTAAAATCAAGGAGTCGCTCTGTGGTTCTATTGTACCGGTACCTGCCCCATGCAGCGCGTTTCAAACGTACTGCACGAGCACAAGCAGGAGACCACCAAGGCACGCATTTCTGAGAATGCCTGCCCGAAGTTTGGGGTATAGAATGAGAAGCTGTGGTGAAAACGGAGGACGAGAAGAGGTGTAAAAGCTCATCGATGGAGGACGAAGAAGGAACCTCTTTAAAAACAGTCAGGTGTGAGTAAAGGTTCCAATTTGCCCGATTAAATTGCCAGCGTGGGGTGCGAAGAGGTGGCGAATATGAAGGGGAAGTAAGAATGATTGGGAAATGATCACTGTCATGTAAGTCCGGGAGAACAGACCAAGTAAAGTCTAATGCGGCGGAGGAAGAGCAAACTGAGAGATCGATGCAAGAGAGAGTATGAGTCCGAGGATCAAAATGGGTGTGAGTACCTGTATTTAAAACATGGAGGGGGTGGGTGGCAAGAAAAGCCTCTAACTGAATTCCACGGGAATCACAGTGAGACCCTCCCCAGAGGAAATGGTGGGCATTAAAATCACCAAGTAACAGAATCGGTGGCGGTAATGACGAAACAAGGAAGGCAAAATCCGGAATAGATAATGCCCGAGAAGGAGAGAGATATAAAGAACAGAGCGTATACCACCTATGTAAGTGGATACGGGCTGCTGTGTAATGCAGCAAAGTATGAATAAATAGCTGATGGTACGGAATATCAGTGCGGAGAAGAAGGGCACTTTCATTAAAGGTCCTATCAGGAAAAGGATCTGAAGAATACAATAAATTATAGCCTGAGATGTGAGAAATAACAGCAGAGTGTAATTTTGGTTCCTGTAAGCAAACACCAACAGGGGCAAACTGGGAGAGTAACATCTGAAGCTCACCCCGATTACCCCTGAGGCCGTGTATATTCCACTGTAAAAAGGCCATGATTGGCAATGATAAAGATACTTGAAATCCGCAGGTAAGGGTTCCTACGGACTAGAAGGGTTAGAAAAGTCCACATGCGGAGGCAGTGGAAAATGTTCAAGCAGCGAAGGAACGGTGCGCTGTGAAGAAAGGAGTTGCGCAGATGGAGCAGAGGAGAGAGAAAGAGCGGAAGGTGGATCAGTGTCCATTGATGGTTTGGTCTCTGCAATATATTCAGAGATTGCTTCAAGTGTTTCGGAATTCAGAGATGTCGTATGGGAGACAATATTGGGAATGGTAGGGGGAGGATGAGTAAAGATTGGAACTGTATTGGACTGTACCAAGGTAGGGGGGGGCGAAAGGGTGGAGGGAACTGGAGAAGCGTGGCAGGGGACAGAAGAGACAGGAACCTGGGAGGTGGCAGAAGAGGAAGAAACTTGGGAGGGAACAGGGGAGGAAGGTACATTACGAGGAGGAGGGTGAACCTCTGCACTTGTAACTGAGCCAGTGAGAGGGGAAGAACTAGGGACAGAGACAGGGAGGGTAAAATGAGGAGGTGGAAGATGGGTAGGAGGTGTTACCGGACCTTTTTTTGACTTTTGAGAAGTAGAGGGACGATTGGGAAGAGGTGTCGTACGAGGTCTCGTCGATACTGAGGCTTGTAAGAGAGAACTCGAAGAAGCGAGATTAGACTGAGGCGTTGAAGTAGGGACGTCTGAGCCGAGGACAGCAAAAGGATTAGATACAGGAGTGATTATGGGAGAGGTAACCACAGAGGTGGGTGTAGAAGATGGGATACCAGAAGTGGGGGGACGTTTTGAAACACGGGAATAAGAAACACGTGGGAGTCTCCCTTGGAGGCGGAGATGAGAAACTGCCATGGCATAAGGGAGACCTTCTGTCTCTTTGAGGTAACGGATTTCCCGCTCGTTTAAATAGACCTGACAACGGCGAGAGTACGAAGGGTGAGCCTCATGACAGTTAAGGCAAGAGGGAGATCGATTGCAAGACGTATTAGAATGGTCATCGGCACCACAGACTGGGCATTCGGCGATAGATCTGCAATATTTCGCTGGATGGCCAAATCGCCAGCAATTTCTACACTGTTGTGGTGTAGGGATCACCTTTCGAACTTGTAACCGATGTCCTGCTATATAAACGGAGGATGGGAGTTCTCGGCTGTCAAAAGTTAAACGAGCCACATTGCTAGGGTATCGTCTCCGCCCACGGGCAGGAAGAACGTAAGTGTCTACCTTGAGGATTGGGAGATCCTGGAGTTCCAGCTGTTCTAGAATGTCGGTGCCACATGTCTGGAAATTTTGTTGAACTATGGTATGGGGCAGAATAACGGTACCACTACAAGAATTGAGGGAATGATGTTTTTCAAGGGTGACAGGAACAGTATCTATATGGGAAAGACGAGAGAGCTCACGAGCCTGGGTAGCATTCTGTACGGTAATGATGCGCGTACCGCTCTTAAGAGCATGAAAAGAAATATCTTTACCAACATGGCGTAGGAGTGCCTTGCCAATACTATGGTCAGAAAGATAGGCAGTAGAGGAAGTTGGTCGTAAAGTGAAGAATTTAGTCCACTGTTCAGTCTGAAACTGAGCGTGGAAAGGTAGTGAAGGACGTGTCGATCGTTTCTGAGAAGAACGAGAAGGTGAAGGTGGAGAAGTATCATCAGCAGGTAATTGTCGTTGACGTTTAGGCATGGGACCAGAGTTGGTCCGACGTGGAACGGGTCGGCGATTTGAAAATTGCCGCACCGTAGAGGGAGAGGCCGGAAGCATAGTCAGAGGAGAGCGAAGGTCTGATAAATCGAAGGAGTCAGTCGAGGCCTCAGTACCTGAAACGGGTGAGGAAACAGCACCGGCAATAGGTACAGAGGCATGAGGAATGTCTGAAGAGTGGTCCAAAGACGAGGCGGGGTCAGAACGGGGTGCGGTATCAAGAAGGGGCCCGGGGGTACCAGGTTCATGGACTAGGGCTGCCATGGTTAGGTTACTTCTTTCTTTTTGTTTTTAAGAAAAAAAAAGAAAGAAGAAAAGAAAATAAAAATAAAAAAAAGAAAAAAAAAGGGGGGACCGGGGAGGGATAGTTCCTAGGAGGAATGAAAGGGCCAGAAATCTCCCTCCGCGCCCAAGAGGACTCGACACCGCTAGTAGCGCAGATGCAGCATGGAACCCGTGCCATACCCTACCCTTCATGCCAGTAAACCAGCAATCTGGGATAGCAACCTCACATCTGCCGAGCTACCTCGGTGGACAAAAGAGAGGGCGGCCGGATATCCGCCACAAAGCATACCTCCTTCAGCCACCACCCCCGGAATCCGAAAGGTGGCTTCCAGAGATACACCCGTCGCCCAAAAGACACCCAAAGCTACTCCGGGATACCGGAGAGGGATCGGGACATCCCTAGGCAATCCAGATTCCACGGCAAACTACGCCACCGCCAAGAAACCTCAACGGAATGGGATGGACCCCGGTGTCCTTTCCCCTACCTAGGAACTAGCGCGCCTGTGGGAGAAATCACGAAGGCTAAAAAGAGGAAGGGCAAAAGGGAGGGGTGAGGAGGAGGAGGAGGAATGGAAAAAGGGGAGGATGGGGAGGATGGGATAGGGGAGGGGAGAATGGGGGGTAATTAGGTTCGGTCTGAGGAAGAAGACTGACAGGGCTAATTCCTCAGACCAAGAGCCTCTTCACCACGCCAAGGAGCCCCCCTTGAAGAGGTGAGAAATAACAGCAGAGTGTAATTTTGGTTCCTGTAAGCAAACACCAACAGGGGAAAACTGGGAGAGTTACATTTGAAGCTCACCCCGATTACCCCTGAGGCCGCGTATATTCCACTGTAAATAGGCCATGATTGGCAATGATAAAGATACTTGAAATCCGCAGGTAAGGGTTCCTACGGACTAGAAGGGTTAGAAAAGTCCACATGCGGAGGCAGTGGAAAACGTTCAAGCAGCGAAGGAACGGTGCGCTGTGAAGAAAGGAGTTGCGCAGATGGAGCAGAGGAGAGAGAAAGAGCGGAAGGTGGATCAGTGTCCATTGATGGTTTGGTCTCTGCAATATATTCAGAGATTGCTTCAAGTGTTTTGGAATTCAGAGATGTCGTATGGGAGACAATATTGGGAATGGTAGGGGGAGGATGAGTAAAGATTGGAACTGTAATGGACTGTACCGAGGTAGGGGGGGGGGCGAAAGGGTGGAGGGAACTGGAGAAGCGTGGCAGGGGACAGAAGAGGCAGGAACCTGGGAGGTGGCAGAAGAGGAAGAAACTTGGGAGGGAACAGGGGAGGAAGGTACAGTACGAGGAGGAGGGTGAACCTCTACACTTGTAACTGAGCCATTGAGAGGGGAAGAACCAGGGACAGAGACAGGGAGGGTAAAATGAGGAGGTGGAAGATGGGTAGGAGGTGTTAACGGACCTTTTTTTGACTTTTGAGAAGTAGAGGGACGATTGGGAGGAGGTGTCGTACGAGGTCTCGTCGATACTGAGGCTTGTGAGAGAGAACTCGAAGAAGCGAGATTAGACTGAGGCGTTGAAGTAGGGACGTCTGAGCCGAGGACAGCTAAAGGATTAGATACAGGAGTGATTATGAGAGAGGTAACCACAGAGGTGGGTGTAGAAGATGGGATACCAGAAGTGGGGGGACGTTTTGAAACACGGGAATAAGAAACACGTGGGAGTCTCCCTTGGAGGCGGAGATGAGAAACTGCCATGGCATAAGGGAGACCTTCTGTCTCTTTGAGGTAACGGATTTCCCGCTCGTTTAAATAGACCTGACAACGGCGAGAGTACGAAGGGTGAGCCTCATGACAGTTAAGGCAAGAGGGAGATCGATTGCAAGACGTATTAGAATGGTCATCGGCACCACAGACTGGGCATTCGGCGATAGATCTGCAATATTTCGCTGGATGGCCAAATCGCCAGCAATTTCTACACTGTTGTGGTGTAGGGATCACCTTTCGAACTTGTAACCGATGTCCTGCTATATAAACTGAGGATGGGAGTTCTCGGCTGTCAAAAGTTAAACGAGCCACATTGCTAGGGTATCGTCTCTGCCCTCGGGCAGGAACAACGCAAGTGTCTACCTTGAGGATTGGGAGATCCTGGAGTTCCAGCTGTTCTAGAATGTCAGTGCCACATGTCTGGAAATTTTGTTGAACTATGGTATGGGGCAGAATGACGGTACCACTACAAGAATTGAGGGAATGATGTTTTTCAAGAGTGACAGGAACAGTATCGATATGGGAAAGACGAGAGAGCTCATGAGCCTGGGTAGCATTCTGTACGGTAATGATGCGCGTACCGCTCTTAAGAGCATGAAAAGAAATATCTTTACCAACATGGCGTAGGAGTGCCTTGCCAATACTATGGTCAGAAAGATAGGCAGTAGAGGAAGTTGGTCGTAAAGTGAAGAATTTAGTCCATTGTTCAGTCTGAAACTGAGCATGGAAAGGTAGTAAAGGACGTGTCGATCGTTTCTGAGAAGAATGAGAAGGTGGAGAAGTATCATCAGCAGGTAATTGTCGTTGGCGTTTAGGCGTGGGACCGGAGTTGGTCCGACGTGGAACGGGTCGGCGATTTGAAAATTGCCGCACCATAGAGGGAGAGGCCGGAAGCATAGTCAGAGGAGAGCGAAGGTCCGATAAATCGAAGGAGTCAGTCGAGGCCTCAGTACCTGAAGCGGGTGAGGAAACAGCACCGGCAATAGGTACAGAGGCATGAGGAATGTCTGAAGAGTGGTCCAAAGACGAGGCGAGGTCAGAACGGGGTGTGGTATCAAGAAGGGGCCCGGGGGTACCAGGTTCATGGACTAGGGCTGCCATGGTTAGGTTACTTCTTTCTTTTTGTTTTTAGGAAAAAAAAAGAAAGAAGAAAAGAAAATAAAAATAAAAAAAAGAATAAAAAAAGGGGGGACCGGGGAGGGATATTTCCTAGGAGGAATGAAAGGGCCAGAAATCTCCCTCCGCTCCCAAGAGGACCTCAGCACCGCAAGTAGCGCAGATGCAGCATGAAACCCGTGCCATACCCTACCCATCATGCTAGTAAACTAACAATCCGGGATAGCAACCTCACATCTGCCGAGCTACCTCGGTGGACAAAAGAGAGGGCGGCCGGATATCCGCCACAAAGCATACCTCCTTCGGCCACCACCCCCGGAATCCGAAAGGTGGCTTCCAGAGATACACTCGTCGCCCGAAAGACACCCAAAGCTACTCCGGGATACCAGAGAGGGATCGGGACATCCCCAGGCGATCCAGATCCCACGGCAAACTACGCCACTGCTAAGAACCTCAACTGAATGGGATGGACCCCGGTATCCTTTCCCCTACCTAGGAACTAGTGCGCCTGTGGGAGAAATCCCAAAGGACAAAAAGAGGAAGGGCAAAAGGGAGGGGTGGGGAGGAGGAGGAGGAAAGGAAAAAGGGGAGGATGGGGAGGATGGGATAGGGGAGGGGAGACTGGGGGGTAATTAGGTTCGGTCTGAGGAAGAAGACCGATAGGTCTAATTCCTCAGACCAAGAGCCTCTTCACCACGCCAAGGAGCCCCCCTTGAAGAGGTATATTTGCAAAATATTACTAAATATACGTGATTGTGTAAGTTCGCTTGTAGGATGATGTTGTGTTTGTTCGCTTGTAGGATGAATGTAGTGTATGGAAGTGAGGTGGGACGAATCATTTGTTATATTATACTGTGTTTAGTTTTTCTGTGGTGAGGTGTGGAGATTGTTATTTTCTAACCTTTATTTGTTTCGTAATTTATTGAGGTATTATGTATTTTATATGAAGTTTAATATACAACAATAATAAGTGTGTAAAGAATTTTTGGATAATTGAGAATGTCTTCGTACATACAGTTTTATGTAAAATGTAAATACCTGTGACATTCTTTGGGTTATTGCATATTGTGTTTATGGCTGCAGTTTTGGATGTAATAAACCCACCTGTATTTGAAGCTGAGGGCTGTCTTTAGTTTAGTTAAATGTATGTTACGTGTGATGGTTGAGTTTTTTTTTTGGGGGGTATCAAACTTTTTTAGTTGAACGTGTGTTTTCTTATGTATAAGTTTAGTGCTATGGTAGGTTATGTGGAGTTTTCTTTTGTTATATATAATGGATACGTTTCATTGCTTACATTGTCTACATGTATAATTGTGTATTGCGTTTTTCAATATAAAAAAAAAATGTAATGTTTATTATAGGCTTTGTTTTGCCTAACGTTTTAGGTCAATGTTCTGTATTTTTAAAATTTGTAGGTTGTGTGACATTTACAGTGCAACTTGTGCAAGGGGTCTTATGACCCCTTGCACAAGTTGCGTGTGAGCGCTGACATAAATTGTAAGCTCTGTGTTAATGGTTTTGTTCCGTGCTGGATTATTATTATAATCAAGGGGGAAGCGCTAAACCCGTAGGATTATACAGCGCCCAGGGGGGGATGTGGAAGGCATTCAGGCTTAATTCGGGGAACTGGAGCACAGATTCAATTCCCTAAATCAAGAGCCCCTCACCAACATCAAGGAACCTTCCATGAGGGGTTTCCGTGCTGGAGCTCTAGCTATTTTATTCTGTTAGGCGGTTCCAGCAATTTGCGGGAAGTATTATGGTGGTATGTCTTGGCAATTTTATTGAAGGCTTAGGTTTGCCTTTTGTTTCATTATTGTAATGTATGTTTTTATTCCTATGTTTATCTTATCTTCTGTGTGCTTTGTGCAAGGGAGTTTTATTGTACAGTGTAACAGGAGTGTATCGTAGGTTTAGATTCTGTTAGTGTATTTTCTGAGCAGGTATTATCATGCTCTTTTCATTGTTAGGTGATTGTTTACCCTTTAATACGATATGATTGTAACAATTAGGGTCTGATGGGGTTGACACTAGATCATTGTATTCGCAAGTGGCTAATTATTGTGTTCTTTTATTTATTTATATCTTGTATTATGTCTTTTTCAATAAAATATAAAAAAA
>NC_091294.1:71210998-71218498 GCF_038502225.1 Cherax quadricarinatus | reverse complement strand
TAACCCAAGAAAGTCAGTGCGTCATCAAGGACTGTCTACCTTATTTCCATTGGGGGTCCTCAATCTTGTCCCCCAGGATGCGACCCACACCAGTCGACTAACACCCAGGTACCTATTTGCTGCTAGGTGAACAGGACAACAGGTGCAAGGAAACGTGTCGAAATGTTTCCACCAGTCAGGAATCAAACCCGGGCCCTCCGTGTGTGAAGCAGGATCTTTAGCCACCAGACCACCGGGCCACCTAGATCCTTTATCTTTTAATCACACACCTCTTGCGAACACCCGAGCATTCACTTCTCTTACAACTCCATCTATAAATATATTGAACAACCATGGTGACATCACACATCCCTGTCTAAGCCTACTTTTACTGAGAAATAATCTCCCCCTCTCCTACATACTCTAACTGGAGCCTCACTATCCTTGTAAAGACTCTTCACTGCTTTCAATAACCTACCTCCTATTCCATACAGTTGCAACATCTGCCACATTGGCTTTCCCCTATCCACCCTATCATACGCCTTTTCCAAATCCATAAATGCAACAAAAACCTCTTTACTCTTATCTAAATACTGTTTACCTATATGTTTCACTGTAAACACTTGGTCTACACACTCCATACCCTTCCTAAAGCCTCCTTGTTCATCTGACATCCTGTTCTCCATCATACTCTTAATTCTTTCAATAATAACTCTACCATACACTTTACTAGGTATACTCAACAGACTTATTCCCCTATAATTTTTACACTCCTTCTCTTTTGTCCCCTTTGCCTCTTCCATACATTTATTAAATAAAAGCACTAACCACTTCAAAACTATATCCCCACCTGTTTTGAACATTTCTATCTTTATCCCATCAATCCCAGCTGCTTTACCCCCTTTCATTCTACCCACTGCCCCACGCACTTCCCCCACACTTACAACTGGTTCTTCCTCACTCCTATAAGATGTTATTCCTCCTTGCCCTATACACGAAATCACAGCTTCCCTATCTTCATCAACACTTAACAATTCCTCAAAATATTCCCTCCACATCAACCATTTCCCACTGAGGCAGGGTAACCTGAAAAAGAAGAAACACTCATCTTCACTCACTCCATCAGTCTTGCCAGTCGTGCCTACACTAGTTAAAAAACTGCAACATCAACACCCCTCTTTCAGAGTATACACACTGTATTTCCCACCTCCAGGACTCAAATCCGGCTAGCTGGTTTCCATGAATCCATAAATGTTACCCTGTTCACACCCCAACAGCACATCAAGTCATAAAAATCATTCATCTCCGCTCGCTCATATCTAACGCACTCATGAATGCCTGCTGGAAATTCAAGCCACTTGCACACAAAACCTACTTTGCCGTTCTCACAGTCCTTCTTGGACTTAAAAAGGCTTTCGACAGTTCCACTAGAGGAGCAGGCAGGGATAGGAGGGTAAGTACTGCAGTGGATCAGTGAATACCTGACAGGAAGGAAACAGTGTGTGTTGGTCCGACTGGTGTCAGAGTGGGTGTGTGTGTCAAGTGGGGTTCCACAAGGGTCAGTCCTAGGTCCAGTGCAGTTTCTTGTATTTGTGAATGACAGAAAGGATAGTCAGAGGTATCCCTGTTTGCAGACGATGTGAAACTAATAAGGAGAATACAAGCGGAAGAGGATAAGGTAAACCTACAAGGGGATCTGGACAGGCTGCAAACCTAGTCTGACAAATGGCTCCTGGAGTTTAACTCCAGTAAGGGCAAAGTTATGAAGATTGGAGAAGGACAAAGGAGACTGCAGACGGAGTACAGCCTAAGAGGTCAAAGGCTGCAAAACTCTCTCAGGGAAAAGGATCTTGGGATAAGCATCATACCAAGCACACTGCCTCAGGCAGTGTGCTCGGTATGATGCTGCAGCATACGGGCGCCTGGCAAACCTGAGAATAGTGCTTTGTCATCAAAGTAAGGAGTCATTCATGACACTGTACACCGTGTACATCAGGCCCATATTGGAATATGCAGCAACAGTAGGGAACCCACACCTGGTCAAAAATGTCAAGAAGTTAGAGAAAGTGCAAAGGTTTGCAACAAGACTAGTCCCGGAACTGAGGGGTTTGTCCTATGAGGAGAGGTTTAGAGAACTCAACAGCACTGGAAGACAGGAGGGATAGGGAAGGACATGATAACAACATATAAAATAATGAGAGGAACTGACAGGGTGGACAGGGACAGAAAGATTCAGAGATATGACAGAAACAAGGGGTCATAACTGGAAGTTGAAAACTAAGATGAGCCACATGGATGTCAGGAAGTATTTCTAAAGCCATAGAGTTGTCAGGAAGTGGAACAATCTGGAGTGATGTAGTGGAGGCAGGATCCACACATAGCCTTAAGAGGTATCATGAAGCTCATGGAACAGGGAGTGGACCTAGTAGCAACCAGTGAAGAGGCAGGGCCAGGAGCTATGAACCAACCCCTGCAACCACAATTAGGTGAGTACCTCCTCCCTCCAACCTTTCCTAGGCCGACCCCTAACCCGCCTTCCCTCCACTACAGATTTGTACACTCTCGAAGTCATTCTGTTTTGTTCCATTCTCTCTACATGTCCGAACCCCTCCTCATCCCTCTGGATAATATTTTTGGTAATCCCACACCTTCTCCTAATTTCCGAACTACGAATTCTCTGTATTATATTCACACCACACATTGCCCTCAGACATGACATCTCCACTGCCTCCAGCCTTCTCCTCATTGCAACATTCATCACCGATGCTTCACACCCATACAAGAGTGTTGGTACAACTAATCTCATACATTCCCCTTTTTGCCTCCACGGTGAAAGTTCTTTGTCTCCACAGACTCATAAGTGCACCACTCGCCCTTTTCCCCTCATCAATTCTGTGATTCACCTCATCCTTTACAGACCCATCTGCTGACACATCCCCTCCTAAATATCCGAATACATTCACCTCCTCCATACTCTCTCCCTCCAATCTGATATCCAGTCATTCATCACCTAATCTTTTTGTTATCCTCATAACCTTACTCTTTCCTATATTCACTTTTAATTTTCTTCTTTTACATACCCTACCAAATTCATCCACCAACCTCTGCAACTTCTCTTCAGAATCTCCCAAAAGCACAGTGTCATCAGCAAAGAGCAATTGTGACAACTCCCACTTTGTGTTAGATTCTTTATCTTTTAACTCCACACCTCTTGCCAAGACCCTAGCATTCACTTCTCTTACAATCCCATCTATAAATATATTGAACAACACACACACACACAGGTTGACCATCATTAATAGAGCATCATCGGGACCTGTAGTGCCGGATTAGTGATTTTGCCAGATTACAGAGTGATTTGCTTAGAATACACTTAATCCAGTGGTTCCCAAACTGGGGGTAAATTACCCCTTGGGGGTAATTTAACCATTTTTGGGGGGTAATGGAGGGGTGACAGAAAAAAAGTTATGAATTCTGAAAATCAAGAAAACAATGCGGTACCCGGTATGAGGATTATTGTTAACTTTGTCTTAGTATATAAAGTTGTAAAGTAAACCTATTATAAGTAAGTAATAAAGTTAAACCAAATAACAATAAACATCAAAAACTAATATACAGTATTAGAAAAGAAGAAATATATAGCTAAGTGTGTGGAAACCCAAAAGTATTTTGACAAGTATGCTTCAGGACAAAAGTCACTCAGTAGTCCAGATCGACCTGTCCAGTACGCGTCACTCACTTCCTGAGGTTGCCTCTATTTCACACTGTCAGTTTATCTGTGAGCATCAGCCGAGGTAGACATAAGCTGGTATGTATGTGTACTGCCCTGTGCAGTATATAATTAGTATTTACCCACTGTTACTGTGAATTTGTAGCTATTATTAATTTTATATATAATGTATGTGTGGTTCTTACGTTTTTAATGGTTTTGCTAGGATTAGCAGAGTATGCGAGGCTGTATACGTTCACGTTTAGCCATATATATCAATAATAACAACATTTTGTGAAAGGGGTAACATGCTTTATGTGGCATGTTAAATTGGTTAACAAGCTGAAAAAGTTTGGGAACCACTGACTTAATCCAACAGTGATATTTACACATCGGTGATTTCACCCACTTTATGCCCTGGTTTTGGGCCATTCCACTGTTCCAGTCTACCAAACTCATAGCTATTTTCACTAGTATTCCTTCTATTCTGTCAACTGTGTACAAGACACTGCCCATTTACCTATTTCAACTACCCAATAAAGTGGTCAGAAATTGGTAATTTGGCCAATTTCACAGAAATTTCAAGAGATGCTAGTTTCAAAATAGAGTTCAGAATAAACAACGCAGACATTCCTGGCACTAAAATAACATTTTCTCTGTTCATTAGTCATGTCTCCAGGCCCTTCTTATATTACTCTTTCTTTCCATTTTGAATTTTTATTCACACAAAAAATAGAAGATTTAATGTTATGCAGACTACTGCATTATTGTAATAATTGTATAACATCAACCCATTCATGACTGCATATTAGACCAGCCAGCTGGACGTGTATTGGATGGTGACATCATTTGTTTACTCTTGAACATCAGCAAAAATCAAACATTTCTGCTACTTTGAGCTCAATTTCAAGGTATGTACTTTCCTTTGTGAAACCTATTAAAATCCTATTACTGTAATATGTCTGCATTCTATCAAGTGAAACCAAAAAAACGAGAATACAACCATAAAAACCACACAAAACTACACCGCAGTCACATTTCTTCTCATTATGCACTGCATGCTGTAGGATTTTTTTATATAGTGCACACTTACCACACAGACCTATTCTCTCATATGTAGGGCCATATTTACCAGTCACAGCTTGAGTGAGCTGAGCTCATGGCAACCTACAGTGGCTTCAAAGCCACCTTATCTTTTATAGACAATGTCTGGTGTATATGCTTTACACAACGTGAAGCATTTCTTTTATTGAAAGCAAGGCTAGGGCTAAAAGTGAGCAAGTTATAACAATAAATGAAGAAAAAGAAATTGGAATGACTTATGCAGCAAGTAGTGCCATCAAATAGAAGCGGAAGGGTGGTGTGGCGACCCCAGAAATCTGAGATTATGCTAGTTGAAATTAGTGTCGGATTACTGAAGAGCTGGATTACTGACTGCCGGATAGTGATGGCTGACCTGTATACAGTGGACCCCGAAGTTTCATTATTAATCCGTTCCAGAGAGTCTGCCTATTGGCGAAATTCGCGATTGGCGCATCCATTTTCCCCATGAGAAATAATGTAACTCCAATTAATCTGTTTCAGACACCCAAAAATATTAACAAAAAATAATTTTCTTAAACATTAAATATAAATTTACATACAGAAAACAATGACAAATAAATAGAAAGCACTAATAAAATGGATAAATGAACAAGATGCGTGCTAAAGGAATAACAGGAAAAGTCGGTCGATGGATCTATAATTTCCTCACTAACAGAACACAGAGAGAAGTCGTCAACAGAGTAAAGTCCGAGGCAGCTACGGTGAAGAGCTCTGTTCCACAAGGCACAGTACTCGCTCCCATCTTGTTCCTCATCCTCATATCCGACATAGACAGGGATGTCAGCCACAGCACCGTGTCTTCCTTTGCAGATGACACCCGAATCTGCATGACAGTGTCTTCCATTGCAGACACTACAAGGCTCCAGGCGGACATCAACCAAATCTTTCAGTGGGCTGCAGAAAACAATATGAAGTTCAACGATGAGAAATTTCAATTACTCAGATATGGTCAACACAAGGAAATTAAATCTTCAGAGTACAAAACAAATTCTGGCCACAAAATAGAGCGAAACACCAACGTCAAAGACCTCACCTTCAAGGACCATAACATTGTATCATTCGCATCTGCTAGAAAAATGACAGGATGCATAATGAGAACCTTCAAAACTAGGGATGCCAAGCCCATGATGACACTCCTCAGGTCACTTGTTCTATCTAGGCTGGAATATTGCTGCACACTAACAGAACCTTTCAAGGCAGGTGAAATTGCTGACCTAGAAAATGTACAGAGAACCTTCACGGCGCGCATAACGGAGATAAAACACCTCAATTACTGGGAGCGCTTGAGGTTCCTAAACCTGTATTCCCTGGAACGCAGGCGGGAGAGATACATGATTATATACACCTGGAAAATCCTAGAGGGACTAGTACCGAACTTGCACACGAAAATCACTCACTACGAAAGCAAAAGACTTGGCAGACGATGCAACATCCCCCCAATGAAAAGCAGGGGTGTCACTAGCACGTTAAGAGACCATACAATAAGTGTCAGGGGCCCGAGACTGTTCAACTGCTTCCCAGCATACATAAGGGGGATTACCAACAGACCCCTGGCAGTCTTCAAGCTGGCACTGGACAAGCACCTAAAGTCGGTTCCTGACCAGCCGGGCTGTGGCTCGTACGTTGGTTTGCGTGCAGCCAGCAGTAACAGCCTGGTTGATCAGGCTCTGATCCACCAGGCGGCCTGGTCACAGACCGGGCCGCGGGGGCGTTGACCCCCGGAACTCTCTCCAGGTAAACTCCAGGTAATGGAAGACAGGTAGGAGGGAGAGGGACGCAAGTTTATGCTTCAATATGACGCTAATATCATCTCTATGGCTTATTTATCTATCACAATTCATCTAATATGACATAATAAATAATATTAATAACATAGAAACATGATATATACTCTAAAAATAATAATGTCATAATATATGTGAGGAGTAAGTGGTGGAAGTGCTGTTGTTAGGTTTATAAGGGCCACAGAGAGAAGCGAACATGGTGGTGGAGGCGCCAGCACAACCCACCACCACCGTTCACACTTAATATACGTAATTTATAAAAGAGAACTATATACATTTTAATTTATAAATAAGAAATATTTACATTTTAATTTATAAATAAGTAAGTTTATTTAGGTATACACAAATACAGTTACACACGTAGATTATCATACATAGCAGCACATGTGTGAAGTACCTAGGATAACGCAAAAAAAAGTCGGAGTGACTTATTTCCATTTGGGTCCTTTTATATTTACACTTATATTTACTTTTATACTTACACTTTTATATTTACACTTACCTTGGAGGAGATATTAGTTTAATTAGTTAGTTTGATGGAGGAGATGCTGGTAGAGGTTTAGAGTGGTGGCAAGGCAGCGTATGTTCAGCAGTCCTATACACATACAACAACATTGGAGTTACTTTCGTGTCGTTTTTCTATTGCTTAACTCACATGCTACACTGTTAATTCTACACTTTATCGCTGGCTGGCACTATAGCCTTTATCGATACCTGTTGCTTTAGTATCGTACATATCGTAGAATCACTGAAGAAGGCACATTTTCCCCTCTCTCTCTTCCTCCTCCACTTTGGTACTTTGCTATGAGTTTTTTCCTGAATTCTATTGTTTCTTTTCTTCTTTACTAATGGGATGGCACTAAGAGCTTGCTTTTGGCCCCATGGTGGCTTATTTAGCAGTTGCAAGCACAAAAAAACAATATT
>NC_091294.1:71163498-71205998 GCF_038502225.1 Cherax quadricarinatus | reverse complement strand
AAGTAAGTTTTGTAAACAAAGTGTACATGTCTGGTTTGTGTACAAGTTACATTGTGTACAAGTTGTCTCTACATTGATACGGTAGAATAAAGAACAACACTCCCATTCTCATGTAACACCATTTTTAGAAGAAATGACGCTCTGAGTGAAGGTAATGGAAATAAGTCACTCTGTCTGACTTTTTTGGGTTATCCTAGGTTCTCTACACATATGCCGTTATGTATGATAATCTATGTAACTGTATTTGTGTATACCTGAATAAACTTACATACATACGAAAGGAATAATTTTCTACAGTTACCCCCAGTAACACATTTTCTCTTATGTTAGACTTGAGAAAATATTATTCTTGGCATCACTTGTACAAGTTATCTGGCTACCACATTTCATATTAATGTTTATTTATTCTATTGTGGGGTGTATTTATCATCTTTATATGTTATGTATCGTGTTTATTATATAAATTTGAAAAAAATATCACGGATGGATTAATGAAAATGTATATATTAACGTAATATACGACATTTAATGAGACTCGGTGATTATTATCATTTCTAATATGGCGTCACTTGTGCAAGTCGTCTGCTACATCTCATATTTATGTTTATTTATTCTACTGTGGGGTGTATTTATCATCTTTATACGTTATGCACCATGTTTATTATATAATTTTGAAAAAACATCATAGATGGATTAATGAAAATATGTATACAGTGGACCCCCGCATAACGATGGCATCACATAGCGATTTTTCCGCATACCGATTACTTTTATCGCAAAATTTTTGCCGCGCATACCGATTAAAAACCCGCTTACCGATTTTCGTCCGAGACGCGTCCAATGTGCCCTCACATGTGCCGGCCGTCCCATTGTTTACCAGCCAGCCTCCGCGGTAACATCCAAGCATACACTCGGAATATTTCGTATTATTACAGTGTTTTCGGTGCTGTTTCTGGAAAATAAGTGACCATGGGCCCCAAGAAAGCTTCTAGTGCCAACCCTGTGGTAAAAAGGGTGAGAATTAGTATGGAAATTAAGAAAGATTTTGAAGGGTTTGGGGCTAACCCTGAGAAGCCTATGCCAGTTGTGGAATCCATTGTGCCTACTTCAAAGATTAAGGAAATGTGTGCACAGTGGGTTGAACTGCAAACCTTTATAGATGAAAATCACCCTGACACAGCTGTTGCAAGCCGTGCTGGTGACTATTTCAATGACAATGTTATGGCCCATTTTAGGAAAGTCTTGAAGGAACGGGAGGTACAGAGCTCTATGGACAGATTTGTTGTGCGACAGAGGTCCAGTGACTCTCAAGCTGGTCCTAGTGGCATTAAAAGAAGAAGGGAAGTAACCCCAGAAAAGGACTTGACACCTCAAGTCTTAATGGAAGGGGATTCCCCTTCTAAACATTAAGACTCTCTCCTCCTCCCATCCCATCAATCATCACCAGATCTTCAATAAAAGTAAGTGTCATTTAATTGTGCATGCCTTTTTCAGTTTGTGTGTATTAAAATTAACATTTCATGTGGTAAAAAAAAATTTTTTTCATACTTTTGGGCGTCTTGCACGGATTAATTTTATTTCCATTATTTCTTATGGGGAAAATTCATTCGCATAACGATTATTTCGCATAACGATGAGCCCTCTTGCACGGATTAAAATCGTTAACCGGGGTCCACTGTATTAACGTAATATATGACATATAATGACTCGATGATTATTATTATCATTACTAACATGACGTCTCGAGACATAAGACACTCTTATTGATTTTAATGTGTACCTGCATGCCAGCACAGTATGTAAGTTTATTTAGGTACAGGTATACATAAGTATAATTATCAGAGTATATATAAAATATGAAAACTTTTAAAAACACTTGAAATTTTGTTGTTTCCAGACATAATGGAGAGACTTAGTGCTTGGATCTCAGAGAATGTAAACAAACCGGGTGGGGCGCGGTGACCGTATTAGAAAGTCAGGTGGGGGGAGCCGTATAGCGAGTTTTGGTCATAATTTGAAATGACCGTATTAGTGGAACGGCATAAAGCGGGGCCCTACTGTAACCAAATTTTTTACAGGTTGCCCATCACTAATAGTGTTGGTTAACTGAATTCCAAGAATTATGAATCCTGCAAATTTGAGGGCCAATTGTACTATTTTAATGGAAGAGAAAAGGTAGGTGGGTGATTTATCAACAATGTCAAGATTAAAGAATAAAAGGGTACAATACCACGACTATTATTATAATAAAAAAGAAGCGCTAAGCCATAAGGGCTATACAGCACTGCAGGGTAGGGAAGGAAGCGAGGGTATTGGGCGGTAGAAGGGGGGAGGGATGATCAATAGGTTACAGAAAACAGCAGGGCAGGGGATAGTGCAGAGGTAGAGGGCAGCAAGAGATTGAGGTAGACAGGGCTGAAGGTATCATCAGAGTTTGTGAAGTCAGTCAGTCAGTTGTTGTCAAAAAGTCAATGAGAGAGTCCAGGTGAAAGGTGGGTCCATCAGCGAGAAGGGAAGGTAAAGTGAGAGCAGCGGAGCGAAGACGACGTTGGAGGTATATTTTGCGTGCTCGTTGATAAAGTGGGCAGTCTAATAGAATGTGGTTAACCGATAATGGAACCTGACAATTCTCTCAGAGAGGAGCAGGGCGCCTTTCCATGAGATAACCATGAGTAAGACGAGTATGGCCAATGCGAAGACGGGAGAGAGTAGTCTCCCAACCTCGACACTGGTGACAAGACGACGGCCAGTAACCTATACTCGGTTTAATAGATGGAAGTTTGTTACCGAGCAGAGTAGACCAATGTTGTTGCCAACGGGTATGAAGGTGGGTAGCTATTGCAGCAAAATAGTCCGTAAATGGAACACCTCTACATGAAACTGGTAGCTCATGTACTGCTGACTGCGCAGCAGTGTCTGCCTGTTCATTGCCCTGTACGTCATTATTATTATAATCAAAAAGAAACGCTAAGCCACAAGGGCTATACAGCGCTGCAGGGCAGGAAGGAAGCGAGGGCATCAGGTGACAAAAGGGAGGTGGATGAGTAATAGGTTACGGATAACAGCGGAGCAGTGGATGGTGAAAGGGTAAAGGGCAGCAAAAGACTGAGCTAGAAAGGGCTGAGGGGAGTGCGTAAGGTATCATCATCAGAGTTTGTGGAGTAAATCAGTTGTCAAGAAGTCAATGAGAGAGTCAGGATTAAAGGAGGGTCCATTAGCAAGAAGGGAAGGTAAAGACAGAGTAGTAGAACGAAGACGGAGTTGGAGGTAAATTCTGCGTGCTCGTTGATAGAGAGGGCAGTCTAACAGAATGTGGCTAATCGATACTGGAACTTGACACTGCTCACAGAGAGGTACAGGGTGCCTCTCCATGAGATACCCGTCAGTAAGACGAGTGTGGCCAATGCGAAGACGGGAGAGAGTGGTCTCCCAACCACGGCACTGATGACAAGAAGACGGCCAGTAACCTATGCTCAGTTTAATAGAATGAAGTTTGTTACCAAGCAGAGTTGACTAATGTTGTTGCCAACGGGCGCGAAGGTGGGCAGCTATTGTAGCAAAATGGTCCAGAAATGGAACACCTCTATAGGAAATTGGTAGGTCATGTACTGCTGACCGCGCAGCAGTGTCTGCCTGTTCATTGCCCTGTACGTCAACACGACCAGGGACCCAACAAAAAACAATATCTTTATGCTTGATAGAGATGCAGTGTAGCCAAAGTTGGATACGGAGGACTAAGGGGTGAGGTGTATCAAATATCTGTATAGCCTGTAAAGCACTAAGGGAGCCTGAGACAACCACAAATGATGACATAGGCATAGATGCAATACGGATAAGTGCTGCAACAATGGCATACAATTCAGCAGTGAAGATATTAACCGAAAATAGTAAATGCCCTCGTACGACGCTGTCCTGAAACACTGCTGCGAATCCTACGCCATCAGAAGACTTAGAGCCATCTGTGTACACTGCAATGGCATGAGAATGAGAGTGGAAGTGGTCAAGAAAAAGAGAGCGGGAAGCTACCATAGACAGTTAGGCTTTCGAGCAAGGGAGTGAGAAAGAACAGACTCGAACAGCTGGAACTTCCCAGGGGGATTAGGGAAAAGTGAGATGCTACATGAACATAGAGAGGTGGTAATTGAAGAGAAGACAAGAGTGAACGTAGGCGAAGAGAGAAGGGACGGAGTAAACAGGGGCGGCGAACAAATAAAGAATGTCTACTAGTATCAGTGACCATTCTATAAATGAAAGGATTGCGGAGATCATGAGAGCGTACATAGTAGTGAAGGCAATGGGCATCACGGCGATCGGATAAGGATGGAACGTTCGCTTCTGCATAGAGGCTCTCAACAGGGAAAGAGCGAAAAACACTAAGGCATAAACGTAATCCTTGGTGATGAATGGGGTTAAGGCTAGAGTAGCAGGAGAGGCCGCTGAATAGATCTGGTCACCATAATCGAGTTTCGATAAAATGAGGGCGGAATGTAGGCGAAAGAGTGTTCGATGATCAGCTCCCCATGAAAGATGAGCAAGGGTTTTAAGAAGGTTCAGCTGGCTGTGACAGCTTGCCTTCAGAGAGGTAATGTGAGATTTCCAGGATAACCTACGGTCAAAGAGGAGGCCTAGAAACCTGACTGTATCACGTTCAGGGATACAGGAGCCATAGAGGTACAAAGGATGATCGGAGATGACAGAGCATCTAGTGAAAGTAATTTGGCGAGTTTTGGTACTGGAAAATTTAAACCCATGTGTGGTGGCCCAATTGGAAACTTGGTCGACCGCATGTTGGAGAGAAACTGTAATGAGGTGACAGTCAGCGCCTGCACATGCAATAGCGAAGTCATCAACATAGCGTGATGACCAAATATTGGATGGAAGACTAGAGGCCAAATCATTTACAGCAAGGAGAAAAAGTGTTGTGCTCATAACACATCCCTGGGGGTCACCTTCAACTTGGACAAAGTCCGAGGAGAGCACATTATTAACCCGAACACGGAAATGTCTGTCAGTTAAAAAGTTCTTAAGGAAAGATGGTAGATAGCCTTGAAGGCCTAAGGAGTGGGCTTATGCCAAAATATTATACCTCCAAGTTGTGTCATATGCCTTCTCAAGGTCAAAACATATGGCAATAACTGAGTGGTTATTTGCAAAGGCATTACGAACATACATTTCCAAGCGTAGTAAGGGGTCTATGGTAGAACGTCCCTTACGAAAGCCATGTTGATGAGTGGAGAGACTGTTGTGTGTCTCTAAATACCACACTAAACGTCTATTTACCAGGCGTTCCATCACTTTGAAAACTGCACTGGTAAGAGCAATGGGCCGATAGTGGGAAGCTTCATGTCCCGTAGTACCCGGTTTGCGGAAAGGGAGAACAATGGCAGATTTCCACAGCTGTGGAAGAACTCCCTGTGACCAAATAAGATTGAAAAGGCATAATAGGACTGCAAGGGCTGACTGATGTAAATGTTGTAGCATACGAATATGAATGTCATCGGGCCCAGCTGCCGATGATCGGCAAGCTGAGAGTGTTGCCTCCAGTTCCTGAAGTGTAAAAGGCACATTATACTGTTCTTCTCTGAGAGAAGAAAAGTCCAAGGGTGCTAACTCTCTGGCAGACTTTGAGGAAAGAAATGAGGGGCATAGATGTAGCCCCTGAGAAATACAGACCAGATGATTGCCAATTTCATTGGCAACATCTAGTGGGTTTGCTATATCAACACCGGCAACCCACAGAACAGGAGCCGGGTCAGGAGAATATTTACCACTCAGTTTTCGTACTTTTTTCCAGACTGCACTCATAGAGGAAGCAGAGGTGATGGTGGAGACATAATCTCGCCAGCAAGTGCGTTTAGTGTCACGGATGACACGGCGAGCGATCGCACACTTCTGCTTAAAATCAAGAAGTTTCTCTGTGGTTCTATTGTACCGGTGCCTGCCCCACGCAGCGTGTTTCAAACATACTGCACGAGCACAAGCAGGAGACCACCAAGGCATGCATTTCTGAGAATGCCTGCCCGAAGTTTGGGGTATAGAATGAGATGCTGCAGTTAAAACGGAGGATGAGAAGAGGTGTAAAAGCTCATCAATGGAGGACGAAGAAGGAACCTCACTAAAAACAGTTAGTTGTGAGTAAAGGTTCCAATTTGCCTGATCAAATTGCTAGCGTGGGTTACGAAGAGGTGGTGAATATGAAGGGGAAGTAAGAATGATTGGGAAATGATCGCTGTCATGTAAATCCGGGAAAACAGACCAGGTGAAGTCTAATGCGCGGAGGAAGAGCAGACTGAGAGATCGATGGAAGAGAGAGTATGAGTCTGAGGATCAAAATGGGTGTACCTGTATTTAAAACATGGAGGAGGTGGGTAGCAAGAAAAGCCTTTAACTGAATGCCACAGGAATCACAGTGAGACCCCCCAGAGTAAATGATGGGCATTAAAATTGCCAAGTAACAGAAGTGGTGGCAGTAATGACGAAACAAGAAAGGCAATATCCGGAATAGATAATGCCCGAGAAGGAGAGAGATATAAAGAACAGAGCGTATACCACCTATGCAAGTGGATACGGGCTGCTGTGTAATGCAACGAAGTACGAACAAATAGCTGATGGTACGGAATATCAGTGCGTAGAAGAAGGGCACTTTCATTAAAGGTCCCATCAGGAAAAGGATCTGAAGAATACAATAAATTATAGCCTGAGATAGGATAGATAATGGCAGAGTGTAATTTTAGTTCCTGTAAGCAAACACCAACAACATCTGAAGCTCACCCTGATTACCCGAGGCCGCGAATATTCCACTGTAAATAGGACATGATTGGCAACGATAAAGATACCTGAAATCCACAGGTAAGGGTACTTACGGACTAGAGGGGTTAGAAAAGTCTACATGCGGTGGCAAAGGAAAACGTTCAAGTAGCGAAGGAACGGTGCGTTGTAAAGGAAGGAGTTGTGCAGATGGAGAAGAGGAAAGAGAAGGAACAGAGGGTGGATCAGTGTCCATTGATGATTTGGTCTCTGCAATATATTCAGAGATTGCTTCAAGTGTTTCGGAGTTCAGAGACGTCGTATGGGAGACAATATTGGAGATGGAAGGAGGAGGAGTTTGAGTAAAGATCGGAGCTGTAATGGACTGTACCAAGGTAGGGGGGGGGGGCGAAAGGGTGGAGGGAACTGGAGAAGTGTGGGAGGGGACAGAAGAGGCAGAAACCTGGGAGGTGGCAGAAGAGGAAGAAACTTGGGAGGGGACAGGGGAGGAAGGCACAGTATGAGGAGGAGGATGGACCTCCACACTTGTAACAGAGCCAGTGAAAGGGGAAGACTCAGGTACAGAGACCGGGAAGGTAAAATGTGGAGGTGGATGAAGGGAAGGAGGGGTTAAAGGAGATTTTTTGGACCTCTGAGAAGTAGAGGGACGATTGGGAGGTGTCGTACGAGGTCTTGTCGATACCGGGGTTTGTGAGGGAGGACACGAAGTGAGGACAGACTGAGAAGAACACTGACTGAGAGGAATTAATTAACACACAACATATATCTTCTCTCAATCTTCTCGACAATACTTAAATAATTACTAGAAACACTGTGACATCATGTGATGTCGCGAGGTGACGTCTGAGCCCAGGACAGCAAAAGAATTAGATACAGGAGTGACTATGGGACTAGCAACCGCAGAAGAGGCTGCAGAAGATGTGACCCCAGAAGTGGGGGGACGCTTTGAAACACGAGAATAAGAAACACGGGGCAGTCTCCCTTGGAGGCGGAGATGAGAAACCGCCATAGCAGAAGGGAGACCTTCTGCCTCTTTGAGGCAACGAATTTCTCGCTCATTTAAGTAGACTTGGCAACGGCGAGAGTACGAAGGGTGAGCCTCATGACAATTAAAGCAAGAGGGAGTTCGACTGCAAGACGTATTAGAATGGTCATCGGCACCACAGACTGGGCATTCGGCTATAGATCTGCAATATTTTGCTGGGTGGCCAAATCGCCAGCAATTCCTACACTGTTGCGGTGTAGGGATCACCTTCCGAACTTGTAACCGATGTCCTGCTACATAAACAGAGGATAGGAGGTCACGGCTGTCAAAAGTTAAACGAGCCACATTGCAAGGGTATCGTCTTCGCCTGCGGGCAGGAAGAACATAAGTGTCTACCTTGAGAATTGGGAGATCTTGGAGTTCTAGCTGTTCGAGAATGTCAGTGCCACCTGTCTGGGAATTCTGTTGGACTATGGTATGGGGCAGAATAACAGTACCACTACAAGAATTGAGGGAATGATGTTTTTCGATAGTGATAGGAATAGTATCGATATGTGAAAGAAAAAGATCATGAGCTTGGGTAGAATTCTGGACTGTGATGATGCGCGTACCACTCTTAAGAGCATGAAAGGAAATATCTCTACATAAGTGGCATAGGAGCGCTTTGCCAATACTATGGTCGGAAAGATAGGCAGTAGAAGAAGTCGGTCTTAATGTAAAGAATTTAGTCCATTGTGTGGTCTGAAACTGAGTGTGGAGAGGGAGTGCATCACGTGTCGGTCTTTTCCGAGTAGAAAGGGAAGGTAACGAAGTAACATCATTAGGAGATTGTCGTTGACGTTTAGAAGTGGGACCAGAGTTGGTCCGACGTGGGACGGGCCGGCGATTCGAAAATCGCCGCACCATAGAGGGAGAAGCCAGAAGCATAGTCTAAGAAGAGCGGAGGTCAGACAAATCGAAGGAATCAGTGGAAGCCCCGGTACCTGAAGCGGGTGAGGAAACAGCACCAGCAAGAAGTACAGGGGCCTTAGGAATGTCCGAAGAGTGGCCAAAAGACGAAGCGAGGTCAGAACGGGGTGCGGTAACAATAAGGGGCCCGGGGGTAGCGGGGTCATGGATCAGGTACTCCATGGTTAGGTTACTTCTTTCTTTTTGTTTTTAAGAAAAAAAAAAGAAAGAAGAAAATAAAAATAAAAAAAAAGAATAAAAAAAGGGGGGACCGGGGAGGGAGTTCCCAGGAGGAATGAAAGGGCCAGAAATCTCCCTCCGCGCCCAAGAGGACCTCAGCACCGCAAGTAGCGCAGATGCAGCATGGAACCCGTGTCATACCCTACCCATCATGCCAGTAAACCAGCAATCCGGGATAACAACCTCACATCTGCCGAGCTACCTCGGTGGACAAAAGAGAGGGCGGCCGGATATCCTCCACAAAGCATACCTCCTTCGGCCACCACCCCCAGAATCTGAAAGGTGGCTTTCAGAGATACACCCGTCGCCCGAAAGACACCCAAAGCCATCCTCCGGGATACCGGAGAGGGATAGAGACATCCCCAGGCAATCCAGATTCCACGGCAAACTACGCCACCACCAAGAACCTCAACAGAATGGGATGGACCCCGGTACCCTTTCCCCTACCTAGGAACTAGCGCGCCTGTGGAGAAAAAATCCCAAAGGCCAAAAAGGAAAGGCAAAAGGGAGGGGTGGGGAGGAGGAGGAGGAAAGGAAAAAGGGGAGGATGGGAGAGGGAAGGGGGGATTGGGGGGTAATTAGGTTCGGTCTGAGGAAGGAGACCAACAGGTCTAATTCCTCAGACCAAGAGCCTCTTCACCACGCCAAGGAGCCCCCCTTGAAGAGGAATATCACGACTAGCTAATGGCCAAGCCACACCAAAACGTCGTGCTATGTGCGGGTTATTTGTGTGTTGTTCCAGTCAGTGTGTTGTGCCATTTTATTCCCAGCGACAGCACTGTAGGTAAATTCCTTTATAACCAAGTAATGACTAACAAGATTGTGGAAGGAGCTCATGGCCATCAAATCTGAGTTTGGTAATCTTGCTCTGGCATTTTCAGTGGATGTGCACCTCTGCAAAAACAGTGATTATGTGTGAGTGAGGTGAAAGTGTTGAATGATGATGAAAATATTTTCTTTTTGGGAATTTTCTTTCTTTTTGGGTCACCCTGCCTCGGTCTGAGACGGCTGACTTGTTAAAAAAAAAAAAAAAAAAAAAAAAGTGCAGAGGGTAAATGAAGGTACCAATATATAGGATGAGGACATGCTAGAGATAAGAGTTTATGGAAGATAATATTGTCGTCGTATGAAAAATGGTGCTAATGTGCAATTGTGTGGTAGGATGACAACACTGAGGTGAACATGTTTATAGCGAGTGGTGTGACTTCAAGAGATTGGAGGGCAGCAGCAAGTCAGTAACTTGCAAACTCGTGTGCTGAGTATTAACCCTTAAACTGTCCAAACAGATCTACGTTCACATGTGTAGTGCTCCAAAAGTAGATCTACGTTTTTTTTAACCTATTTTCAAATATATATATATATATATATATATACACACAGAAAAAAATTGCAAAGGTTAGTGGATGGGTTTGAGAATGTGTGTAAAGGTAGAAAGTTGAAAGTGAACATAGAAAAGAGTAAGGTGATGAGGGTATCAAATGATTTAGATAAAGAAAAATTGGATATCAAATTGGGAAGGAGGAGTATGGAAGAAGTGAATGTTTTCAGATACTTGGGAGTTGACGTGTCGGCGGATGGATTTATGAAGGATGAGGTTAATCATAGAATTGATGAGGAAAAAAAGGTGAGTGGTGCATTGAGGTATATGTGGAGTCAAAAAACGTTATCTATGGAGGCAAAGAAGGGAATGTATGAAAGTATAGTAGTACCAACACTCTTATATGGATGTGAAGCTTGGGTGGTAAATGCAGCAGCGAGGAGACGGTTGGAGGCAGTGGAGATGTCCTGTCTAAGGGCAATGTGTGGTGTAAATATTATGCAGAAAATTCGGAGTGTGGAAATTAGGAGAAGGGGTGGAGTTAATAAAAGCATTAGTCAGAGGGCAGAAGAGGGGTTGTTGAGATGGTTTGGTCATTTAGAGAGAATGGATCAAAGTAGAATGACATGGAAAGCATATAAATCTATAGGGGAAGGAAAGAGGGGTAGGGGTCGTCCTCGAAAGGGTTGGAAAGAGGGGGTAAAGGAGGTTTTGTGGGCGAGGGGCTTGGACTTCCAGCAAGCGTGCATGAGCATGTTAGATAGGAGTGAATGGAGACGAATGATACTTGGGACCTGACGATCTGTTGGAGTGTGAGCAGGGTAATATTTAGTGAAGGGATTCAGGGAAACCGGTTATTTTCATATAGTCGGACTTGAGTCCTGGAAATGGGAAGTACAATGCCTGCACTTTAAAGGAGGGGTTTGGGATATTGGCAGTTTGGAGGGATATGTTGTGTATCTTTATACGTATATGCTTCTAAACTGTTGTATTCTGAGCACCTCTGCAAAAGCAGTGATAATACACAAATAACCCGCACATAAAAGAGAGAAGCTTACGACGACGTTTCAGTCCGACTTGGACTATTGACAAAGTCACACTGTGATAATGTATGAGTGTGGTGAAAGTGTTGAATGATGATGAAAACATTTTCTTTTTGGGGATTTTCTTTCTTTTTTGGGTCACCCTGCCTCGGTGGGAGACGGCCGACTTGTTGGAAAAAAAAAAAAAAAAAAATAAAAGATCAAAGTTTTTTTACACGTTTTCAAATGTAAAAAAATAAAAATAAAAGAAGCTTACTTTTTTTACATACTTTCAAATGTTGAAAAAACGTAGATCTACGTTTGGACAGTTTAAGGGTTAAAAGCAGCCTGAGGACCAGTCATGAACACGAACATTTGGCTAACTTAATGATCATGCAGTATGTCAGTAAACTCACAGGCCTGAAGCATAAAAAATTTAGTTCAAATAAGAGAGCAGGAGATATCCTGGAGAGGTAATAGAGCTTATTACAAATGCAGCAAGGGGGAGAATGAGACAAGTTAAGGGGATTATGATCTAAAAGAACAAAAACAAATGTTTCAGCAGCGCTCACTGAGAATCACAGGGAGGACGACTTGTGAATAGTTATTGTATAGAGAAAAAAGTCATGATCCAAGTCAAGGGCAAGTACAGGAAACTTGTGAAATACAGGAACCAGCCATGGAAACTGGACAAGTGTGTGAGGCAGACTCTTGACTCCAAGAAGTCTGTTATTATGCAGGGGTCTGCAGGTAAGACCGAGCTGTAGAACAGCCAGAGGATCATAAAATATGAGAAAGTAAAGGGGAGACATCACTGATAATGAAAGAGAGTCCACATATCTTCCCATGAATGTATACTACTGATGCATCTTGTAGTTCTACCGTCTTGGACACTACCTAATACCCTACCAGGTGTGAACCACCTCTATGGCAACTCCAAAATTAACTGAGGAAGGTTTAGCAAAGCAACCTGGATCTGCAGGCAACCTCCAGTATCACTCCTGCCATCAAATAACTTACATGATTATCATCAGACACTCTAAAGATCATACAATTACCTTTACATAGAGTGACAGCCATTGGAAGAGATGCTAAAGCAAAGATATATAGTGAACTGCTTTTCCTCTCTACTAGGAGCAAATTTAAATGATAGGAGATATATTCCCACATTTAGTAAGAAAGAAAAGGGAGGGTGGGGGCAGTCAGACTCTCTGAAGAAGGGGAGGAAAGCTCCAATTTCTTGAATCAAGCTTTCATTTTGGGCAAGGTGTAGCTCTCACAAGCTGTCCCATCAGTGTTTACCGGCCACACATCAACACTGAAACAAGATGCATTACATACTGCTGTCTACTTCAGTGTTTCTAACCAGAGAAGAATAAACTAGTCACAACTTTACTACAGTGGTCATTTGAGTTACCATGAGCTTTAGTTAAAGTAACCTTAGTTACTATTTACCCTCATAAAGGAATTCAGTTTTGAGATTGCAGTTGTGGTGTGTAGATGGGCCTTGGCCCAGAGACAAGATGGGGTGACGAAAAGGCTTTCAGTGAAGCAGAGGAGGGTGTGTTGGAGGTGAGTGCATGGGAAGAGGGGTGGTGGGAGGGAGTGAGAGAGGGTGGAGGGTAGGAAGGCAAGCAGAAGTGGGAGGGAGACTGTCCATGTACCAGAAGTGGGCAGTGGGAGACTGGGACAACAAAAATGTAAATATTTAGTCTACAATTCTTTATCAATCTCTGCCTGCCTGCCTGGCTGCCTGCCTACCTCCTCTGCCACTGCTGTCAAGTCTCAATGCCTCTGGAGATTTCAAGCTGAAGTTTATGCTTGCTTACCATTCAGAAAACCCCAGTGTGCTCAAATAATAAAGTATCCAAGGGCAGGCAGGGTGTGTACTGGTGTCTTGGAATGAATTACCATAAAATCATGTATCTTGGGGTTAGAGTTACCACAATTTTAAGGTAAGATACATCTTCTGGAATGGATTAACAGTGTAACTCAAGTGACCACTGGACTGTATAATATATTCAAGTTGAGGTTCTAATACAAAAGTAATAATATTCTTATTAATATTTTAATACCACAGTGGTTTTTGTATATTATTTATATTTTATTAATTACAATCCTGCCAGCAAGATTATATGAATCAGAAATGTAGTCATTGGTCATTTTCAGTCTCGGGAATCTGAAGAACTCACACGACTAATTAATGCAACTTTATAAACAATATAAATTTGCGAATTTTTAGAGGCCCACTCAGATCATTTGTATGTACCTTTTCAACAAGAAAAATTTCATTAAATGTAATTTTTTTAAGACAAAATACTTATGGACATAAGTGAATAAACTCATGCTTCCAGAGATGGAAGTATATCTCACTAGAAACTCATTACCTCTAAATCCAGTTATTAAAGTAACGCATCTACTCATATATGATTAATTTACAAGGCCTAAAATTTGAATTTACAAACCATCCAGCAAGTGTAGATTTCAGCACAAGTGACTCAACGGTCATGGCAGGAAAGTGGTTTATATAATAACGCTATCACACTTACCTCACTGTCTAGTGATGAGAAAGTGTCCGGGCTCAACTGCAGTAATCCTAATAACTATCAATTTCAACCTAACAAGAGCTTTGATCTTAATATAACAGGAGCATAAAATAAACTTCCCGAGTCTAATTCTGTAAAACCAATTTTACTCATTTCAAGTTTTTGATCAACGGTATTCAATTTCTGACACTCAAAAAAAGTATTTGAATATGGAATGCAATAAGCCAGTATGTGTTGTGATGCATATGGCAGTATACTATTTCACTGGAGTCAAGTCATGGCTGTCATCTCTGTTTATTAAATATTATCATGACAAACTATACAGCTATATACAAAGGTCAGCAGCCCTGGAGCACCGACATAGCACAACCTCCTGCATGTTGCAATATGACTATTTACTAAGATGTCTCCACAATATAGAATGTAAAAAAAAAAAAAAAAAAAATAAACTCAATATATGTTTTAACCACCAAAAAGTGTGAGTATTTGAGGCAATATAAAAATTAATGTACCTACTGAGACAGCATCACTGGTCACTGCTTACTAATACCATTATTATTTGTAGTCACTCTAAGGTAAGTCCCAAATATGAAATTTTAGAGAAGCTTTCTTGAAGCAATATGGCAAACTGAGTTCATAAAAAGATGTAAATGATATCAAGAATAAACAAAAGCATACCAAAGGTTATAGAAATAAAGAAACCCAAACTGATGGTCTACAGGCCCATAGGCCTAATACTTCAACACCTTTTATTAAAAAAGTTCCTAAATCTAATATTGATTAACATTTCCTTAGTTGAAAATCGTTGGTCAATATGGAAAGTTTAAATGTCTGGCTAAGATGCCATAACATACGTTAGCAGCTGAGTAACACAATCAGCTGACAACTGAGAATCTTCAGAACAATTGTAATATTGAAACAAGATTCAAATGCAGAGTATTTGTATTGTCCTATATCCTCAGTGAAGCACCAATACAGCAATATACTGTAAATAAAGATGATTCAGTTATTCCACTGCCAAAATGCTCTTGAAATTTCATTTCACTGACTTTTCCTCACTTGCAGAATGTTTTCAAAGGTAACAAAAAATATACATAATCATTTTAGGAGGTATTTAACATACCACAAAAGGTGTGCCTTTCCTAATCACTAATGCTACTCATGAAATAATAAAATTACAAGCAAAAAACAGTGGAATTGAGAGTCATCAAAGTTAATAAAGATATCGTGAGGCGGACAAAACAGAATATTCTGCCATGATGTAGTACACTGCAAGTGATAAGCTAGGTCTTGTGCTCATCCTGACAATGATCAAAACAGTTGAGCACGTGCACTGCTCTTCACACTCATCAATATAGCTCACTCTTTTAACGCCACATCATATGGCACCTTTAAGGGCCAATTTTAGCTCAAATGACAAAAAAAATCACTTGGTTTCAGCAGTAACAGGACTTGTATTTTTGTATCCAGGGCTGGCCAAATGAACAGAGTGCCATCAAGCAGTGAGGCCAATGGTTGTACATCCTGTTGACAACATGCATTGGCAAGGGACGATTTCACAGCCAAAATGTAACATTTACATCCATAAGTTTCATACATAAATGTACAGCAACAACAAGAACTCTCACAGAACCATAATAAATATAAACACAGCTATGACTATATGTACAAAACATGTCAAATAATGGGACTTAGGTGATATCTGAGTCGAGTTGTGTACAAGGAACAGAGCTGACATGAACAGAGCATATTTTTTGGTCAATTTTAGGATTTATTTTCCACACTGCTCTTCAAACGCAGCCATCAGGTCACTCTGGCGATTCATATCTATTTGACCTGCCATCTGAAAAGAAAAACAATATCTTCAATATAATATTCAAAGTCTGGTGTGCAATACATTTTGAATCTCAACAGAGAATCATTACAAAGAATTTTCAGAGCAAAAACATTTATGAAAAATATACATAAACATCTTCCCTCAACAATCAATAAAGTAGATTCATCAAAGTTAACACTTTGGGGTTTTTTTTTTTTTTTCAAGTTGCCAGCCATCTCCCACCGAGGCAGGGTGACCCAAAAAAGAAACACTTTCACCATCATTCACACATAAGCACTGTCTTTGCAGAGGTGCCCAGATATGACAATTTAGATGTCACTCCAAACAGCCAATATCTAAAACCCTTCCTTCAGAGTGCAGGCATTATAATTCCCACCTCCATGACTCAAGTCTGGCTAACCAGAAAAATAATGCTTTAAAAATACACTGAACAAATATAAGGCATTAAAGAATAAACAACAAATTAAAATAATGAAGAGCAAGAGCAGGTGTGTAGAAAATCGGAGCTTTGAAGCTCATCAAGTTAATATATTTTGTTAGGGCCTATAAGCCTACCTTACACATACACAAGACAATATCTACCCATTACCACAGACAAAACACGAAGGAACTGATTCATTTACTAACCCTTCCTGGGATGATCCCTAACCCTCCTTTCTTCCACCCAGAATTTATACACCCTACTGGTCATCCTATTTTTCTCTATCTTTTCTAAATGCCTAAACCACCCTTCATATGCCATCTGTAAAAACACCTTTCGTAATGCTGCACCATCCTCTAATTTCAAAGCTCTCAATTTTTTTTTCCACTTTTTTTTTCAACGTTCACTATTAACCCTTTCAGCATCAGCAGGCCCTCTCCTAAACTTGTTCTCAGGGTTGGAAATTTTTCGGAAAAAAAAAAAAAATCTTATGAAATGATAGAGAATCTTTTCCCGATCATAATGACACCAACAGTATGAAATTTGATGGAAAACTTATGGAATTATGCTCTTGTGAAGTTAGCGGTCTCGACAATGTTTACTCATCGGCGATTTCGCCCACTTTGAGCCCTATTTTCGGTCAATTCCAATGTACCAGTCGACAAAAATCATAACTGTTTCGCTAGAACTCCATTTTTTTCTATCAAATGAGTACAAGAAACCACCCAATTGGTAATTTTGCCAATTTCACACAAATTTCAAAAGTTGCCAATTTCCAAATAGGGTCCAGAATAAACAAGACAGACATTCCTGGCACTAAAATAAAAAAATTTCTGTTCATTATTCATGTCCCCAGGCCTCTCTTACATTTCTTTTGCTTTTCACTTTGAATTTTTATTCTAAAAAAAAAAAAAAAATTAACATTTCTGCTACTTTGAGCTCAATTTCAAGGTACTTTTCATTGTGAAACCAATCAAAATGATCTCAATTTCCATAATATATCTTCCATTGTATAAAATGAGACCAGGGAAGCTAGAATACAACCATAAATAGCATACAAAAATACACCGCAAAGTTGCTGTTTTAAAGCAAAAACACAGTTGGAGTTTTTTTTCTCATTATGCACTGTGTGCTGCAGGATTTTTTTTTATACTGTGCACACTGACCACATAGACCCATTCTTTCATATGTAGGCCTACCAGTTTTCTATTGCTAGATATGAAGGCGCTAGAATTTATACGTACTAGTATGGCACCAACCTTGGCGCCATAGGGATGTATGAAAGGGTTAATCTCCTCCTTTCATACATCCTCCCAAACTTGTTCACCAACCTTTCAAACTTTCCTTTAGACTCTCCCAAAAGAACTGTCATCAGCAGTGAGCAACACCTCACATTATTTATCATACTCATGATCTTTGTAAACCTGGACCTCTCTCCAACACCAAAACACTTATTTTACAACTCCATGGGAAAATGGAACAGAATTCTTCCTCTGTAAACCATGTGTGTCATAAGAGGTGACCAAAATGCCAAGAGCAGGGGGCTAGTGATCCCTTCTCCTGTATACATTATACTAAATTTGAAAAGAGAAACTTTCATTTTTCTTTTTTGGGTCACCCTGCCTCAGTGGGATATGGCCAGTTTGTTGGAGAAAAAGATCTACAAACTAGCCATATCCCACCAAGGGCAACTCCATTTATAATATATAAAACAACCATAGTCACATCAAAATCTGTCTAAGTCCGACTTATGTATGTCAAGCTGTGTAATATGGTACAACATTGATGATTTCTATTGTGTTGATTACTTTTGTACCTGTGTATGTCTTGGATCATTAATTTAATTCTTGCAACATAAAAATGATCCTGGATGATGGAAGAAAACACCATCAAACCTGTGCATGCGTGCATGCATGTGTGTTGGACACTAGTGCAACATTTAGGACATTAAGGAACAAGTCCTGATCACTAGAGGCTCTGTCAGTCTCATATACACAAGACTCTCAGAATATGGCATGCTTGTAACCTGAATTTTTTCTATATTTCTTTGTTTATTGAGTTTAACCCTTTCCGAGTCCAGACCCGCGATCTGAAACTTGTCCACAGGCTCCAAGAATTTCCAATTTTTTTTAATTTGTTCTTATGAAATGGCTGAAAATCTTTTTCTGAAAGTAATAAAATAAAAAGTACAAAATTTGATGGAAAACTGATGAAATTACACTATCGTGAATTTTGCTGTGTCAGCAATATTTACGCATTGGTGATTTTGCCCACATTTGAGTCCTATTTTATGCCAATTACATTGTTCCAGTTGACAAAATTCTTAGCTATTTTACTAGTATCTCTTCTATTATTCCAGGGATCAACGCCCCCGTGGCCTAGTCCACGACCAGGCCTCCTGGTGGATCAGGTTCTGATCAACAAGGCGGCTGTTACTGCTGGCCACACAGTCGAACATACAAACCACAGCCTGGCTGCTCTGGCACTGACTTTAGGTATCTGTCCAGCTCCCTCCTGAAGACAACCAGGGATCTATTGGTAATTTCCCTTATGGCTGGTGGGAGGCTGTTGAATAGTCTTGGGCCCCAGACACTTATTGTGTTTTCTCTTAGTGTACTAACGGCACCCCTACTTTTTACTGGGGGTATGTTGCATGCCTGCCAAGTCTTTTGCTTTCGTAGAGAGTGATTTCTCTGTGCAGATTAGGGACCAGTCCCTTCAGGATCTTCCAGGTGTAGATTATGATGCATCTCTCTCACCTGCACTCCAGTGAGTACAAGTCAAGTGATTCCAAGCGTTCCCAGTAGTTAAGGTGTTTGATAGAACTTATATGTGCAGTAAAGGTTTTCTGTACATTCTCTAGATCTCCAATTTCACCTGCCTTGAATGGAGATGTTAATGTACAGCAGTATTCCAGCCTAGAGAGAACAAGTGATTTAAAAAGGATCATCACTGGCTTGGCATTTCGTCTTGAATGTTCTCATTATCCATCCTATCAGTTTTCTCACAGATGTGATAGTGATCCTTGAAGGTGAGCTCCTCAGACATTACCACTCCCGGGTCCTTGACATTACTTTTCCGTTCTACTGTGTGATCAGAGTTTGTAGTACAGTGGACCCCCGCATAACAATCACCTGCGAATGCGACCAATTATGTAAGTGTATTTATGTAAGTGCGTTTGTACGTGTATGTTTGGGGGTCTGAAATGGACTAATCTACTTCACAATATTCCTTATGGGAACAAATTCGGTCAGTACTGGCACCTGAACATACTTCTGGAGTGAAAAAATATCGTTAACCGGGGGTCCACTGTATACTCAGTTCTAGCTATTATTTCCTTCAGTTTTCCATAACGGAGTAGTTAGAATTTGTCTTCTTCAAACATCATACTGTTCTCCGTTGCTCACTGGAAAACTTGGTTTTTATCTTCTTGGAGATTTGCCATGTCCTCAATGGATGACACTCTCATGTAGATCCTAGTATCGTCTGCAAAGGATGATACGGTGCTATGGTTCACATCTCTGTCTATGTCTGATATAAGGATGAGGAACAGGACAGAGGCGAGTACTGTGCCTTGGGGAACAGAGCTCTTCACTATGGCAGCTTCCAATTTAACCCTTTCAGGGTCCATGCCGTAGTTCTACGGCTTTGAGTTGAGGGTCCAAACTGTAGATCTATGCCATGAGCTCAGCTCACTCTGATAAGCTGTAAGTGGTAAATTTGGGCCTAGATATGAGAGAATACATCTATGTGGTATGTGTGCACCACATAAAACAAATCCTGCAGCACACGGTGCATAATGAGAGAAAAGAAACCGAGACCGTAATTTTCGATTAAAACAGCAATTTTGTGTTTTTTTATATGTTTTTTTATGGTTGTATTTGCAGTTTCTTGGTTTCATTTGATAGAATGGAAGACACATTACAGAAATAGAGATGATTTTGATTGGTTTTAGTACTGGAAATGGCTTGAAACTGAGCTCAAAGTAGCGGAAATGTTAAGTTTTTGCCGATGTTCAAGAGTAAACAAATGACCTCACATGTCTAATACACACCAGCTGGTGGGTCTAATATACGTTCACAAATGTGCTGATATTATTTATACAATTATTACAATATTGCACAAGAGTAAATCTTCTATTTTTTGGTTTGAATACAAATTCATTATGTGAATAAAAAATCAAAATGGAATTCATTAGTAAAGCCTGAAAACATAACTAATGAACAGAGGAAATGTTAGTTTAGTGCCAGGAATGCCTGCATTGATTATTTTGGACCCTATTTTGAAATTGGAGTATTTTGAACTTTGCATTAAATTGGCCAAGTTGCCAATTTCCGATCACTTTATTTTGTAGTTGAAACAGTTGACTTGGCGAATTCTTGTGCTCAATCGATAGAATAAAGTATAATACTAGTGAAATAGCTAAGAATTTGGTCAACTGGAATAATGAAATTGGCCTAAAATGGGAGTCAAAGTCCGCAAAATCGCCGATGCGTAAATATCGCTGACACATCAAAATTCGCAAGAGCATAATTTTGTCAATTTTCCATCAAATTTCATACTTTTTGTTTTATTACCTTCACAAAAAGATTCTCTACCATTTCATAAGAAAAAATAACAAAATTATTTTTTTTAAAATTCTTGGACACTGGTGTGCACTTCGAAATTTGACCTCTAGACCCTGAAAGGGTTAAAGGGGTTAAACATCGGCAAGAATCAAACATTTCCGCTACTTTGGGCTCAATCTCAAGCTATTCTGAGTCCTCAAAACCATCAAATTCATCTATATTTCTGTAATACAGCCTCTCCTCACTTACCGATGGAATTCCATTCCTAAGACCACATTGGTAAACGAATTCATCGCTAATTGAGGAATCACTCCTTACTGACACCTCAAAAATGTCACCACCCAAAATTAAAACATTCAGTTTTATGTTTGCTGGGAAATACCTTTCAATATGTTTATTATTAATGGCTATACAATATGAAATACGTAAATGACTTACTTTCGAGAAATCCCAAGAAACGCATGCATAACTGATTATTTGGGACATTTTTTTTTTTTTTTTGAGAAAATCACACTGTTTTCAGTCTTTACATAGGACATGAGTGATCTTCTATATTTACTCTTCAGGTGCATAGTGCGTAACATTTTCTTTAACAGTCGCGGTCACTTTTTTTTATCCCTCCCCGCCCTCCACCCCTCAGTTTTTATTAATTTGGGCATCTTTATCAGGCTTCTACGCTATTTATATTATACCTAATATTATTCAGGAATAAATATGATAGGTAGATAACCTCTATTGATAGTAATAGTATAATTATACAATATTTTATATACCCGACATGACTACTGGACCTCATACCTAGACGATGAAATACGCAGACCAGCAAACACACACAACCTCTTCTACTCATTACTAGCTCCTGACCCAATTCCTATATACAAATAACCTTGCTAAAATCCTGACTCACTAACCTGTAACTCACAGGTATGGACCTTTAACAAAGCCCTTGTACCATGCGATTCACGCTTTGTCGCCCCCCTCCCCCCCTTCACCCCGACCAGTCACTTAGCCGCGCAAACTCCTGAATCGCTTTCAGCTCAGCTACTGGGTTAAGCCCTGGTTCTTTCCCTCTTACAACAACCCTTCCTCTAACCAACCTATTCTTCCTCTATCCCCACTTCCCCACTCACCCCTTCTTGGGGTCTTACCTAGAATCTATCGTATCGTATCATATATGGGCAATCATGAGTTACTGAGAAACTGCTCGTTTCTCCCTCTGCTATAGCTCCACCCCCTTTGTAACAATGCCAAATGGTGAATAAAATACATATACAGTGGAACCTTGACTTACGAGTTTTTTGAGATACGAGCCGTCCCTGGGTCCATTTTTTGCTCTGAGTTACAAGCCAGCTTCCCCCTCAACCCAAAACCTGGACACCTTGCTTGTTTATCTGTGATTTCATGCTTTAATTCCATGGAAATCATTCTCTTTTTCTTCTCAGCAATAATAATATAATAATATTATTATTATTACAGTCACGTCACTCAGTAAGTCAGTCAAGTCACTCAATAAGTCAGTCAAGTCACTCAATAAGTCAGTCAAGTCACTCAATAAGTCAAGTCATTCAGTAAGTCAAGTCATTCAGTCAAGTCACTCAGTAAGTCAGTCAAGTCATTCAGTATGTCAGTCAAGTCACTCAATAAGGCAAGTCATTCAGTAAGTCAGTCAAGTCACTCAATAAGTCAAGTCATTCAGTAAGTCAGTCTAGTCACTCAATACAGTCAAGTCATTCAGTAAGTCAGTCAAGTCATTCAGTAAGTCAGTCAGGTCACTCAGTAAGTCATTCAGTCAAGTCACTCAGTAAGTCAGTCAGTAAGTCAGCCAAGTCACTCAATAAGTCAGTCAAGTCATTCAGTAACTCAGTCAAGTCATTAAGCCAGTCAAGTCATTAAGTCAGCCAAGTCATTCAGTAAGTCAGTCAAGTCATTCAGTAAGTCAGTCAAGTCATTCAATAAGTCAGTCAAGTCATTCAATAAGTCAGTCAGGTCACTCAGTAAGTCAAGTCATTCAGTAAGTCAGTCACGTCATTCAGTAAGTCAGTCAAGTCATTCAGTAAGTCAGTCTGTAAGTCAGTCTAGTCACTCAGTAAGTCAGTCTAGTCATTCAGCAAGTCAGTCTAGTCATTCAATAAGTCAGTCAGTCAAGTCACTCACTCAGTCAGTCATTCAGTCACACAAACTCACGTTAGACTCTTTTTCTGTGTACAAAGTAACACTTCAATTACAGCTACAGGTTATCTCGTTTATTTTTTTTTTTTTAACAAGTCGGTCGTCTCCCACCGAGGCAGAGTGATCCAAAAAGAAAATACTTTCATCACCATTCAACACTTTCACCTCACTCACACATAATCAGTTTTTGTAGAGGTGCTCAGAATACAACAGTTTAGAAGCATATACGTATAAAGACACGCAACATATCCCTCCAAACCGCCAATATCCCGAACCCCTCCTTTAGAGTGCAAGCATTGTACTTCCTATTTCCAGGACTCAAATCCAGCTATATAAAAATAACCGGTTTCCCTGAATCCTTTCACTAAATATTACTCTGCTCACACTCCAACGGCTCGTCAGGTCCCAAATACCATTCGTCTCCATTTACTCCTATCGCACACGCTCACGCACACTTGCTGGAAGTCCAAGCCTCTCACACACAAAACCTCCTTTACCCCTTCCCTCCAACCTTTTCGAGGACGACACCTACCCTGCCTTCCTTCCCCTACAGATTTATATGGTCTCCATGTCATTCTACTTTGATCCATTCTCTCTAAATGACCAAACCACCTCAACAACCCCTCTTCAGTCCTCTGACTAATACTTTTATTAACTCCACACCTTCTCCTAATTTCCACACTCTGAATTTTCTGCATAATATTTACACCACACAATGCCCTTAGACAGGACATCTCCACTGCCTCCAACTGCCTCCTTGCTGCAGCATTTACAACCCAAGCTTCACACCCATATAAGAATGTTGGTACCACTATACTTCCAAACATTCCTTTCTTTGCCTCCATAGATAACATTTTTTGTCTCCACATATACCCCAATGCACAACTCACCTTTTTTCCTTCATCAATTCTATGGTTAACCTCATCTTTCATAAACCCATCTGCTGAAACGTCAACTCACAAATATCTAAAAAATTTACTTCTTCCATACTTCCTCCCTCCAATGTGATATCCAATTTTTCTTTACCTAAATCATTTGATACCCTCATCACCTAACCCTTATCTATGTTCACTTTCAACTTTCTACCTTTACACGCTCTCTAGAACTCGTCCACTAACCTTTGCAACTTGTCTTTAGAAACTCCCATAAACACCGTATCATCAGCAAAAAGTAACTGTGTCAACTCCCATTTTGTAATTGATTCCCCATAATTTAATCCCACCCCTCTCCCCAACACCCTACCATTTACTTCTTTTACAATCCCATCTATAAACAACCATGGTGACATTACACATCCCTGTCTAAGACCTACTTTTACTGGGAAGTAATCTCCCTCTCTTCTACACACCCTAACCTGAGCCTCACTATCCTCTTAAAACTCTTTACAGCATTTAGTAACTTACTACCTAATCCACATACTTGCAACATCTACCACATTGCTTCCCTATCCACTCTATCATATGCCTTTTCTAAATCCATAAATGCAATGAAAACTTCCCTACCTTCATCTAAATACTGTTCACATATATGCTTCAATGTAAACACTGTAAAGCCTCCGTGCTCATCCGCAATCCTACTCTCTGTCTTACCTCTAATTCTTTCAATAATAACCCTACTGTACAGTTTTCCAGGTATACTCAGTAAACTTATTCCCCTATAATTTTTACAATCTCTTTGGTCCCCCTTCCCTTTATATAAAGGAACCATACATGCTCTCTGCCAATCTCTAGGGACCTTCCCCTCTTTCAGACATAGGCATGTATTGAACAAAAATACCAACCACTCCAACACTGTCCCCCCCTGCTTTAACATTTCTGTTATGATCCCATCAGTTCCAGCTGCTTTACCCCCTTTCATTCTACGTAATGCCTCATGCACCTCCCCCAAACTCACATCCTGTTCTTATTCACTCCTAAAGGATGGTATACCTCCCTGGCCAGTGCATGAAATTACCACCTCCCTTTCTTCATTAACATCTAAAAGTTCCTCAAAATATTCCTGCCATTTACCCAATACCTCCAACTCCCCTACTCTGTTTTTACTGACTGAGAAATCCATTCATTCCCTAGGCTTTCTTAACTTGTTTATCTCCAAAATTTTTTCTTTTCATCAAATTTTTCGAGAGTGCCTCTCCCACTCTTTCATCTGCTCTCCTTTTGCACTCCCTCACCACTCTCTTCACCTTTCTTTTACTCTCCATATACTCTGCTCTTATAACAATTCTGCTTTGTAAAAACCTCTCCTAAGCTACCTTTTTCTCCTTTATCACACCCATTACTTCATCATTCCACCAATCACTCCTCTTTCCTCCTGCACCCACCCTCCTATAACCACAAACTTCTGCCCCACATTCTAATACTTGCACTAGCCCACCTTTCTGCCAACAGTTGTTTATATCTCACCTTAACTTCCTCCTCCCTTAGTTTATACACTTTCACCTCTCTCTTACTTGTTACCATTTTTTCCTTTTGTCCCATCTACCTCTTACTCTAACTGTAGCTACAACTAAATCATGATCTGATATATCAGTTGCCCCTCTATAAACATGTACATCTTAAAACCTACCCATCAACCTTTTCTTTCTTCTTTCAACGTACCAGCCGTATCCCACTGAGGTGGGGTGGCCCAAAAGAAAAAACTGAAGTTTCTCCTTTTAAATTTAGTAATATATACAGGAGAAGGGGTTACTAGCCCCTTGCTCCCGGCATTTTAGTCGCCTCTTACGACACACATGGCTTACAGAGGAAGAATTCTGTTCCACTTCCCCATGGAGATAAGAGGAAATAAACAAGAACAAGAATTAGAAAGAAAATAGAAGAAAACCCAGAGGGGTGTGTATATATATGCTTGTACATGTATGTGTAGTGTGACCTAAGTGTAAGTAGAAGTAGCAAGACTTACCTGTAATCTTGCATATTTATGAGACAGACAAAAGACACCAGCAATCCTACCATCATGTAAAACAATTACAGGCTTTCGTTTTACACTCACTTGGCAGGACGGTAGTACCTCCCTGGGCTGTTGCTGTCTACCAACCTACTACCTACAACCTTTTATCCACCAATATATAATCTAACAAACTACTTTCATTACATGCTGTATCATACCTTGTATACTTATTTATCTTCTTTTTCATAAAATATGTATTACTTATTACCAAACCTCTTTCTACACATAGCTCAATTAAAGGCCCTCCATTTTCATTTAACCCAGGCATCCTAAATTTACCTACTACTCCCTCCACAATATCTGTATCCACTTTAGCAATGAAATCCCCAACTCACACTTGCTTCAAAACTCCCCATGCACTCACTCAACATTTCCCAAAATCTCTCTCTCTCCTCTACACTTCTCTCTTCTCCAGGTGCATGAACATTTACTATAACCTACTTTTCACATCCTACCCTTATTTTACTCCAAATAATCCTTGAATTAATACATTTATATTCCCTCTTTTCCTGCCGTAACTTATCCTTCAACATTACTGCTACTCCTTTAGCTCTAACTCTATCTGAAACCCCAGACATAATCCCATTTATTTCTCCCCACTGAAACTCTCCCACCCCCTTCAGCTTTGTTTCACTTAAAGCCAGGACATTCAGCTTCTTCTCATTCATAACATCCACAATAATCTCTTTCTTATCATTCGCACAACATCCACGCACATTCAAACATCCCACTTTGACGGTTTTCTTCCTTTTCTTTTTAGTAGGCTATACAGGGAAAGGGGTTACTAGCCCATTGTTCCCAGCATTTTAGTTGACTTTTACAACACGCGAGGCTTACAGAGGAAAGATTCTTATTCCACTTCCCCATGGATATAAAAGGAAAAGTAATAAGAACAAGAACTATTAAGATTAAATCAAAGAAAACTCAGATGAGTGTGTATACATAAACATGTACATGAACGTATAGTGTGACCTAAGTGTAAGTAGAAGTAGCAAGACGTACCTGAAATCTTGCATGTTTATGAGACAGAAAAAAGACACCAGCAATCCTAACATCATGTAAAACAATTACAGGCTTTTGTTTTACACTCACTTGGCAGGACGGTAGTACCTCCCTGGGCGGTTGCTGTCTACCAACCTACTATAGTGAATTATTATTATTATTATTATTACTACCATCCACATACCTTGTTCAATGAGTTTAATCATTTCTTAAGCTGCCACGATACACTGAGAATGTCAACACAGATGAACACACCAGCTAACCCCTTTATTGTGAGCTTCTTTTGTATTTCTTCCATTTTCCTCTTGTTTATCCTCTTCCAAGTGCTGTTTCACTTCTAACTATTTTCTACTATGGGATGCACAATAAAGTACAAATTTATGGACGAAATATGTAGTCTTGGAGATTGCTTGATGCTGAGATGCATCACTAACCCCTTTACAACGAACTTTTGTACTTCTTCCATTTTCCTCTTGTTTTTTCTCTTCCAAGAAGAAAAACAACAGGAAATTTATACAAATATGTAGTCTTAGAAACTGTGAAAGCTAGTGTACTAAGTGGCTGTAGGAAGGAGATTTAGATGCTTGATGCTGAGATGCTACGCTGCCTGTTCATGACCCAAGTTCTCGTACAGTATACAATAACGACTCATCAGAAAGCCTGTCGTAACTCTGAGCTGTAGGTAAACGAATACGTTGGCAAGTGGGGAGGGGCTGTATATCTTCCATTCTATCAAATGAGACTGAGAAACCGAGAATACAACCATAACCACACGAAAACACACTGCAAAGTTGCTGTTTTAAATAAAAAACACAGTCGCAGTTATTTTTTCCTCATTATGCACTGTGTCCTGCAAGATTTATTTTATATGGTGAGCACTTACTGCATTGACCCATCCTATCGTATTAAGTCCCAAATTCACCACTCACAGCATATCTGGGTGAGCTGAGCTCATCACATAGTACTACAGTACGGACCCTGCCTTCAAAGTCATAGAACTATGGCACAGACCCTGAAAGGGTTAATAAGAGATCATGGGAACATAACCCCACTTTTCCCATCTACTCTGTGCAATGATATCTAGGCAAAATTTCAAGAATCCAATGCTTGTATATAGAATAGGGCTTCTTATGTAATTCTACATGCATTTCTTGCCACTACAATACTGCACATCTAAGAAAAAAATCTGAAAAACTAAAATAATTCATAAAGAAATATGATTGAGAATGACACTATTATTGTATGTAATTAAATAGGATGTACATATAGGAACGTAAGAAAGGAGGAACACTGCAGCAGGCCCATTAGCTAATACGAGGCAGGTCCTTCTCAAATCCAATTCCACTAACAAAAATATTTGCTCAACCATTTTCAACTACCCGAAGAATAAACTTTGATAACCCTATTAACTTTTGTGCATTTAACAAATGTGCGACTCACCGCTTCCCTCCGTCTTCGTTCTTGTTCTCTAAGTTTTTGTCTATCGCGGTCACTAAGCTTCGCGTTATCATGCGAGGATGTTGGAGTGGCCGGGGGGTGGGAGCTGGGTGGACCTGCAGGTGTTGCTAGCTGAGGGTGAGGTGATGTAGAAGCAGTCATGGGAGTAGCAACCTTGGCACTGGGAGCAGCTCTCTCTCTGATGGTCACAGGTTCTCTTCTGCTGCATAACAAAACTTTCCATCAGTTAAATCACATTAGAAAAATTAAAATATGCAATAATAAATATGCTAAAGAACTTCAACATTTACTCATTATCAGCAAATTCCTGCAACTCAAATCAATCATTGACCAGACCCTAGAAATGAAATGTGCTCTTAATGCCTAAAAATAGCCACCCTACCCCCAAAGAAATACATTATTTTTTCTTCTCAAATGGTCGAGAATCTTTTTATGAAGGTAATGATGACAAAGGTACAAAATTTGATGGGAAACTCAAAGAATTACACAGGAATAAAATTGGTGATCTCAGTGCAGTTTATACATCAGTGATTTCATTCAATTTGAGTCCTACTTCAGGACAATTCCATTATTCTAGTCAACTAATTTTTTAACTATTTCACTAGTATACCTTTCATTGTATCAACTGAGCACATGAAACCACCCATTCAACTACTCTTATAATATGATCAGAATTCAGTAAATGCTAATTGAAAAAAATGCTAATGGAAAAGCAGAGTCAATAATAAACAATGTAGACATTCCTAGCACTAAAACATTTCCTCTGTCCATTGGTCACACACCAAGTCCTCTCATGTATTACACTTGCTTTCCATTTTAAATTCGTATTCACACAAAATTAAAAGATTTACTCAACTTCTTGGATAACAAAATATAACCAGGAAAGATTGTTCATGGTTTACAGCTTCCCGATAATTGAATCAGACCTATTAAAAACCCATAAAACAGACTGGGGGTTGTAGAGGTCTTAACTGTCCTCTGGTTTATTAGAGAAAACTGAATATTTCTTCTAATTTGACCTAATTTTCAAGCTATTTTCAGTCCTCAAACCAATCAAAATCATATATATATTTCACTGCAGCATGCAGTGCATAATGAAAAAAAATGCAACCATGTTTTCTGGATTAAAACAGTGACTTTGTGGGCATTTTCATATGGTTTTTACAGATGTATTCGTGGTTTCTTGGACTCATTTGACAGAATGGAAAATATATTACAGCTTGAAATTGAGCTCAAAGTAGCAGAAATGTTTGATTTGTGCTGATGTTCAGGAATACACAAATGACGTCACACATCCAATACACGTCAACTGGTGGGTCTAATATACGTTCACGAATGTGCTGATTTTATTTATACAATTATTACAATATTGCACAACAGTAAATTTTCTATTTTTGGGTGTGAATAAAAATTCTATATAAAAATTAAAAATCAAAATGGAATTCATCTGTAAAGCCTGGAAATGTAACTAATAAATAAACAAAATGTTATTTTAGTGCCAGGAATGCCTACATTGTTTATTCTAAAGGCTATTTTGAAATTGGAATATTTTGAACTTAGTGTGAAACTGGCCAAATTACCAACTTCTGATCACTTTACTGGGTCGCTGAAATAGTTGACTGGGCAGATTCTGGTGTTTAACTGATAAAATAGAAGTAATACTAGCGAAATATCTAAGAATTTGGTTAACTGAAATAATGTAATTAGCCTAAAATAGGAGTCAATATCGCCGATGAGTAAATATTGCTGATGCAGTAAAATTCGCGATAATGAAATTTCATAAATTTTCCATCAAATTTAGTACTTTTTGTTTTATAACCTTCAGATAAAGATTTTCTTATCATTTCATAAGAAGAAAAAATAATTTTTTTTTTAAATTCTTGGACCCTCAAAGGGTTAAATGGAAGAAAGTATGGAAAACACACAAATGAAGTAGTGCGAAACTTCTATGACAGAATTTGCAAGAAACACGATGTACAGTAGACCGTCATAGTATATGAATTTATCATTTTCCACATTTTGGTTATTACACTGTTGAAATATTGCGGCATATTTTTATATAACACTTTGTAAAACTGACTTAACACGGTTTCATTCCTGGGTGTGGAAAAAAATTTGGAGTGTCGCCCGCAGGCTGCAGGGATAGTTCCCCATCTCTCAGGCTGCCTGGCTCTGAGTCAGGCCATTGTCTCTGAGGGGAAGTCATACCTTCCTCCTTAGCCACACCCGCCAGTTCTCTGTGCATACACATCTCGTATGTAACTCCTTGTGAACTGTGTTTTGATCTTTTCACTGCCATATTTTGTATCTGCCAAGCAACCGTGGCACCCAGAAGGTATGGGAGGGATGCTGAAAATGGCAAGAAAAGGTTTAAGCATTGAAGTCTTGAAGTTACAAAGAAAACTGATATATAAAAGTGGTTCACATCTGGTGGACATAGCGAAAGTTTATGGCCTTAATGACTTATTTGACTGACTCGACTTACTGACTGGACTGAACTGACTTGATTGACTTAGCTGAATTGAGTTAACTGAATTGACTGACTTACTATCATCACTCAACTGACTTGACTGACTTAGCTGAATTGATTTGACTGAACTGACTGGACTAATTTGACTGACTTAACTTTCTGACTAACTTGCTTGACTTACTGACTGGACTAATTTAAAATTAGACTTTTTTACTGAAGAGGACCCTGATAAATCTAGAAGCAGCACTCTGAAACGGTGGGTAGAGCAATTGATGCCTTACCGTCAGGTGTATAATGTACTGCAGGGTAAAATAGCCCAGAAATCCATTACAGAATTTATGCACACTCCAGTACAACCATCAACTAGTACCAGAACCTCAACCATCCACCTCAGCCCCGTAGGGCCACAGCATGACTCTCCACTCTCTTCACAATTATCGACAAACACCAGCAACCACAATTTAAGGTAAGAAATACTATTATTTCTGTTGCATTTGTAGCCTTAAGTAATAAAGTACATAATACATCGCGACAATGAACAACAATTACATGATCATTTTTATTTCTGTAATACCTGGAGATATTAAAAAAAATTTTTTGTTTTTTTCGGGGCTCCCAGGAACGTAATCCTATTTTTCCCATAAGTTCTTCAGTTTATCTAACACGGATTTACCTTACACAGCATTTTCAGAATGTGACTACCTGGAGTTTACCTGGAGAGAGTTCCGGGAGTCAACAACCCCGTGGCCCGGTCTGTGACCAAGCCTCCTGGTGGATCAGAGCCTGATCAACCAGGCTGTTACTGCTGGCTGCACGCAATCCAACGTACGAGCCACAGCCCGGCTGGTCAGGTACCGACTTTAGGTGCTTGTCCAGTGCCTGCTTGAAGACAGCCAGGGGTCTATTGGTAATCCCCCTTATGTATGTTGGGAGGCAGTTGAACAGTCTCGGGCCCCTGACACTTATTGTATTGTCTCTTAACATGCTAGTGACACCCCTGCTTATCATTGGGGAGATGTTGCATCGTCTGCCGAGTCTTTTGCTTTCGTTGTGAGTGATTTTCGTGTGCAAGTTCGGTACTAGTCCCTCTAGGATTTTTCAGGTGTATATAATCGTGTATCTCTCCCGCCTGCATTCCAGGGAGTACAGGTTCAGGAACTTCAAGTGCTCCCAGTAAATGAGGTGTTTTATCTCCGTTATGCGCACCGTGAAGGTACTCTGTACATTTTCTAGGTCAGCAATTTCACCTGCCATGAAAGGTGCTGTTAGTGTGCAGAAACATTCCAGCCTATATAGAACAAGCGACCTGAAGAGTGTCATCATGGGCTTGGCATCCCTAGTTTTGAAGGTTCTCATTATCCATCCTGTCATTTTTCTAGCAGATGCGATTGATATAATGTTATGGTCCTTGAAGGTGAGATCCTCCGACATGATCACTCCCAGGTCTTTGACGTTGGTGTTTCGCTCTATTTTGTGGAGGAATTTGTTTTGTACTCTGATTAAGTTTTAATTTCCTCATGTTTACCACATCGGAGTAATTGAAATTTCTCATCGTTGAACTTCATATTGTTTTCTGCAGCCCATTGAAAGATTTGGTTGATGTCCGCCTGGAGCCTTGCAGTGTCGGCAATGGAAGACACTGTCATGCAGATTTGGGTGTCATCTGCAAAGGAAGACACGGTACTGTGGCTGACATCCTTGTCTGTCAGATATGAGGATGAGAGACCAGATGGGAGCGAGTACTGTGCCTTGTGGAACAGAGCTTTTCACCGTAGCCGCACAGACTTTACTCTGTTGACTACTACTCTTTGTGTTCTGTTTGTGAGGAAATTATAGATCCATCTACCAACTTTTCCTGTTATTCCTTTAGCACGCATTTTGTGCGCTATTACGCCATGGTCACACTTGTTGAAGGCTTTTGCAAAGTCTGTATATATTACATCTGCATTCTTTTTGTCTTCAAGTGCATCTAGGACGTTGTCGTAGTGATCCAGTAGCTGAGACAGACAGGAGCGACCTGCTCTAAACCCGTGTTGCTCTGGGTTGTGTAATTGTTGGGTATCTAGATGGGTGGCGATCTTGCTTCTTAGGATCCTTTCAAAGATTTTTATGATATGGGATGTTAGTGCTATTGGTCTGTAGTTCTTTGCTATTGCTTTACTGCCCCCTTTGTTTGTGGAGTGGGGCTATGTCTGTTGTTTTTAGTAACTGTGGGACGACCCCCATGTCCACGCTCCCTCTCCATAGGATGGTAAAAGCTAGTGATAGGGGCTTCTTGCATTTCTTGATTAACACGGAGTTCCATGAGTCTGGCCCTGGGGCAGAGTGCATGGGCATGTCATTTATCGCCTGTTCAAAATCATTTGGCGTCAGAATAATATCAGATAGGCTTGTGTTAACCAGATTCTGCGGCTCTCTCATAAAAAATTCATTTTGATCTTCAACTCTCAGTCTGGTTAGCGGCTTGCTAAAAACTGAGTCATATTGGGACTTGAGTAGCTCACTCATTTCCTTGCTGTCATCTGTGTAGGACCCATCTTGTTTAAGTAGGGGCCCAATACTGGATGTTGTTCTCGACTTTGATTTGGCATAAGAAAAGAAATATTTTGGGTTTCTTTTGATTTCATTTATGGCTTTTAGTTCTTCTCGCGTCTAGGTAGTAGGTTGGTAGACAGCAACCGCCCTGGGAGGTACTACCGTCCTGCCAAGTGAGTGTAAAATGTAAGCCTGTAATTGTTTTACATGATGGTAGGATTGCTGGTGTCCATTTTTCTGTCTCATAAACATGCATGGCTTCAGGTATGTCTTGCTACTTCTACTCACACTTAGGTCACACAACATATACATGTACAAGCATATATATATACACCCCTCTGGGTTTTCTCCTATTTTCTTTCTAGTTCTTGTTCTTGTTTATTTCCTCTTATCTCCATGGGGAAGTAGAACAGAATTCTTCCTCCGTAAGCCATGTGTGTTGTAAGAGGCAACTAAAATGCCAGGAGCAAGGGGCTAGTAACCCCTTCTCCTGTATATATTACTAAATTTCAAAGGAGAAACTTTTGTTTTTCCTCTTGGGCCACCCCGCCTCGGTGGGATACGGCCGGTGTGTTGAAAGAAAGAAAGTTCTTCCCGCGATTCCTCACTCCTATAAGATTCCTTTAGCTTAAGTTCGATGTTTGCTATTTCTCTGACCAGTGACTCCCTACGCATTTCAGATACGTATATTGGCCTCTTTTAGCCACTCTGTTATTCTTTTCCATCACCTGTAAAGGAAGCACCTGTCTCTTTCTATTTTACATCTACTCCTCCTTTTTCTTAAAGGAATAAGCCTTGAGAATACATCGAGTGCCACTGAGTTAATCTGTTCTAGGCATAAGTTGGGGTCTGTGTTGCTTAGTCTATCTTCTCAGCTTATATCATTTAAGACTTGGTTTACTTGGTCCCACTTTATGTTCTTGTTATTGAAGTTGAATTTGGTGAAGGCTCCCTTGTGACTAATCTCATTTTGTTGGTCTGAGGCTCCGTGCATACATGTCTGAACCTCGATTATGTTGTGATCTGAGTACACCTACCATCCAACTTACGACCTGCTTGACTTACGACCACTCAACTTACGACCGTAAGTTGGGAAATAAACAACTATTTGTGTTGTACACAGTGTTTATCCTAAAGCTTACAGTATAAAATACAGTACTAACAACATAAAAAGTAAAGAAAACATGAAATACCAAAACAAAACAATAAAATAAAGTCATTACAAAAATATTTTGTTGATATTCAGTAGTAAAATTCGACTTACGACCGGTTTCTCGGAACCGAACTCAGTCGTAAGTCGGAAGGTAGGTGTATATTATTTTTGATATGGTGACATTTCGTATCAGGTCATCATTGTTAGTGAAGATGAGGTCTAGTGTATTCTACAGTCTAGTAGGCTCTATTATTTGCTGGTTTAAGTTGAATTTTGTGCAGAGATTCAAAAGCTCGTGTGTGTGTGAGAGTTCTCGTCAGAGCTGCCTCCTGGTGTTATCACTGCAACAACATTATTTGCTATATTCCTCCATTTTAGGTGCCCCAAGTTAAAATCCCCCAGGAGCAAGATGTTGGGGGCAGGAGCTGGCAGATTTTCCAGACAGTAGTCAATTTTTGACAGCTGTTCCTGGAATTGCTGGGATGTTGCATCCAGAGGCTTGTAGACTACCACAATGACTAGGTTTTGGTTCTCTATCTTTACTGCTAAAACTTCCACTACATCATTTGAGGCACTAAGCAGTTCTGTGCAAACAAGTGACTCTGCAATACACAGGCCAACCCCCCCCCCCCCATTTTGCCTGTTCACTGTCGCATCTCTATAGGTTGTAACCTGGGATCCATATTTTGTTGTCCAAGTGATCCTTTATGTGGGTCTCTGTGAAAGCCAAGAATATTGCATTTGCCTCTGCAAGCAGTCCACGGATGAAAGGTATTTTATTGTTCGTTGCTGGCTTTAGACCCTGTATATTTGCAAAGAAGAATGTCATCGGACTGGCAGTATTGGTGGTACCGGGGAGGACTTTTTTTTTCCGGCACTAGTATCTGTATCTGTTGGTTTGGAGTGGAGGCCATCGACTGTGGTTCCACTCCAGAAATGACTGGATTTGATGTATGATTTCTGCCATTTCCTGCCAGTATTTTTTCCTTCCTGGCACTAAAAAACCTCTCCCTCTTGAGTGGCTGTGGCCACCCAGGTTCTCCCATGGCTTGGATGTTTTGTATCTTTTTGGCCCCTTTAGATGGTGTGCCTGGCAATTTAAGTTATAGCACAGTCTTTCCTGTACTGAAGAGGGACACATTTCAGGGTGAAAAAGCTTACAGGAAGTGAGTTTGCATTTTCCTGTTGTCATATGGGCATGGCATTTTCTAGGGTAGTCATAGTTGCACGTCCCATCTGTTTTCCCAGATTTCCCATGCCTGCAGATACCAAGTGCATAGTATGTGCACAGGCTTGGTTTCCGTTTGCCTTGGGTTTCTGTGACTGTATTCCCTGTTGGTGCATGTTTACCTGTCTCATTCCTATCCTCACTAGTACTAACAATGGAGCTCTCACCAGTTCTTTCTGGTAATATATCCTCACTATTGCTAGTGGAGTCCCCTTGTTTGCTATCTCCTGTGATATTACTAGTATGTAATATTGGTTTTATTTTGTCCTTGACTACACTTGTTTCCCCACTACAGCTCCTGTCTCCCTCGAGGTCATTTATATGCATTCCCTCATGCGTACATTTACTGACTACCAGGACAGCACCTCCATCCTCACCATTACTGCCTCTCAGGACAGCACTTCCAGCTTCACCATTACTGTCTACCAGGACATCACCTCCAGCCTTACGGTTTCTGACTACATGGACAGTACCAAGGGCGATACCATCCAGCCAAGACTTTTTATTTTCCCATCTGTTATAGAATGCTTCCAGGTTTTCTATGAAGGCTGCTTTGATGTTATCCTCTTTTAATACCAATGTGATTTTAGTCCACAGATTGATCTCATTTGGGCATACCCAAAAACACTTCCCTGATTTAATACTGCTTGTAGATAGTTCTTGGATATCTGCACAAGGGGCGTGACACCAATTTTCACAAAAATGGCAAGTAATCCATGAGGAAGCCCGTTTGTTTGATTTACTTCAGACTACACAGAGCTTCACAGTGTGATTTGAATGGTTGATTTACTATAGTTCTGCTAGTAACCCCTTGAATATTCTACTAATAACCTCCTTAAAGTGAAGATCTGGCTATTTGTACTTCTATTTCTAACTGTACTTGTATATTAGGACAGCTTACCGGTGTACGTTCCTGTTTTATATTTATTTTTTGTGTTTGATAAGGGTGCCTAAAACCCCATCTGTTTACAGTCTGCTTTATTGTTCAACGAATCCATTTGAAACCGGTCAAGGGTTCAGACCAGTCAAGGGTTTGGAACCAGTCGGATCTGATCAGTGGGTCACTTATTTAAAACATATCTGGTCGGTGATTTGGGCTAACACATGAAGGAACTACTGGAAACTATTTAACCGAGTAATGTGTGATTAGATTGATACAAAGGTATAACTTGCGTGTTGAAGAACCGGTGATTGCTGGCAGCACCTACAATGACGAATGGTCAAGACCTCAACGTTTATTTACAGCCTGAAGGATTATCGATCACTGTATATAGCTTTTCTAGGTTTTTTCCATCTCCACCACAACAAATGCTTTATCATCACTATAGTTGATTGGTGAAATTATTGGAGGAAAGACGCTTTTTTTGGAGTGATATCTGCTTTTCGTTTTGTATATTGCGACCGCTGGTAATTACAGGATATATGAATGTCACTGTATATGTATAGTATTTCAAGAATGGAGAAAAAGCTAATGAAAGTCACTCCACTCCACTAAGTACCATTATATTACTGGTTAGTTGCTACTACAACACTGTATTCTCCTATTCACTGGTATCACTAGATTATATCGAGGTACACTAGCAGGCCAGGAAGATTATTAAAACAGCTGACCTGTGTGGTAAGTTTCTGGCAACTGCCTTTTTAGGCCTATCACTTCAGTTTCAATTACACCTGTTTTAAATGACACTTTAGCATTTATTATCTATATACTAGGGTGCCACTGTAGTATACACAATATTATCAGGGAGACTTTCTTTCCTCTGACAGATTTTTTTTTTTTATTATTAACACACTGGCCGATTCCCACCAAGGCAGGGTGGTTCAAAAAAGAAGAACTTTCACCATCATTCACTCCATCACTGTCTTGCCAGAAGGGTGCTTTACACTACAGTTTTTAAACTGCAACATTAACACCCCTCCTTCAGAGTGCAGGCACTATACTTCCCATCTCCAGGACTCAAGTCCGGCCTGCCGGTTTCCCTGAATCCCTTCATAAATATTACTTTGCTCACACTCCAACAGCACGTCAAGTATTAAAAGCCATTTGCACTCCTATCAAACACACTCATGCATGCTCGCTGGAAGTCCAAGCCCCTCGCACACAAAACCTCCTTTACCCCCTCCCTCCAACCTTTCCTAGGCTGACCCCTACCCCGCCTTCCTTCCACTACAGATTGATACACTCTTGAAGTCATTCTGTTTCGCTCCATTCTCTCTACTTGTCCAAACCACCTCAACAACCTTTCCTCAGGCCTCTGGACAACAGTTTTGGCAATCCCACACCTCCTCCTAACTTCCTAACTACGAATTCTCTGCATTATATTCACACCACACATTGCCCTCAGACATAACATCTCCACTGCCTCCAGCCTTCTCCTCGCTGCAACAATCATCACCCATGCTTCACACCCATATAAGAGCGTTGGTAAAACTATACTCTCATACATTCCCCTCTTTGCCTCCAAGGACAAAGTTCTTTGTCTCCACAGACTCCTAAATGCACCGCTCACCCTTTTCCCCTCGTCAATTCTATGATTCACCTCATCTTTCATAGACCCATCCGCTGACACGTCCACTCCCAAATATCTGAATACATTCACCTCCTCCATACTCTCTCCCTCCAATCTGATATCCAATCTTTCATCACCTAATTTTTTTGTTATCCTCATAACCTTACTCTTTCCTGTATTCACTTTTAATTTTCTTCTTTTGCACACCCTACCAAATTCATCCACCAATCTCTGCAACTTCTCTTCAGAATCTCCCAAGAGCACAGTGTCATCAGCAAAGAGCAACTGTGACCACTCCCACTTTATGTGTGATTCTTTATCTTCTAACTCCACGCTTCTTGCCAAGACCCTCGCATTTACTTCTCTTACAACCCCATCTATAAATATATTAAACAACCACAGTGACATCACACATCCTTGTCTAAGACCTACTTTTACTGGGAAATAATCTCCCTCTTTCCTACATACTCTAACTTGAGCCTCACTATCCTCGTAAAAACTCTTCACTGCTTTCAGTAACCTACCTCCTACACCATACACCTGCAACACCTGCCACGTTGCCCCCCTATCCACCCTGTCATACGCCTTTTCCAAATCCATAAATGCCACAAAAACCTCTTTAGCCTTATCTAAATACTGTTCACTTATATGTTTCACTGTAAACACCTGGTCCACACACCCCCTACCTTTCCTAAAGCCTCCTTGTTCATCTGCTATCCTATTCTCCATCTTACTCTTAATTCTTTCAATAATAACTCTACCATACACTTTACCAGGTATACTCAACAGACTTATCCCCCTATAATTTTTGCACTCTCTTTTGTCCCCTTTGCCTTTATACAAAGGAACTATGCATGCTCTCTGCCAATCCCTAGGTACCTTACCCTCTTCCATACATTTATTAAATAATAGCACCAACCACTCCAAAACTATATCCCCACCTGCTTTTAACATTTCTATCTTTATCCCATCAATCCCAGCTGCCTTACCCCCTTTCATTTTACCTACTGCCTCACAAACTTCCTCCAAACTCACAAATGGCTCTTCCTCACTCCTACAAGATGTTATTCCTCCTTGCCCTATACACGAAAATCACAGCTTCCCTATCTTCATCAACATTTAACAATTCCTCAAAATATTCCCTCCATCTTCCCAATACCTCTAATGCTCCATTTAATAACTCTCCTCTCCTATTTTTAACTGACAAATCCATTTGTTCTCTAGGCTTCTTTAACTTGTTAATCTCACTCCAAAACTTTTTCTTATTTTCAACAAAATTTGTTGATAACATCTCACCCACTCTCTCATTTGCTCTCTTTTTACATTGCTTCACCACTCTCTTAACCTCTCTCTTTTTCTCCACATACTCTTCCCTCCTTGCATCACTTCTACTTTGTAAAAACTTCTCATATGCTAACTTTTCTCCCTTACTACTATCTTTACATCATCATTCCACCAATCGCTCCTCTTCCCTCCCGCACCCACTTTCCTGTAACTTCTATTATTATTATTTTGCACACGGCACATTAGGCCTATGATTCCCCTCTGGGAGTATACTCTGCTAGGTACTGTACACTAATCCTCCTTTATGATTCAGTATGAACTATTTTCTCCCCAAGATTGGTTTCAAGTGCTAGAGGGATGTATCGTATAAGATCGGTGGCACAAATTTAAGTTCTAGCACGTAAGAGAGACCGAGAAAACACGAAAAAACATGGAGCACAACAAGGCACGGCGGGCACAGCCTATTGTATTATCAGTAACGCATCATAATTCTCACACCTATAATGACTGTTTATACAGTTTAACTGACCCTCTTGTCAGAAAACTTATAAAATATTTGGGAATCAATGTGGTGTGACTTCTGTTTTGCTATGAGCTACTGTATGTTTCCTCACTGTAATGAATGTATTCTCACTCTTCCTTACAAGGTTTACCTGCTTTTAATTTTATATAAGCCACTGTGTGGGCAAATTGTTGTAAATGAAGGTTCCACATAAATGCTTGCACCTCTTTACCAAGAAGAGGCAGCAAGTATTACAACTGCTGGAAACTTGAAGAACACTTTCTGGTGGACTTTATACTGAAGACAGACAATCACAAGCTTAGCTCTGTTTCTCTACCTACAAAAAGATAATCATATGCATGAACAAAGACAGTCACACTACTATGTATAAAATTACCTAACAAGTACAAGAGTACAATAAATCATAATCACTTACCCATGACTATCTGCAGTATTTGAAATGCTTGACATATTTACTGGATGCAAGTAGCCCCTATATATGTAAGTGGACAAAAGCAAGAAAGTCCTAGAGTGACAGACATGTGTACAATGTATCAGGCCACCAACCTCTGCAGTTCCTGAGTAGCTCTTGCTTCTTTAGCCTGCTCCATGGCTCTCTCTAGTGCTTCTTCCTCCAAGCGCGCACGATCTCGTTCTGCTTCTTGTCTTGCTCTTTCCTTTTCAACCTGCTCTTTTTGTTGTCTTCTTTGCTCTTGCTGTTCAATAATCTGGCGTTGCTGTTAGAAAGAAAACATGTGTGAATTCACCCCTGATCTGCATATGTTTGATTTATGAATGTATACTGTATATAAAAAACATCTAATGTTAATAACACATAAAATTTCAAACTGATCTAGCCAAAACAGAGAGATTATCTTCACTGATGTTACTTGTGTAAACATGAACACGCATGTATGTATACACACAAAATATGAAAAGACAACCCCAAGGAAACAAGAGAGTCTTCTCACAAAGACTAACCATTGGAATGCATTAAAAAAAAAAAAGGAAGGGGGGGGGCAGTTGAGTTAAAAACAGGGGCCTTAGCATATATATAATTGAGAATAACCTGACATTCGTGTTTAAATCTATCTTTGACTTAGTAAAAAAAAAAATTAATTAATTATTGGAAGTCCCTTGTTTCATGCTGCAGATGTACTTTAAGCCCATGGCAACTATACTAAGCTCACTCAATCCATAAACACTTAATTCTGCATAAAAAAAATCATTAATGTGCTTTGACAGATAAACTGGCTGAATGAGACGGATGCTGAATATCACATAACTGACAGAACTAAGACACTGAATAATACTGAATTCACATAAAGATAATCCGCATGAAGAAAGGAAACATGTTATCTCTTGTAAAAATCTGGTTTCTGAGAGATGGAACTATCCAGTATGGTTCTATCCATCTGAAAAGAGACATTCACACCACGAGGAGGAAAGAGAGGAGGAGGGAGAGGAAGAGGAGGGGGGGGGGGAGAGAGAGAGAGAGAGAGAGAGAGAGAGAGAGAGAGAGAGAGAGAGAGAGAGAGAGAGAGAGAGAGAGAGAGAGAGAGAGAGAGAGAGAGAGAGAGAGAGAGAGAGAGAGAAAGAGAGAGAGAGAGAAAGAGAGAGAGAAAGAGAGAAAGAGAGAAAGAGAGAAAGAGAAAGAAAGAGAGAGAAAGAGAGAAAGAGAGAAAGAGAGAGAAAGAGAGAAAGAGAGAGAGAGAGAGAGAAAGAGAGAGAGAGAGAGAGAGAGAGAGAGAGAGAGAGAGAGAGAGAGAGAGAGAATATATATATATATTATAGATCGCCACCACCAATTGGAATGCTCTTCTCCAAGGGGATGTTGACAACCAAGTGAAAGCCTTCACTGGACACATCCTTAATCTACAACAAGAACACATTCCTCACCAGCAATATGTGACGAAGCTTACAGATCAGCCTTGGTTTGGCTTTTGTTGTAAAGAGGCTGCTACTGCTAAGTACAAGCATGGCGAAGGTATAAGAGACATCCTACCACCTACAACAGGAACTTGCACAGTAAGCATATGGGTGACGTTCAAAAGTGGGCCATCGCTACATGGGAGCTGGACACAAGAAGAAAGCTAGCATCAGGTAGGGGAGGTTCCAAAACCTGGTGGTCCCTGGTCAAGGACAGACAAGGTTATCTGCCTGATGAACTCATTCCACCTCTAAATCGACAGGATGGGACCACCTCTACTAGTAGTCAAGGGAAAGCGGACCTCTTTGCCGAACACTTTGCTACCAAAATGCAAGTTCCTGATCCAGCAAGGGACCCTCCTTGGCTAGCTGCAAGAACTGTGTCAAAACTGTCAATGGTGACAATAAAGCAGGAAGAGGTGCACTTCCTTCTTAAATCGCCTGACCAACAAAAGGCTGTGGGCCCAGACAAGTTGAGCCCAAGATTACCGAGATGTGCAGACCAGCTAGCAGCACCTCTAAGTCGCATCTTTCAGTACTGCCTAGTACAGTGTAAATGGCCTTCTCTGTGGAAAGAGGCAAATGTAGTCCCTGTTCACAAAAAGAAGAGCAGAGCAGAAATCAGCAACTACAGACCAGTGTCATTCCTGTCAATCAC
>NC_091294.1:71148498-71158498 GCF_038502225.1 Cherax quadricarinatus | reverse complement strand
CCTCTATAAATTTTACAATCTCTTTTGTCGCGCTTCCCTTTATATAAAGGAACTATACACGTTCTCCGCCAATCCCTAGGTACCTTCCCCTCTTTCATACATTAAACAAAAATACCAACCACTCCAACACTATGTCCCCCCTCTGCTTTTAACATTTCTGTCATGATCCCGTCAGTTCCAGCTGCTTTACCCCCTTTCATTCTACGTAATGCCTCACGCACCTCCCCCACACTCACATCCTGCTCTTCTTCACTCCTAAAAGATGGTATACCTCCCTGGCCAGTGCATGAAATTACCGCCTCTCTTTCTTTGTCGACATTTAAAAGTTCCTCAAAATATTCTCGCCATCTACCCAATACCTCCATCACCCCATCTACTAACTCCCCTACTCTGTTTTTAACTGACAAAACCATTCGTTCCCTAGGCTTTCTTAACTTGTTAAACTCACTCCAAAATTTTTTCTTATTTTCATTAAAATTTCTTGACAGTGCCTCTCCCACTCTATCATCTGCTCTCCTTTTGCACTCCCTCACCACTCTCTTCACCTTTCTTTTACTCACCACTCTCTTCACCTTTCGTTTACTCTCCACATACTCTACTCTTATAACACTTTTGTTTAGTAAGTATCTTTTTCTCTTTTATCACACCCTTTACTTCATCATTCCACCAATCACTCCTCTTTCCTCCTGCCCCCACCCTCCTATAACCACAAACTTCTGCCCCACATTCTAATATTGCATTTTTAGAACTATTCCAACCCTCTTCAAACCCCCCCCCCCTACTCATAGTTGCACCAGCCCACCTTTCTGCCAACAGTTGCTTATATTTCACCCGAACTTCCTCCTCCCTTAGTTTATACACTTTCACCTCCCTCTTACTTGTTGTTGCTATTTTCCTCTTATCCCATCTACCTCTTACTCTAACTGTAGTTACAACTAGATAATGATCCAATATATCAGTTGCCCCTCTATAAACATGTACATCCTGATGCCTACCCATCAACCTTTTATCCACCAATACATAATCTAACAAACTACTTTCATTACATGCTATATCATACCTTGTATATTTATTTATCATCTTTTTTGTAAAATATGTATTAGTTACTACCAAACCTCTTTCTACACATAGCTCAATTAAAGGCTCCCCATTTTCATTTACCCCTGGCACCCCAAATTTACCTACTACTCCCTCCACAACATTTTTACCCACTTTAGCATTAAAATCCCCAACCACAAGTACTCTCACACTTGGTTCAAAACTCCCTAGGCATTCACTCAACATTTCCCAAAATCTCTCTCTCCTCTATACTTCTCTCTTCCCCAGGTGCATATACACTTACTATAACCCACTTCTCACATCCAACCTTTATTTTACTCCACGTAATCCTTGGTTTTATATATAAATGTCACATAAATGTTTCATAAAAATATATTAGTCTCTATGTCTGGTCACAAAGAGTGACAGAGGTATGAGGGTCTTCAACCCCACTATAAGTCTCTGTCACTATAGATCAATAGGTCCAACAGGTATATTGAGAATTGGTCCTCTATGTTCACATGTTTAAACAATGGACTAAGTGGAAGTTGGGCAGAACACCTTCAGAATATAGCCCTCTAAGACAAAACCCATCCTTCATTTTATTAACCAAATAAACACTACCTGAGACATCTCTAGAACATGTGATGTGGTCAGTCAACTGGTGTCATGGCTGAGCCTCAGTGAAGATGCATACTCTACCTCTGCCACAATTTCCTTGATATGATCAATCACCAACATGTTCAACAATTGTAGAAATACAGTCCAAGGATACATCACTGGTAATCTACAAACTGTGTCTGATGCACACCATACATTTGGCTGTCTGTCACATGTCATAAATCATTTTTCCTTCAAATTTGCCATGCACTGCCATTTTGGTTGGCTACCCTCTCCTCACACCTGAGAAGAAATCTATGAGCAGGAAGGTGTACACAGTAACTTATGGGTAACTTCCTCAACAATACACACGAACCACCACCAGGATCTGTCCTGCTACCACAAGGCATTTTTTCCAGCAAGATGATGTCTTATCTGTCCTAAATTTATTACAATTTCATGTTGTGTTGTATTGCTGGGACCCAATGATGACTGCAGTACCACCTAAACTTCTCCATTAACACTAAACAGATAAAACTCATCTCGACAAACTATCTCAATTTCATTTATCACTCACCTTCACAACTCTCTCTTCCTTGATAACCAACACATTCAAAATCAGTTTTGCTGCATCATGAAAATAATAAACTATAAATCTCATATACAAATTCAGAAGATATTGACAAGAATGAAATGAATACTTACCCTAGCTTCCTTCTCTTTTGCAACTCTCTTGAACTGAGCAAATGAATCACTTGCAGAAGTCTTGAGGGAGGTCGAAGCAGTAGGAGATGGGACGGCACTTTGGGCTAGTGAAGACCACGAGCTTAGGTTCTTAGGTGTTGGCTTAGGTTTGTTAAATGAGGCTCCACCTGATGACTTGGGAGTTTCAGGTGCTGAAGAATGCATTTTCTTGTCCTGTGCTGCTAAATAAGTAGCAAGTGCTGATGCCTCTGCATGTTCTCTCTGTAGTGCTGCTTGGGCATCAGCCTGAAGCTCCTCTTCTGTTTGTTTATGCATCATAGATGGGTCACCTTGTGCTTGTGACACTGAAGGGAAATAACCTAAACTAGTGTCAAGACCGGCTGCTTTTAAATCTGCTAAACTGGTTTCTGGCAGGTGTGAAGGGATATCCTGCTGAGAATCATGACCGCTTGCCATCATTTGATTATGTGATGGTACTGCATTAGAGGATATGCTCACAGACATAGCAGCATTACTTGAAGACACCGCCTCAAGACCAGGTAACATTCCAACTGACACCGCACTACTCAAACCCTCTAAGCCTGTTGGTCCTAAGTTCGATAAGCCACTTAAACCAGCAATTGCACCAATCCCTGCTAGGCTGTGAACCAATGACTGTGCCATACCTAATGGCATATCACCAGAAAAGCCATTTGACACAGAGGCATGAGGAAGTCCAGTCACAGCATGACCCATTGATGTCCCTGAGTGTGCATGTTGCTGCTGATGTTGATGTTGTTGAGAATGATGATGCTGTTGAAGATGATGATGATGTTGAAGCTGTTCTAAATGCTCTTGTAACTGAAGATGGTGCAGATGCTCTTCTGGAGTCTGTGGTATAGAGTGGGAAGGATGCTGTGGCTGATCTTGGTGGTGGTGATGATGCTGGTGATGCTGATGATGTTGGTGATGTTGGTGCTGTGCTTGTTGCAGCTGTTGTGACTGCTGCTGCTGTTGTAGGTGGTGTTGTTGTTGTTGTTGTTGCTGTTGTTGTTGTTGCTGCTGCTGCTGCTGCTGCTGCTGCTGCTGCTGAAGTTGCTGTTGGTGCTCATCTTGCTGCTGTTGTTGTAATTTTTGCTGCTGCTGCTTTTGATGTTTTTGTTGCTCTAATTGTTTTTGATGGTCTAGCTGCTGCTGGTGTTCTAGTTGCTGCTTTTGTTGAAGCTGTTGTTGCTGTTTTTCTTTTTCTTGCTCTTGCTCCTGTTGTTGTTGCTGTTGTTGTTGCTGTTGTTGTTGTTGCTGTTGTTGTTGTTGCTGTTGTTGTTGTTGTTGTTGCTGTTGTTGTTGTTGTTGTTGTTGTTGTTGTTGTTGTTGTTGTTGCTGCTGCTGCTGTAATTCTTGCTCCTTTTGTTGTTCATGCTGCTTCTGTTGTTCTTGTTGCTTCTGTTCTTGCTGTTTCTGTTGTTCAAGTTTCTGTTCTTGTTGTTTCTGCTGGTCCTGCTGCTGCATCTGAATCTGTTTACTAGGCAACTGGGACTGAGGTTTGGCAACACTGCTTCCTGTTAAAATATTTTTCAGCTCTGATTTTGGCAAATCCTCAGTTTTAATATCTTCTGACACTGAAACAATACAAGGGAACCAGTCGGTCATATCATCAACAAGTAACTGGTCAATACTATAAGAAACGCATTAGCCTAGTCTTCTCAAACCCTCTTTCTACTCCTACACTTGTGTCTTTCATCAATACTTTCAGGTGAAAGTACTGGAAGAGTCAGCGTTGTCCAACTTGGAGCCAAGAAGCTAGTGTCATATAAGTAAAGCAGGAATTTTTGGAAAACAGTTCTCAAGTGAAGACCTCTGAGTGTATTAATGTCATAGTGACTTGAAACTAACCAAATACTTAATTGTCTTTTTTCTCGTTGACAAAACGCAGTAAAATTTAAGAACTAAACATAAAACTGAAATAGTGAAATTCCAAGCACTTTTGCAGTTTCTCACATGTGAGAATTTATCAATGCACTTGGATTTCACTTTTTTAATTGTAGTTATTTTGCATACTGTGATTTCACCTATTTACTGTGACCTTATTGCATAAAACTAAAACTTAAGACTGTATGCCAAGAACCATATATGTGAAAACTATTAACCACCATAAAGATTTTGATTGCAATGCATGTGTAACAGGTAGAAGAGCTGTGTCAGTACAGTGGACCCTCCCTTTTTGTTAGGCTCTGTTTTTGTGAATTTCAGTTATTGCCAACTTTTTTCATAAAAATATTGGCTCAGTTTTCATTACTTTCCTCCATTCTTGTCGGTGGTACGGTACATGTCTGAGTGCTGTGCGCACACAAAGCCTCCCACACACGCATTCTGAGGCAGTGTCGCTTTGTTTCTCAGTGAGTAAACATTATCCTGTAAGGTCATAGGAGAATTTTGTAATAATTGTTTTATGAACTTGTTTATTCTGTGTTGACTGCTAAATACGCCACCATGGGCCCAAAGAAAGCTGCTAGTGCAAGCCCTTTGTTAAAGAAGGTGAGAAACACAATAGAATTAAAGAAAGAAATTGGAAAATATGAAAGTGGCTAACATGTGGCTGACATCGCGAGGACGTATGCCAAGCCTGCATCAACCATCAGTTCCATCGTGGCGAAGAAAAAAGAAATCAAGGAAGGTGATGTTGTGAAAGGGGTAAAAATGATAACAAAACAGAGGTCACAAACACTCGAAGATGTCGAGAAATTGTTGTTGGTGTGGATTGACGAGAAACAATTAGTGGGAGATAGTCTTGTGCAGTCGATAATTTGTAAAAAGGAAAGGCAGTTGCATGCCAATCTCGTAAAGAAAATGCCTGGAATGAGTGCTGATGTTAGTGAACTGAAGGCCAGCAAAGGCTGGTTCGAAAAATTTAAGAAGCGTAGTGGCATACATGGTGTTGTAAGACATGGTGAGGCAGCAAGCTCAGATAAATATGCAGCTGAAAAATTTGTGCATGAATTCAAGGAGTACATAGAGGTTGAAGGATTACTCCTCCAACAAGTGTTCAGTTGTGATGAAACAGGCCTCTTTTGGAAGAAAATGCAAAAGAGGACTCACATAATGCAGGAGGAAAAGGCACTGCCAGGACACAAGCCTATGAAAGACAGGCTAATTCTCTTGTTCTGTGGTAATGCTAGTGGGGATTTAAAAGTGAAGCCTTTTCTGGTGTAGCACTCTGAAAATCCCAGTGTGTTAAAAAAGAACAGTGTTGCCAAGAGTAAATTGTGTGTGATGTGGAAGGCTAACAATAAGGCATGGGTCACGAGGGAAATTTTCCTTGATTGGTTCAATGAAGTATTTGGCCTGAGTGTGAAGAAATACCTCCTGGAAAAAAAAATTGCCACTCCAGTGCCTCCAGATAATGGACAATGCTCCTGCTCATCCCCTAGACTTGTATGACCAATTGTGTGAGAAGTTTAGTTTCATCACAGTGAAGTTCTTGCCCCTTATTACCACTCCTCTCATCCAGCCCATAGACCAGCAGATCATTTCAAACTTAACCCTTTCAGGGTCCGTCCCGTAGATCTACGGCTTTATGTTCAGGGTCCAAACCGTAGATCTACGTCATGAGCTCAGCTCACTCTGATAAACTGTGAGTGGCACACTTGGGCCTAGATATGAGAGAATACAACTATGTGGTATGTGTGCACCACATAAAACAAATCCTGCAGCACACTGTGTATAATGAGAGAAAAAACTGAAACCAAGATTTTTGATTAAAACAGCAACTTTGCAGTGTTTTTTCGTATGTTTTTTATAGTTGTATTTGAAATTTCTTGGTCTCATTTGATAGAATAGAAGACATATTACAGAAATAGAGATGATTTTGATTGGTTTTAGCACTAGAAATGGCTTGAAACTGAGCTCAAAGTAGTGGAAATGTTAAATTTTTGCCGATGTTCAAGAGTAAACAAACGACCTCACACGTCTAATACACGCCAGCTGGTGGGTCTAATATACATTCACAAATGTGGTGATGATATTTATACAATTATTACAATATTGCATAACAGTAAATCTTCTATTTTTTGGTGTGAATAAAAATTCATTATGTGAATAAAAAATCAAAATGGGATTTATTTGTAAAGCCTCAAAATGTAACTAATGAACAGAGGAAATGTTAGTTTAGTGCCAGGAATGCCTACATTGTTTATTCTGGATGCTATTTTGAAATTGGAATTTTTTGAACTTTGTGTTAAATTGGCCAAATTACCAATTTCCGATCACTTTATTTTGTAGTTGAAACAGTTGACTTGGCGATTTCTTATGCTCAATCGATAGAACAGAGGTAATACTAGTGAAATAGCTAAGAATTTGGTCGACTGGAATGATGTAATTTACCTAAAATGGGAGTCAAAGTCGGCAAAATCGCCGATTTGTAAATATCGCTGACACATCAAAATTTGCGAGAGCATAATTTCGTCAATTTTCCATCAAATTTCGTACTTTTTGTTTTATTACCTTCACAAAAAGATTCACTACCATTTCATAAGAAAAAATAAAAAAATTTTTTGGGGAAAATTCTTGGACACTGGGGCACCACTTCAGATTTTGTCCTTGGACCCTGAAGGGGTTAAAAAAAAAACTACAACAAAACAATGTTTCAAAGGTGCTTCGATGTGACCTCGGACACTGAATTGACCCTAAGAGAGTTCTGGAAGGATCACTTCAATATCCTCAATTGCATAACCTTTATAGATAAGGCTTGGGAGGGAGGGACTTGCAGGACAATGAACTCTGCTTGGAGGAACTTGTGGCCACAATGTGTCCTCGACAATGATTTTGAAGGGTTTGGGGCTAACTCTGTCAACCCTACACCTGTTGTGGAATCTATTGTGGCATTGGGGAATTCCATGGAGTTCAGTGTGAGTGGCCAGGATGTGGAAGAGTTGATGGAGGACCACAGTGAAGAGCTAACCACTAAAGAGCTGCAAGACCTTCATCTGCAACAGCAACAGAACACAGCTGAGGAAATTGCTTCAGAGGAGGAGGAAGAAAGATGGAAGAAGGTGCCTTCTTCAGAGATTAAGGAGATTTGTCCAATGTGAAGTATGGTGCAAAGCTGTTTCAAGCAGTGTCGACAACATGTACAACGACAATGCCATGTCCCATTTTAGGCAAATCCTAAAGAGAGAGAAACAGAGCTCTCTGGAACAATATTTTGTGGGACAGGGGTCCAGTGACTCTCAAGCTGGTCCTAGTGCCATTAAAAAATAAAGAAGGGAAGTAGCCCCAGATAAGGACTTGGTACCTTAAGTCTTTATGGAAGGGGATTCCCCTTCCAAACAATAGGTCCTCCCTCTCCCCCTCCTCCCTGTCTTCCATACACCAACAAGAGTCGTCAATAAAGGTAAGTGTCATGTTAAATGTTCATTTATACATGTTATTAGTGCTTTATAATATATTTGTCATTCTTTTCTGCATGTAAATCTACATTTAACCCTCTGACTGTCGAGACCTGTGCCCACAGACTTGCTCTGTGTCGAAGATTTAAAAAAAAAAATGATTTTTTTTCTTATGAAATGACAGAGAATCTTTTCCCGATGGTAATGACACCAAAAGTACAAAATTTGATCAAAAACTCACGGAATTACGCTCTTGTGAAGGTAGCGATCTAGGCGATATTTACGCATCAGCGATTTTGCCCACTTTGAGACCTATTTTCTGCCAACTCTACTATTCCAGTCAACCAAACTTAGAGCTATTTCTTTAGAACTCCCTTTGTTCTAGCTATTGAGTACAAGAAACCACCCATTTACCAATTTCAACTACCCTATTTTTATAAAGTGGTCAGAAATTGGCAATTTGGCCAATTTCACGCAAATTAAAAAAGATGCCAATTTCAAAATTGGGTCCAGAATGAACAATGCAGACATTTCTGGCTTTAAAGTAACATTTTCTCTGTTCATCAGTCACATCTCCAGCCCCTCTTATATTACTCTTGCTTTTTATTCTGAATTTTTATGTTATGCAGACTACTGCATTATTGTAATAATTGTATAAATAATGTCAACCCATTTGTGACTGCGTATTAGAATGGCTAGTTGGACACTTATTGGACAATGACATCATTTGATTACTCTCGAACATCGGCAAAAACTGAACATTTCTGATACTTTGAGCTCAATTTCAAGTTCCTTTTCATTGTGAAATAAATCAAAATTATCTCTGTTTCTGTAATGTCTTCCATTCTATCAAATGAGACCAAGAAAATGAGAATACAACCATAAATACTATATGAAAATACATCTCAAAGTCGACATTTTAATCTAAAAACACAGTCGGAGTCTTTTTTTCTCATTATGCACTGCGTGTTGCAGGATTATTTTATACTAAGTACACTGACCACACAGATCCATTTTCTCACATGTGGGCCTACCAGCTTTCTCCCGCTTGATCTGAAGCCGCTAGAATTTTGGAGTATAAATACGTCAAAAAACACTGGCTCATAAGACATATATATATATATATATATATATATATATATATATATATATATATATATATATATATATATATATATATATATATATATATATATATATATATATATATATATATATATATATATATATATATATATATATATATATATATATATATATATATACATACATACATACACGTACAGTGGTCCCTCGCTTTTCGTAGTTCTCGGCAATCGTAAATTTCGCCAATCATAGGGGTATTTTCGTATAAACATGGACTCGCTTTTCATAGGTTGACTCGCGAATAGTAGTTCGTCCAGGATGCTTACGCACAGTGTGAGCCGGGGACGCCTCCCTACCCAGCCAGTCTGGCATTGTTTACCAGTGAGTGAAGGTCCCCTCAAGTGCTCCTACGAAATATTTCATAATATTCCACTCATTTTAGTGCTTGCAAGTACTAAATAAGCTACCATGGCTCCAAAGAAAGCTCCTAGTGCCAACCTGTGGTAAAGAAAATGAAAAATATGTACAGTGACAAAGTCTTGTACCATTTTAGGGAAGTGTTAGAGATGCCAGAAACAGAGCTCTCTCCACAGTTACTTTGCGAGACAGGACTAGAGTGACTCTCAAGGTGGTCCTAGTGAGCATTAAGAAACAGAGAAGAGAAGCAACCCCAGAGAAGCAACTGGTACCTGAGGTGTTGCTGGAAGGGGATTCCCCTTCCAAACTGTAAACAATCCAATCTCTCTCCTCCAGTCTTCCATACACTAAGAAGAATCTCCAATAAAAGTAAGTGTTATGCTGTTAATGTTTCATTCATCATTTCCCATTGTATTGTTTATGTACTACATGTATATTTCATGTAAAATTTTTTTTTGTTTTAATACTTCTGAGTGTCAGAAACGGATTAATTGTATTTACATTATTTCTTATGGGGAAAATTGATTCGCAAATCGTAAATTTCGTTTATAGTAGCTCCTCCAGGAACGGATTAATTACGAAAAACGAGGGACCACTGTGTGTGTGTGTGTGTGTGTATGTATATATATATATATATATATATATATATATATATATATATATATATATATATATATATATATATATATATATATATATATATATACATATAAATATATATATATATATATACATATATATATATATATATATATATACATATATATATATATATATATATATATACATAT